>NC_080067.1:54089192-54430925 GCF_949987535.1 Balaenoptera acutorostrata
GGTTGATTACTCTGTGTTAAGCAGTACACTGACTCTTTGCATATGTCACCTTACTTTTCTAAAAATCCCTATGACATTTTTAACCTCATTGTTCAGGTGAAGACACTGATGTTCCTAAAAGTTAAGTGACTTGTTCAAGGTGACCTAGCTAGTATTAGGTTGAACCACATGAAATTGCTGATACTCAACTGTTTTTTAGCCCACAGCGCCCCCCGCCCAAAAAAGCATTTTTACATGGTTCAATCTAAGAAAGGGGGAAGGTAGGATTCAAATTCAGGTCTGACTAATTTCTAATTTCATTTTATTCCCCCTGGACATCACAGCCTCTCTACTATACTAATTACTCCTTCCTCTCGGCTACTGCAGCTCTCATACCATCTGTCTAGATTCACTTTCCTTACTTGACCTTCAGTTACAATAATGTAAATTCATCTGTCTTCTCCAGTGAATGTAAACTCCTTAAGGGCTGTGCCTTGGCTTTCTATCACCAGTGCTTAGCACAGTACTTGGTATATTACAAGTCTTCAATATTTTTTTATTTAATAAACTAAATAGGTATTCAAGCATTGGTCCGTATTTGTGTGCAGTTGATGTGCTTCTGAGCTTTTCCCTTTCTCTCATTTTCTCTTAGCGGAAGTTTTAAAATATTGTCCCCGATTTTTTGACACTCTTTCCATCAAGAGGTGGTGTCTGTGTCTCCTTTCCATGAACCTAGGCAGGCCTGTGACTGCTTCAACCAACAGAGGAGAAAAGAAGTGCGTTCCAAGGCTGAACTATAACAGCCCATACAGCATCCGCCCAGGTGTCTTGGAACATTTGCTCTCTGAAAGCTCCCAGTTGGGTGCTCTACCTCAGAATCCAGTGGCCACACTGTGAGAAACACAATCCACATAGGTTCTCCGCCCAACAGTCCCAGCTGAGATAAGCCTTTGACTTACCCCAGCCCAGGTGCCAGGCAAGTGAGTGAGTAAGTCCCCAGATGATTCCAGCCCCCAGCTGTTTGGGTCACCTCCAGGCATTTGGGTCTTACCAGCTGAGGTCCAGATACTGTGAAGCAGAGACAAGCCATCTCTCTCCGTCCCACCTGAATTCCTGACCCACACACTCTGTGAACATAATAAAATAATTATTACTCCACACCACTACATTTGGGGTGGTTTGTTGTACAGCAGTAAATAACTAGAGCATTGCCTTCATCTGGCTTGTCAGCTAAGAATAGCTGTAGCCTGGTCAGTTCTGAACCCTCCAGCAGTTGGGCTGTAGTAAGGGAGTTCCTTTCCCCCAATAAGAAGGGTCTCCCATGTCCAGAATCAAAAGTGTACTTTGTGTCTGCATATTCATATATAATTATATATATATATATATATATATATATATATATATATATATAATTATCTGGCTATAGATTTTTTTTTTAGTTATTAAAGCCTGGTCCCACCCATCCTAAAACAAAATAAAACATCAATCTGAACTTTTAAGATATCAACACTTCTCATCGCTGCTCTATTTACAATAGCCAAGATATGGAAACAACTTAAGTGCCCATCAACAGGTGAATGGATAAAGAAGATGTGATATATATAGTGGAATACTACTCAGCCATAAAGTAAAAAGTTGAAATCTTACAATTTGCGACAACGTGGATAGACCTTGAGAGTATTATGCTTACTGAAATAAATCAGATGGAAAAAGACAAATACCGCATGATTTCACTCAAATTTAGAATATTAAAAAAACAAACAAAATAAATGAACAAACTAAACCAAACACTTAGATACAGAGAACAGGGTAGTGGTTACCAGAAGGGATGGGGCAGGAAGAGGGCAAAATGGGTAAAGGGGATCAACTTTATGGTGAGGGATGGAAACTAAATTTTTGGTGGTGAACACACTGTAGTATATACAGAAGTAGAAATATAATGTACACAAGAAACTTATGTAATGTTATAAACCTATGTTACCATAATAAAAAATAAATAAATTTTTTTTTAAAACTGGAAAACAGAAAGTGTTCTTCAACTGGATTTTGGCTTTTGGACATGTTTTGGGCATTTGGCTCTCACCCTGTGTCTTGAGTCTGTCTTACTGACTTTCTGTCCTGGCCCAGGCCTGAACCCAACCTGGTTGGCTGAGAGCAGTGACCTCCCAACTCATCATTGCCACTCCCCTTTCTTGGGGCTGGACCTTGCCTCTGCCATCCCTCATATTGACTCTGATAGGCCAACCTAACCTACGCCAGCCAAGCCACTCACCAGAAGCTGAGCCCTGTTGCTGCCTGGAGGCCCTGGTGCCCATTCTACCTTCTGGTTCAGGACCACTCAAGGACAGATTCCAGTCCAGGCCACCAGCCAAGCTTTGCCTTCGTGGACTTGGTAATTTGGATTCTGGCCCCTTCTTAGAAGGGGATAGCTCTTTCCTCAAGCCCAGCCATTTTACCCAATATGCCCCTTCTCCTTACCAGTTCTTAGGGAACATCAAGGCTAGACCCACCCTGTTAATTGCAATTAGTATCGCTCAGATCTTTACCTACAGAGACACACCTACAGAGATACGCAGGCAGAGTGAGCAATGTCAGGCAGTGGTCACTAGGGGGCAGTTGGCTCTCCAGGCAATCCCAGAGGCAGAGGCATCCAGAACTCCTGGGGCAGCTGTGCTGGAGTTTCTAGCAACTGGTCCCATGCATCATGTTGAGAAGCAAGCAGGGACAGCCACATGCTTTGCTAGGTTAGTCCTGTGCTATAGGAGGACATTTCTTCTAGTTGTTATGTAAAGCATCCAAGCCTGCTTCCCTGGTCCTCCCAGAGATAGATAAACTGCCTAGTATCTTTCTTTTCTTTTTTTAATTGAAGCGTAGTTGATTTATGTTAGTTTCAGGTATACAGCATAGTAATTTGATATTTTTATAGAATATACTTTATACATACTTATTATAAAATATTGACTATATTCTCTGTGTTGTACATTACATCCTTGTAACTTATATTTCACCTAGTAATTTGCACCTCTTAACCCTCTTCCCCTATCATCTTTCACTTACCCCTACCTCTCTCCCCTCTGGTAACCACTAGCTTGTTCTCTGTATCTGTGAGTCTCTTTCTGTTTTGTTATATTTGTTCATTTGTTTTATTTTTTAGATTCCACATAAAGTGAAAACATATGATATTTGTCTTTCTCTGTCTGACATTTCATTTAGCCTAATACCCTCCAGGTCCATCCATGTGTTCGCAAATGGCAAAGTTTCGTTCTTTTTTATGGCTGAGTAATAGCTACATCTTCTTTATCCATTCATCTGTTGATAGACACTTAGGTTGTGATTAATATTCAGAAATCTGTTGCAATCCTATACACTAATAATGAACTATCAGAAAGAGAAAACAAGAAAACAATCCCATTCACAATCGAATCAAAAAGAGTAAAATACCTAGGAATAAATTTAACCAAGGAAGTGAAAGCCCTGTACTCCAAAAACTATAAGACGTTGATGAAGGAAATTGAAGATAATACAAATAAATGGAAAGATATCCCACATTCATGGACTGGAAGAATTAGTGTTGTTAATCTGTTCATACTACCTAAACCAATCTATAGATTTAATACTATCTTTCTATAAAACGTTTTTTGCTTAAATTAGCCAGAGTGGATTATTTTGTCTGGAATTAAGAATATACAAGTCACCATCTTCCAACTTCTTGTGGTCTTTGAATCATTCCGAAAATCCTAGAGGGACTTCCCTGGTGGCGCAGTGGTTAAGAATCCGCCTGCCAATGCAGGGGACACAGGTTCAATCCCTGGTCCGGGAAGATCCCACATGCTGAGGAGCAACTAAGCCCATGGGCCACAACTACTGAAGCCTGCACACCTAGAGCCCGTGTCCACAAGAGAAGCCACCGCAATGAGAAGTCCGCGCACCACAACGAAGAGTAGCCCCTGCTCACTGCAACTAGAGAAAGTCTGCATGGAGCACCGAAGACCCAACACAGCCAAAAATAAATAAATTTATAAAAGAAAATCCTAGAGCCATAGATTGTTTATTTAATTTTTGTTTGTAGATCCTGACAGAGAGTACTATTAGTATTAAAGATTTACCATGAACCCTACTGTAGTAGTAAAAAATTAGCAAGTACCATGCAGTAATGTTAAAAACAATGACCAACCAATCAGATATGACATACTCATATTTACTTTCACTAAAAGCTTTAATGTTAATATTGATAATGTTAAATAATAAAAGTATCATTATTGATAATGAAAGGCTTTAACTGTTAAAAAACAAATTTATGATTTACTTTAAAAGTTTCATCTTTGTTTCCCTTTTGATGTTTCCATTTGGGGAGAAATGTTTTATAAGGGATATATTTTACAGTAATACACATATGTAATTTTTGTTTGGAGGGGGTCTGTTTTGTTTTGTTTTGTTTTTGGCTGCACCATGCAGTTTGCAGGGATCTTAGTTCCCCCACCAGGGTTGCACCCTTGGCAGTGAAAACACAGAGCCCTAACCATTGGACTGCCAGGGAATTCCCAATTTTTGAATACTTATTTTGGAAGTACATGGCAAAATATTTTTACTAATTAGTATGCATGATAAAAAAAATTTGCAAACCGCTGCAGTGAATTTAACGTATTCATTCTTTTTTCTTTTTTTTTTTTTGCTTTTGCCTTTTATTTTCGATAAAATTTGTTTTCATTTTTTTAAATTGAAGTATAGTTGATTTACAAAGTGATTCAGATTCTTTTTCATTATAGGTTATTACAAGATATTGAATATAGTTGCCTGTGCTATACAGTAGGTCCTTGTTGTTTATCTATTTTATATATAGTAGTGTATATATGTTGATCACAAACTCCTAATTTATCCCTCCCCCCACCTCAATGTATTCATTCTTAAAGAGACCTTAAAAAATATGTAATCTAGTAGTTTATGAAATGTTTTGGTGGCAGAAATCTTTCACTGAAGAAAGCCCCAATACCTAAAACAAACAATATTCTTGATAGAGTTCCCCATCTGCTCCTTTCCTGAAGGGGTCAGAAAAGCACTATTTGCAGACCATTGATATGCTAGACCTCTCTCTTTTTACAGATTCGGAAACCGAGGTCCAGAAAGGAAATGTCTTGGCCAAGATGACTTTTCTACTTGATGACTGAACTGGAGCTCAACCTACATTTCCTGAATCTCTTTTTGGCCAAAAGTCTTTCCACCACATTACATTATTTCATTGAAATGCTAGATTTGAGAGAGTTTCGTGACACTTTCTAATTTGTGTTTCTTTTATGGTTCTGAAATGTTACGAGATGTTTGCCAGAGTCCTGGGAGTATCTGAGAAGCTGGAGGGAAGTGCTGAAGAGCCTCACCCACCACACAGCCCTCACTTGCACTTCCTTGCAAGGCTTATCATATAAAAAACATTTTTAATAAGTTCACGGTGCATTTTGTTTCTGCTTCTTTTTGCCTGTTGGCTTTAGTCAAAAGAATCTGGATTGGAAACTCAGCCAAACACTTTCAAAGGATCTGATCACAGTCACACTGTCATCAGATAGAAACACAGCATCACCCAAACTTCTGGGTCTCTTGTTCACACATGATTCTAACTAGCAAAGGAATAAGCTGTAGTAACTACAAGCAAATATCTCTGAACTTCACTGAGATTGATAACAATGGTAATAAAATTAGTCTTTTCCATGACGAACACTACCAGTAAGTCAACTGTTAAAATGGGATAGTTGTAAGAGTAACCAATGCATTAGCTCTTGTCAATGAGATTCCTTTTGGCAGTAATGTATTCTGGGGGATTAAGTTAAACCAAATGTTTGTAACAAGGAAAATGTAGTCATGTTAACAGTTAGGATTATCATCTTGGTGAATATTTACTGTAGTTACATTCAGATTTACACTTTATCCCTCTGGACACTGTTTGATCACTTTCATCTCTTTCTGATAAATTCCATTTTAGATTAAAACCAACAGAAAGCATCCTTTCACATTTTAAAAGCCTTGTCATTTATTTTCTTTTAAAATGTTGATGCTTTTTTTTTTCCTTTCAGCTGCAGCTCACCCTGCCACCTGCACAGTTGTGGGGGTAAGCAGTGAAAGCCCTGATTGAGAAAGTTCTGTAAGTTCTCTGGCCACATTTGACTTTACTTGGTGCTCATAACTTTCAGGCCGAGCCATAGGTAAACACTACATGCACCTTTCCTGATTTCCTTTTGATTTTCACATCTGTTTCCTGCCGCTTGGTTACTTCATGGCCGCACAGGTAAGAGGCCCAGTGTTGACTCTGTAACCTAGGCGCTAATCTCTCTGGTTCCTGTGCTTACAGGGAGCCTGTGCAGAAAGGTCCATCCACACATGACCTCACATGCAGCTAGCCTTCTGCTGTCTCCTGATGTGACCCTGGACAACTCCTGGGTACAGAATTCCACAGGACGAGGAACTAAAGTTGTGTATCACAAAAGCACTTTGCTATTTATAGGACTGTTTCTGAAATTGTTCTGTCATAATATTTTTCTTGATTAGTATTTTTTAAATTCTTTTTATCTCATTAGGCCATAAGTGACACCTTGCTGTGTTTTTAATCCATAGAATGGGTGGAGGAGGGTGGTAGGGAATTTGCACTTTGGGTGGCTTTGCTGTTATTTTCTTTTATCACTTTTGACCGTATACACACAGGGTGACATTTATTCCTCCACTTCGAAAGAGAGGAGAGAGGCCACAGGAACCACCTGAGAACGCCTGTGACCCGGATGCGTTGAGAGGCCCTCCCAGAGCTGTGCCATGCTGGTGGGCATGACCTTCACTCTCTCAGGCCACCATGCCACAGTGAGCTCGGAGAGCCCCGGGACAAATGTTTGCAACAATAGCAATGCCCTCACGTTAACAGTTGGGACTATTGTCCCAGTTAATATTTCCTGTACTTACATTCAAATTTACCCTTTTGGACACTGTGTGTTCAGGAGAGGAGGAAACCCTTGTTCATCCCCAGGTCACTCCAAGGCCACCATACAACCACCAATTGTTCAGTGACCCACTCCTTCCACTAACCACTTGGGCCTCAAGCGTGAACTGATGGTCCGTCTTCCTGTGACACGGTGGTTCTTAACCAGAATTGCACCTAAATCACCTATGAAGCTCTTTGGGAATTCCCTGGCAGTGCAGTGGTTAGGACTCCGAGGTTCCACTACAGGGGCCCGGGTTCGATCCCTGATCGGGGAACTAAGATCCTGAAAGCCAAGAGGCATGACCAAAAAACAAACAAACAAACAAAACAAGTAAATCACCTATGAAGCTCTTTTAGAACTGTTGCTGAAGTTCCAATCCCAAATAACTAAATGAGAACATTTAGAAGTGGGGCATGAACAACATCATGTGTTAATAGCTCCCCAGATGATCTCCCCTTACTTACTCAAGTACCCTCTTCACAGTAAGCCTTTGACCTCATGGAGATCTTTGATCCATTGGCCAGATCGCTTTTTCACGATTCATCATTTGGTCATGTCCTGGTACCCAGGTTCCCATAGTCCATAATTTTAATTCTGTGCCAACACTCAGTCTCTCCCCACTGTTATATTCCCCTGGTGACGTCCCCTAAGACCATTAAATTCACTGCCACAGCTACTCCACATCTGGGCCAGACCTCCAGAAGATTCCTAGGGAAAAACACGTAACCAACCACGTTGGTTGTTTTAACTTTAACTCCATGATCACAAATCTCATTTGGACACACTGCACAGCTCAAAAACCATTATGTTTTCAGATTTTCAGTTTACCTCACCTACACCTATTCTTTCCCCCAAATCTCCTGTATCCCCTTTCCCTTCCCATCATTCTTGACTGATGACATTGCCTCATAATTCATTGGGAAAATACAGATATCAGAGGGAATTCTTCATTTTCCTACCGCCAAATCTATAAAACCATCCACATCTACATTCACACTCTTTGCCCTCCCTCTACTGGCTGTGGATGAAGTGTTCCTGCTCCTATCAAAGTTCAGGCCTCCCTGTTTGCTCTTGATCTCTCCTCCTCTTGCCTTTTGAGGGACTTCATTCTTTCCTTCAGAGGAATGCATTGTCAGCTTCTTCCCACAGTTTACAAATATGCTTCAGTATTTTGCATCTTAAAACAAACCTTCCTTAACTCCACATTGATCTTGGCTATCACACCACATCTCTGCTTCTCTTCACTTTAAAACTTCTTTAAACGAGTTCTCTTTAGTGTCTCTCCCCACTTCCTCAATACTCCAGTGAAAGCATGATTATCAAATCCAGCTTCACTTTCCAAAACTTTCTGAGATATCTAAAAGGAACCTCAAACTTAATACGTCCACAAATTTTTTCCCTAACTCCACAAAATAATCCGGTCTTTCTCCAGTCTTCCCATTTCATTCAATGACAACATCATCCACTCAGTTCAAGCCTTGATTCTTCCCTTTCTCTCAACCCTATGCATAATTCATCAATGTTTTGTTGGTTGTCCTTCCAAAATACACCTGGATCCATTCACTTCTCTCCATTTCCTACCACTCCAGTCCAATCACCATCATTCTTCACTGGGACTTGGCCAACAACCTCCGGACGGTCCCCCATTTCCACTCTTAGCTCACAACATCCATTTTCTATGCAACATATTTGTCTTCTAAAAACATAGATGAGGTCAGGTAATGTCCAACAGCTTCCTGCTTAGAATAAATTCTCTTTCCTAAGGCCTGTCTGATCCGGCCCTTGCCTCCTCATCAAACCTCATCTCAGATCACTCCTCTCACCCACTCCTACCTTTGCTCCAGCACTGGGGACTCCTGTACATTCCCTCATCACTCTGTACTCCAGAATAATCTCAAAGTCTTCACTTCTTCTGGGTCTGCCTTAAAGGTTTACCTCCTAGAACTTCTGTTGTCCAGCTCCTTCTTAGCTCAGCTCAAAAGTCACTTCCTCTCCCTGAACATTCGTTCTAAAGCAGCCACCATCCAACCCATCACTTTTTATTACGTTACTAGGTTTTCCTTCTTTCATGGCACTTGTTCAACAAATGAAGTTACTTCATTCTTCAATAGTCAACAGTTGACATCTCAAGAGTAGGTAGAGCTGCTTTTAAAGATAATCTGCAGGGATTAGTTCAATAAGGAAAAGCCTTTGGGTAAGATAAATTCGGAGGACATCTAAAAAGAATACCTCACCTTTAAGGGTAGTGCCTAGGTTGCACAGGTAAGTATTATTGGCTTTCTCAAATGTCTTTTGGAGAAGTTTGGAATTTTGTGAGTATAATCACTAATTCAGCTCTAGCTCTAACATCTGGGCTCTTTGACTAAATCACATGGCCCAAAGAATGTTGGATAATATATTCTATGTTCCTCTATCTCAAAAAAAAGCCACCAACTCAGGGGACTTCTTTCTTCTTTTTGCAAATGTTCAATCTGTCATCATCCATGACTTGTAGTGATTTTAGTGATGATCTAAGTACTCTGGTCCTTACTTCTCAAAGTGTAAAAGCCCTTCTACGGTTAACTTAAGAGGTGACTATCTTTCCACTAAACTTCTTTTTAAGAAAAGGACATTAATTGCGCCTCCTTCTGAGTGATAACACCACCTGTGCTTTCAGAAACTAACTGGGAGATACCCATTTTGAATTCTTTGATACTCTTGACGAATGAGAAATATACATGTATAATTCTCCTTTACTGTCGATGGGAGTTAACACATGTCTTATGGAATAAAGTTCTCTTCCTTGCTATAATTATAGCTGGATTTCAGAGGGTTGTTTTTTTTTTCCTTTTGACTTCAGAAATTTTGGAATCAGTGTTCAGCCAACAGTAATTACTACTCATTACAATAATCATCACCATCAGCCTGATCGGTCCCCTGGGGCACAAGTCAGGGACTAAGGAAATGCATTTTTATCTAGGAGGATGATGAATTTTACCTGAGGCCCAGGGCGGCCTCTCAAGGAGCCAAATTTGGTGACTGACACTGGCAGCTGTTAATATACTGAATTCCTAAGTCAGAATTATTGTTTTAAGTATTTTCTGAGTGAAACCATATTCAAAGGAATCTGAAATTTCAATCTCATGTTGAAAAGTCTTTGCAGGTCCTGTATATGAAATGGAAACAAGAAAAATGTGGGAAAAAAATGTTAGAAGCAACATTAAGCAAGGAAGGTAATTTCAGCAGTAACCCATATTACAGAGAAGTGGAGACCAACCTCTGCTTCTCGGTTTGGGGGTTCCCTTTAAAATAACATGCACTAGAATGGCTGGGGAGAAAGGTAAATGCTGGAGTGAGAGCAGACACTATAAGTGGTTTACAGAATAAAACCATAAAATCTCAGGATTGAAATGGACCTGAGACTTGAATCTCATTTTTAAGCATTAGAGTGAACCTTTACTATGTACCAAGCACTAGGTATATTCAGGGTTCAGAAGTAAGGGCTTAGGCTCTATCTTTGAGGATGCAATTCTATCAGGATGGCATTTAGCTACATCCAAATAAAAAATCTATTCACAGTGGCTAAACTAAAGAGGGTTGTATCCCTCCAAAGTTAGATCCCGAGATGGGCAATTCAGAGTTATCCAGGCTCTAGCTCCAAATATCCCTACCATCACTAACATAGGGCTGGTCATTCAAGGCTGCCAGGTAGCAGCTTTACCTCCAGCCTCATGCCTCCTGCCAGGACGAAGGAAGAACAATGAAGAGGAGGGAAATAAAGCTGCTTAAATCAAGAAAAAAAAAGCCTCTCCCGGAAATCTCAGGTTGACATTTGTTTATGTCTCCTGGCCAGAATTTTGCAGCAAGGCCACCCCTACCTGCAAAGTGGTCTGGAAAGGCAAGTGTTTAAGCTAGGCATATTGCCATTCCAAACAAAACAGGGATCCTGTTGTAAGGAAAAAGAGAGAATGGGGGTTGGTTGGTGACAAGTAGTGCCTGCCATAGACTAACAAGTATGTTGACAATTACACTATAGTGTGGTTTGTACATAATAAAGTTTTGCAGAACACAGGACTATCTACCCTCTTGTTAGGGGAGATGTTGTGCAGAGCTTCTCTGAGGAAGTAACATTTACACTGAGTTTCAAAGAAAAAATGAAATTGTTAGAGTAGACAAAAGCAAAGAGTGTTTCAAGAGAGGGACTAAGGGTTAAGTGGGCATGGAAAAGTGGTTATTTATCAGAACATTTTCAGTTGCCACTGACAGAAAGGCAAATTGAGCCAAAAAGTGCAAAGCTAAGGTCTCAGGTATGGCTGGCTCCAGTAGCCCAGATGATGTCACCAAGACTCAATATCTCTTTTTTTCTTCTCTTTGACTCTGCAGGTCAATAAGCAGCTCCAGGCTTATGTCGCATCCCATGAGCAGCCCCAGAAGTTGCAATGAAGTTATGAATAGGCATCTCATTGGAAGAACTTGGGACATGTGTCCATCACTCTGACCTAACACTGTGGACAGGAAAATAAGACATGCTGATTGGGCAACGCTGGGTTCCATGTCCATCTCTGGAGCTCTACCTGAACCACTTGAACTAAGAGTGGGAAAGAAGCTTCTCAAAAGGAAAACTGGGAGTAAATGAAGCAGACCAAAGTAGCAAATGTCTCTTACAGAGAGCAAATTATGTTAGTGACATTTAGAAGGTGTAAGGCACAAGACATGAGAGAACAATTGGCTTATTTTGGTGAGGGGCAGGAAAGACTCTGAAATAACACTCTAATTCATGCTTGAGTGGCTGGGTATGATGTTAGCACTAAGCAAGCTGGTGACTTTACATGCAAGACCAGGTTGGAGATGGGAGGGGGGCTGAGAAGTTTAGAAGTAATAATAATAATAATAATAATAATAATAATAATAATAATAATAATAAACAACTATATTTCCTGGCAAGCCAAGGAAAAGGAAAGTTAAGGAGCAGGAAATATGGATCTAACATTTAGAACAGACCACTGGACTGGAGACACTGAGTTTTTACCTATTCAGGCCCATTTTTGTTTACGTGAGCATTTAAAAATATATTTACTTTAATATGCAAAGCACTCTGGTTTTGAAATTTTCCAAACCACATCCTACCTCAGTTGTCTCTATTACACTTTCAGTTCTACAGTGTTTCCTTTCCTCTTCCTCTGAGATAATTAATGTCTTTAAAACACCAAAACAAAGGGTTAAATTAGCCATGGTTTGAGATGAGTAGAGATTGGAACCTGCAGCCATAATGAAAAATAACATTTAAATTTTTGAACCTACAAGAAGCCAATAAGCTGTCTATAAGTCAAGTTTAATTAATGTGTAGCATTTGTCTACTCCAAAACTGTATGAATAAATCTTCAAAGCCAAATTAGTATTTTAAAATATGAGTTGGCCAATACGAGTCAACATATAAGCAGAAATATTTCCATTCTGAATCAACATAAAGATTTACAAACTTTAAACAACATTTCTAATACACAGATTTGGTCTTTCTTTCAACTGCAACCATTATAACAGAGATTTAGTGACCTGGTTTCAAAAGAACAAGAAAGGTTTTTTAAAATATCTTTTAAATCTACATTGGTTGTATTAATCCCTTAAACTGGAAGTAACTTTATTTTGAAGATACCTCTGGAGGTAAATGTGGTTGTCAGCAGTTCAATAAAACCACCATTACATATTGATAGAAATATTACTCAAAATGGATAAGAAATCCAATTTTTATATATGTTAATAACAGATTATTCTGAAAGTAGACATAATGAACAAGGTCTGTAATAGACATTGTGAGATGTCTAGCCAATGACCATTCTTCCGTTTTCTCTTTTCTTATAGAACCTGGGTTGCTTACAGGTATGTGCTTTCCTTCCCAGGCCTTCTGCACTGGGGGAGGTTGGTCCTGCCTCAGCCCCAGAAGGTGAATCCTGATTGGTCTAAAACCATGATGATGGTCCCGTTCCCCTCACAATGGTTGATCCAGGCATGTGCTTGTGTGATTAGAGGGGACGTTTGCTGGGAAGCAACTGGCAAGAGTTTCCTCACTTTTACAAAGAGGCACAAGGGAGAGACCATTTACTCCTTCCTATAACCACCTTGCTACCAGGAGGTAAGACAGCCCTAAGCCAGCCAACATGCTGAGACCGGCAGAATGGAAAGATGGAGAAAGCCTCAGTCTGAGACACTGTTGAGCCACTGAATAAGTCAATCTTGAAGCCACCATACTGGGAGATGTTATGTAAAATAACATTCTCTCTTTTTTTTTCTTAATAATTGGGAGCTGGGTTTTCTGTTACTTCCTGCCAAAGGATCCTGTTATATAATTTTACTGTTTTTTTTTAACTAATAAAATATTGAGGCGTTAAGAAAAATAATAGCAAAAAGTTACATGATTTAAAAAAAGCAAAATATATTTCACTTCTAGGAATTTACCTTCAGAACCACTCATGTCCCATGCAGAGAGATATATTAAGGTTCAGGGTTGTTCACTGAAGCATTGTTTGTACTAGCAAAAGAGTGAAAATGTAAATGTCCTTAAATAAGAAAGTGTCTAGGGAATTCCCTGACAGTCCAGTGGTTAGGACTCAGCACTTTCACTGCCGTGGGCCCAGGTTCAATCCCTGGTCGTGGAACTAAGATCCCGTGGCATGGCCAAAAGAAAAAGTGGCTAAATAAAAAAGAATGAAATAATGTCATTTGCAACAACATGAATGGACCTAGAGATTATCGTACTAAGTGAAGTAAGTCAGACACAGAAAGACAAATATCATATGATATCACTTATACATGGAATCTAAAAAAAATGATACAAATGAATTTATTTACAAAACAGAGATAGACTCACAGACATAGAAAACAAACTTATATAAATCTTATATATCTCTGAATCACTTTGCTGTACACCTGAAACTAACACAACATTATAAATCAACTATACTTCAATTTATATATTTTTTGGGGGGTGGGGGGGCGGGCCACACCGTGTGGCTTGCAGGATCTTAGTTCACTGACCAAGGATTGAACCCAGGCCCTTGTCAGTGAAAGTGCCAAGTCCTAACCACTGGACCACCAGAGAATTCCCAATATACACTTCAATTTTTAAAAAGGCAAAATAAATATATTTACCATGAAAAATAAATAAAAAGGCAGTATCCCCCCCCCAATAAATAACGTAAATAAATGGTTAAATTTTTTATAGTATAACATGCTGTTGCCTCACTGTTCCACTTCTACTACCCCTCAGTGGGCCCAATCCTCCTGGAAGAACAGATGGCTATCCAAGCAGTAGTTGCCTCAAATGCCACAATCCTGAGCCAGTTTACACAGATCACCAAGAGAGCCACCATTTTCTAGCCCAAGGCCCATCCTTGACTGCAATGTCCATCATGATGACCAGGTGGACATGGCTTAATATCCACTGACTTCGACCAAAGTCTGTTGCTAAGCAAATCCTCCTAAGATCCTAAACAAATCCTCCTAAGAATATTGCAAACATGCAGGGTCAATTTGACTCTTTTATACATCCTTCAATTTCTTTCCTGTTTCACTCCATTTTTGTCTCAGCAAAACCACCACTACCCAGCTCCACCCTAGATTTTTTCTCCAGATAAAGCTGGCTAGAACAGGGCATGATAGACCTCTAATGTATTTTTACTTCATTCTTATGTGGTTGTTCTTATTATAATAGAGATGGGTACAAATTACCAGCACTGAACCAGGAATGACGCATATATAGTTTGCATTTACCAAAACCTTAACTCTCTTTGGTCAAACTCTTGCTTTTGTAAATATTTTGAAGTTCCCCTCTCCTTGTTTTCTATTTCAACACAGCGTCCTAGTAACATCACATGTCCCCTTGATTTCACTAACTTCACACATTATATTTCTCATAATATATCAGTTAGGGTAGACTAATTGACATGACAAATAGACCAAAGCATGTAATGGCTCCAACAATAGAATATTTATTCTTGCATCTAAAACAGTCCTGGTAGGGAATTCAGGCTAGTGCGTTGGCTCTCCTACGCATGGTAATTCAGGGACCCAAGCTTCTTCCATATTATGGCTCTGTCATTCTTTAGGGCATTATCATTACCTGCATCCGGCCTGAGGAAAAGGAAAGAGCAAAGAGGAACATGAGTGGGAGTGTTTTATCTGCTCAATGTCATCTCTTCAGAAAGGTGGCTACACTCCACAGATCAAATTCTGGATCAACCTCTTGTTTGGTAAACAAAGATATAGAACATCAAATTCATTGTTGCAAATCAAGTGTTCACATCGATATGTTTTCTGTTCCACATCTAATCAAGAGAAGTAACAATCTGTCTAGAATTGCGTCCTAAGGACTTATTTTATATGTTTAAGAACACAAACTTCTCAGGATAGATATTTAAGGCCAATAACATAATTGTGAACTTAAACCATGGATTTTATTTAGACATTCTTCAGTTTGCACAGAATAAGTGAAGAGAAGCACATATTACTAACCTAAAACAATTATCCATTTAATTTTCTTTTGGGGGGGGGGAATCAAAAAAGTGATCAACGACAGTTAGGTGGGCCAGAATCATTGTACCTTAAAAAGAAGGAGGGCTTCCCTGGTGGCGCAGTGGTTGAGAGTCTGCCTGCCGATGCAGGGGACACGGGTTCGAGCCCTGGTCTGGGAGGATCCCACGTGCCGCGGAGCAGCTGGGCCCGTGGGCCACAATTGCTGAGCCTGCGCGTCTGGAGCCTGTGCTCCACAGCAAGAGAGGCCGCGATAGTGAGAGGCCCGCGCACCGCGATGAATAGTGGCCCCCGCTTGCCACAACTAGAGAAAGCCCTCGCACGGAAACAAGGACCCAACACAGCCATAAATAATTAAAATTAATTAATTAATTAATTTAAAAAAAATCAGGAAAAGAAAAAAGAAACATAGAAGACCCAGAGGCTTAAAAAAAAAAAAAAAAAGAATAATAGAAGGTTTTGCCATAAGAAAACCAGCTGGCTGGTTACCTAACAGGTGGGCATTACCTTGGTGACATCACAGTATTCAAAGGTATGTATGGCCCTTGGCTTTACAGATTCAAAAATTTGGCCTCCACAGTGCACCAGAGTTATCAGTCTCAGGGAGACTACTTCATGACAATCAAACACGCAGGGGACTGATACGTAAATCATAATGCAATTGGTTCATTTAAATAAGAAATATGACCATGACACACAAAAGAATGCTCATTTTGGCATGGCCTGTACTTTCCCTGCCGGCAGATAATATTTAAATCATATTATAACCAGAAGGTTGCTTGGTGAGCAGTGAGGAATTTGAACTAAGAGAGCTATTTGTATGATTCAAATATCTGATGGCACTGTATTTTGATAGTCTAATTCTGTCATTTTCAATTTCTATTTTTATGTTATTAGTAAGAGGATGCATTTTCAGGATAAAGTCTTACAAGGAACACATACATAGATATGTAGGTATATAGCTACCTCTGCTCCTCTCTCTCTCTGCTCTGATTGAAACTCTGGTAGTCTACCCAGAGCCCCACGTACTCAGCTACTCCATAGTCTGGAAGGAGCCAGAAGAGGACCTGGGAGAAGCATTCCGATGAGGGAGCCAGCATTTGCAGAGACACAGAACCATGAAAGAATGTGGCACATTCTGTGAAGTGCAAGTGGTTCAATAAGAATGGAATACAGTATCTGTGAGAGGAAAGAAAGAGGAAGTAGTAAGAGATCAGGCTGAAGAAATAAGCAAGAGACAAACAAAGGAAAAGGCTTGCACGCCTTGCTAAGTTATTAGATCTTATATAGAAAGCTATGGAAAACCTTAAAAGGATTTTCAGCGGGGCCATGCCGTGATCAGATTGCAATTTTGAAATATCACTCCGGTTGAAAAACAGATAATTGGGTTAGTGGGAGGGGTACAATATATGCCAGGAGGATAGTTAGAGGCCGGTATCATATGCCACCAGCGCCTCACCCTTGGGACTTCGCCGCACACCATCAGTCCTCCAACTGCCAGCACTTGCATTTCCACACCTGAGAGCTTTCTCTTGATGCTGGAGCTCACTTTGTTGCCCATGGCAGGCTTCAAGGATCAGAGAATTCATGCTCCTGCCACACCCTCAACTGAGGGTTGAAGAGGGCTGGCACCTAAATCTGGTGCATATGTTACGCCCCAGTGGGATTAAGCCCCAGTTACCCGCAGTGGGAGCTGGCTTGATAACAGACCTTTTGTCTGCTTTCTCTTCCTTGTTTCACATCCCGTTCCCCTATCCTGTGTACTTCACCTCTCAGATAAATTACTTGTACTCAAATCTTTATTTTGGTATCTGCTTCTGGGGAAACCCAGACTAAGACAAGGCCACTGTAGGTGAAGGATCATGAGGGTGTGAATCAGGCAGGGAACACAGAGACAAAGGAAGTGGATTAGAGATGCATTCAAAAGATGTTAAAACTAAATATGAAAGATATCAGGGAATTCCAGGATGGCCTCCAGGTTTCTGATTTGGGCTACTGGGGGATGGCAATGCCATTCACTAAGTAAAGGAATAGAGGCGAAGAGGGAGGATATGGGGAAAGATGATAGGCTCAGAGTTGAATATGCTGAGTCTGAAGTACCTGAGGAACAGCCTAGTGGAGGTGAGAAGTAGGATGTTGGACGTACCAGCTGGAGCTCAGAAGACTGGCTTGCTATAGAGGTAGATACTTGATATATACACAAATGGTGAACTGTTACCATTTTTGTGCTCAGCATCTAAATATCCTTCCAATTTGGGGAAAATATAAAATCAATGTGCCCCCCTGCCCCCACCCCCATCAGAGTAATCAGCAAGGGAGCAGATTTCCTCTCCCAGGCAGGGCACAGTCATATGACCTAGGCTTGGCCAATCAAATGCCCTGACCCAGGATTTTTACCCATTGAGGGGATGAGGCACAGAGCCAAGGGCAGTCTGACTGTTCAGGGTGGATGTGGCAGAATTGAGAGTCCAATGTTTCTGGAAGTGATGGCAGCCGCAATGAGGTCCTCACTTCTAAAGTTTCTGCCAGGTGACTTTATGGGAGGGAGCCAAGAATCTGTGTTAGTTTACCATCATGATGGGAACTGCAAGTCAAATTCCATTCTTTGTTTTTTGAAAAAGGATCAATGTTTTTTTCCTAAGATGGGAGGAAGGTACATGAATGCTTGTTTTATTTTTTGGGTTGTTTTATTTTAATCATTCCTATGTATTTTAAACATGCTTTTGTATATATATTTCACAATAAATTTTTCAAACAAACAGAGAAACATGGTTTTTGAACAGAAGTAGCAATGTAGAAATTATGTTAAAGGGTGAAAAGGATATAATGTCTGGGATTTGCTTTGAAATAAGGAAGAAAAATGAAGATTCACAAAATGTTAATAATTGTTGATTCACAAAATATTGATAATTGTTGAAGCTGAGAGATGGGTATGGTGGTCTTTGGAACATTCTCTTTCTATTTTTATATGCTTAAAAATCTGCCTAATTATAAAATGGAAGTATTTTGGACAGTATGATGGGGTCTGGAAGACACATGAGAAGAGGGGAGAGATGAGACAGAAGGGTATCCAGGTCTCACAGAAGCACTTCACGGAGGAGGAACAACTCTCCGGAATAATCCAGGGGAAACCCAATGCCTCACACATTAAAAATGACCAACACTCATGTGTTGATTGATCTCAATCTCGAAACCTGGCAACTGACGAAACTTTGTTGAATCAGAAAGCTAAAGTCTTCAGAATGTCTGAAGACTTGAGTCACCAACTGCCCCCTTTTCATTTCCTAGAAATTCAGACTCCCCAGATCTCAAATTCCCCACTCACCTGTGTGCCCCTGGTGACTCACAGTTTTCTTTGGTAAACTATGGCTATTTCCCCCCTCCTCGGTAGCTAGTGTCACTCTGGATATTATTAATTCTACTTTTCTTCACCCAAAGCTGAGAAAAGTTTTTTCCTCAGATGGACTTCTGATCTTATTTGCCAACCTTGGATGGCCAGGACTTTAAGATGCCACTTTGTTTTCTTGCCCTTTACGCTGTACAGAGCCATGCCCACCACTGCTATCCCTAAGAGAAACTTGGAATGCGTTTTCCAAGGGCTGGCTGGAGGGTATTTGAGTGACACCATCCTGGGCCACTAAAAAGAACCAGCTCCCAGGGGTGAAATGAAATCTCTGCTTTTCCAGGATTTCCCCCCTCCTATTGAGTCTCAGACGTCTGGGACATAATGCATTATCCAGCTTTATTCACCGTTTTATCCTGGTGTCCTAAACGGAATTTGATCAAAAGAGAACCTCAGAATATAAACCAGCCTTACCTGCAAATTTTATTATGAGTATGTTGTTTGTTTGTTTGATTCAGATGGGGGAAGGATGGTGGAAAATCAAGCACTATGGGAAGACGACGGTCCTCACAGCTCAGCTCCTCCACTGCGGGCTGCTTTCCAGTTGGTGCAACAGGAGATCTGGGGCCTATGTTTGCTTTTCTTGGCATTCACAGAGGTGGTGTCTGTAGCTGAAGACACTAGGGCTGTTGCCAGAAGCCCTGCTGGAGCTAAGACTGTGTGATTCCAGGTTCCAAGATCTCATCTGCTCGCAGAGATGGGGAACATTTTGATCTTGGCAAACGCTCTCATGCCAGCACTCCATGTCCACCCGACTCTTCTCCCTACTTCTCTGACCCCCAGCAGAGCAGCGGAGTGACCTCTGGACACACACCACTTCTGTGTGTGTCCACACAGCTTGGCAGCCCCACCGTCTCTGGAATTTCTGTATCTCCCTGGGGAACTCACCACAGTGGACACAAACACGTTTACAAACTGCTAGTGACCTGGCAGCGCATTAACCACAGGTCCCAAGAGGAGAAAGCAGAGTGAGCTGTCCTTCCCTGGTAGCTGCCTCGAGACCCTGCAGACCCCCAAGTTGGATGCTTACTTCAGACACTGAATATTTCTGCCATGCAGATTAGCACAGCCTGAACAAAGTTAGGAAAACAAAATACACTCCCTTTATATGAGCGATGGGATCCCCTTCTGTAGGCTATTCCTGGTCAGTAACATGAGGGTGGTGTTCTCTACCAGTGCCTGAGCCAGAGCCCCGGCTGTCATTGTGACCCCTTTGAAACTCTGGATGTGGTCAGTCTATAAAGTCTTCCAACACTCAGGCTCCCCCTTTATCACCCCAGCCTCTGCCTCCCATTTGCATGACCCTCCAGCCCACTTCCTGAAGTGTTACCTCTCTGCCCCACACTGCAGTAGCCCCTCCCATGCTCTCACACCCATGCACCACGCTCTCCCATATCCAAAGGCAGTGGTCCGCTCCTCCTGCATCTCCAGAGGCTCTGAGCTGGTGTTTCTTGACAATCCATAGACAGGAGAGGCAAAATCAAGCCCCATATATTCATTCTCTTTCCCTGTTCTCACCTCCACAGGAACAGCATTTTCAGCTCTTTTATCCCAATCCCTTAGCCTTTTTCCTGGATACAAAACAGATAGGTTACAGTTTGGGGTCAACAGAGTGATTTTAGTTGAGAAACAGTCTCCATTCATCTGATATAATCTTTTAAAATAATAGTTATTGAGTTTGGGGGCTTCCCTGGTGGTGCAGTGGTTAAGAATCCGCCTGCCAACGCAGGGGACATGGGTTCAAGCGTTGGTCCGGGAAGATCCCACATGCCTCGGAGCAACTAAGCCCGTGCACCACAACTACTGAGCCTGCGCTCTAGAGCCCGGGAGCCACAACTACTGAAGCCTGCGTGCCACAACTACTGAAAACCCTGCACCTAGAGCCCGTGCTCCGCAACAAGAGAAGCCACCGCAATGAGAAGCCCGCGTGCCGCAAGGAAGAGTAGCCCCCACTCGTCGCAACTAGAGAAAGCCTGTGTGCAGCAATGAAGACCCAACAGAGCCAAAAATAAATTAATTAATTAAATAAATAAATTTTTTTTAAAAATAATAATAATTATTGAGTTTTGCTATATACTAGGTACCTGATAAATACTATCTGATTCACTCCTTATAACCACCATGTTACAGATGAAGAAATTGTGGTCCAGAGAGATTAAGTTGCCAAAAGTGATATAACTATCAAATGGTAGAGCCAGAGTTTGAACTTAAGCATTGTGAGCCCAGAGCCCATGCTTTTAATAACACTGTATATTGTTTCTCAGCCCCCAGCAGCACCCCTCTTTTAAAATTTCTTGTCCTCTCTTTACAGTACCCCTGGCCCAGATCACCATGGTCTACTACTTCAAGGAAAGTTTGCCACCCTGAAATGGAGCAGGACCTTATGGTCCTTCCCCACCATGTCCTCAGTCTGCCTTTTTCTGTGGAAAAACTTTAGCCAAAGAATAAGTTTAATCAAAGAAGTGAGAAAATGCAGAAGCAAAGAAAAGCAGTCAAACAGGACAAAACAATAATAGTTTAGTCAGTAAGCAAGGTCAAGGACCTTTAGTTCCTCCTCAAGGGCTATAGATAATATTCTGAGCCACGTCCTTTGAGCCGTCTTATAGATACTGAAACCCCCAGCAGGTAGAAGAAGTCAACTACATGGTGACCAGACCATAGCCATGACATAAGCTGCCACAATTCTGAGAACTGGCCTCAAGGAAATGGGAACAAACCGACCCTGGAACTGAAGACTAACTCTACTTAAAACAATCAAGATGACGCTGGTCAGACCACTGATGACCAATTTCAAGATGACTGTCAGAGCTGACTGTGCTGTTTCTGCACATAGCCCCCCTCCCTCTGCCTATAAAAGCTCTTGCCCCCTGGTTGTCAGTGGGGGGGGAGTCAGCCTTTGGACAGAAGTCCGCCCTCCCCCTTCCCCCTTCCCCGTTGCAGCCTCCAGAATAAAGCAAACTTTCCTTTCCACCAACCTGGCCTCTTTATTGGCTTTTGAGCAGCCAGCAGCCGGACCCTACTTTCAGTTACAACCCTACTCCATGATGTTAACTGGAAGCAACCCCTTCACCTTTTCCTTTGCCATCACTCTAGGTCTCCTCCCAGCTTAGTTGCTCTGATAACTCCTCTAATATCCTAGTGTCAGGATACTTTGGCTGCAGGAATCTAAGCCCCCAACTCAGGCTGACTTAATTGGTTGGGATACGTATATAATAGGAATTTTTAAGGGTGGACAAGACTTTGGGGCTGCATGATTGAGCAGTTCAACAATGCCATCAGGGATCCAAGGACCAAGGTTCTTTCTATCTCCTCACTATGTAAACCCAATCCAAAGGCTGGCTCCCCTCAAGAGCTTAGGGAGGCCACCAGGAGCAACTGCCACTATAGTCTTGTCGTTGTCCCAGTGCCAGTGAGGGTTAGAACTCTCCTCCAATCATATCTGATTGGATAAATTTAGATCATATTCCCACCCTAGACCAATAACAGGGGAACACACAAAGTAACTGGTTTAAACCCAGATTCCTGAGCCAGTCCCTAGCAAAGAGGATCCCTGAGCCAATCCTCCAGCTGTCAGGTCTTTCAGAGTCTGCCTCAGCTTTCTAGGGGAGTTTCATGCTCTTTTCCACTTGGCCCAAAGCCAATGACTAAGTAAGATGGTCGTTCAAGGGCCCAGCCATTCCCATTCAACACAGGGCTTCTCTAATGGGCACTCCTTGTCCTGGAGCTCTGAGTCAGGAAGACAAAGGGCTCGTCAGGTCTGTGTCATGATCTGATGGCTCTCTCTGGCCATTCCTTCTCTTCTCCTTCTCTGTTCACTGGTGTTAATGCCTCAATAAGCCTTTTGTACTCCTTACTCCATTTCAGCACCTCCTCTCCAGAGAACCCACCCTGCAAAGGTAGCCTGATAGCTAGCTGTGACTCTGTCTACACCTTCTGTCTCAACTCTACCCACATATCTTGCACCTCTAGGAAACTTGTCCTTCATCATCTACACTCCACTGCTCCTGCTAAGACTGCTTTTTATCTGCCTATGACCTTCAGTCCTTTGAGCCTCCCCCATTCTTAGTCCACCAGCCACCATCTAGTTTCCCCTTCCTCACACCTCAGCCGGATTCCATCTTAACCATGACTTTGCTAGCACCTGACTTCTCCCCACCCTTAGGCCAATCCCCAACCCTGGGAAAGCTACAGTAAAATGTCTTTTCTTCCTTTCTGCTATGAGTCTACTGAAAACCGGGTTTAATGACAAATCCACACTATCTAACTTTAAATGGGCCCTCAGTGCTGCTCAGTGGTTATTTTACTAATCTCTACAGACTCCCACTGCATTGATGCCAAATGTTTTCCTCTCCATTTACTTCCTCATGTCCTTTCCTCCTAATTTCTCCTTGCACCCTGAGGATGAATTGTTAACCCTTTTCTTTTCATGTTGATCCAGTTTGTAGTCCCCAAACTTCCCCTTACAGTGGGTATCCATTGCTTTTACCTGCCCCCAAGATCCAGTACACCCAAATCTTCCTTGAAGGAACAGCCCCTCTCCCATCCCCAGTCCTTGCAGCTCCAGTGGCTGGCTCCCATCCCCTCCAAAGCTGGCAATGTGACTCAGGCCCGGCTGCCCAGGACACAGTAAACAAATCAAGGATGGGCATAGGAACCAAGCCAGACCAATGAAACCCTTGTCAGATTTATTTAGGGGAAATAACTTTCTTCTGCTTTGGGAATTGCTAATCTGTAAAGAAACAAGCCCAGTGCTGTAAACCCCCATCTTTCCCCAGAAGGGAAGAGCCTACCAAAGAAAAAGCCAGAGGAAAGAAGATCTGGTCCTGCTGGCAACCTAGAGCTCCTCAATCCACCTATCTTGAAGTCATCATACCACAGGATGTTTCAATTATATAAGCCAATAAATTCTCTTTTTCATTTAAGCCAGTTTGAATCACATTTCTGTACTTGCCATCAAGGATTTTGACCTATAGCATCCTCTCAATCTTCAGATTTGTTTATATCTTTACCTGTTCTGCCTTTATCTCTGACAGAGGTACCATTCTCGCTGGTATGGTTTTCTTGCTATGCCTTATTTTACTTTGGGACCTTTTTTAATCTGTTTCTCTTTCTCCCTTGACTTCTCCTCCATTGCCCATATCCATAACTGGTATTGGCTGAATAAATATTATCAAACTATTTCAAAAGTATAGTCTTTGATGAGAACAGACAGAAGGTATTTCTGAAAGTATAAGAATATGGCTCTTTGAGATTGACCTGTTCTGGAGTAGGCAGGGGAGGGTCATTTCAAAGGATGGAGGGAGAAATTTTCTCAATGGCATAATCTCAATCCTTCAGTGTCCTCTTCTGCATGTTCCTCAAAGATGCTAAGATCTTACCTCCACACTCATCCTTTCTGTGGCTGTTGGTACATCCTGTTCTTCCTGAGGAATTGTTTTCTGGCACACAAAGGTGAGCAGAATATGAGCTGTATCATTCTGTGTAATAGATTCTGCAGTGTTCAGAGGACTTAAGAGGAGGAAGCAGAACTGTGTATACCAACAGCTCTGAACTGTGCTCTGAAACTCTTCAGTGCTCAGTTGTTGTTTTTCTGTTTGTTTTCTTTTTTATTTAATTTTATCTTAGATAAATATATTTATAAGATTTAAAATTCAAAACTTGCATTTTAAAAGATATAAAAGATAAAATATAAAGATAAATATAGATATAAAAGTTTCATTCCCCCACCCACCTAGTTGTACTATCAAGTTATCTGAAGTTTTCGGTTTGTGATTCTGTACTTGTTTTCTATAGTTGCTGAACAAATTGCCGCAAACTTAGTAACATAAAACCAAGCATATGTATTGTCTCATAGTTTTGTGGGCCAGAAGCCTGAGCAGGGTGTAACAGAGTTTTCTGTTCAGGCCTCACAAAGTTGAAATCAAGGTGTCAGCCAGGACTGCAGTCTCATTAGAGCTCAGGGTCATCTTCCAAGCTCATTCAATTCCTTACGGTTATAGGACTGAGGTCCTTGTTTTCTTGCAGGTCGCTTTCAGCTCCTAGAGGCCTCCCACAGGTCCTAGCAACCAGACTTCCTCCACATGCTGTTCATGACACAGCTGTTTTCTTTCTTCCAGGCCAGCAGGAAAGCATCATATTGTCTGACCCCACCCACACTCAAGAAGAGGCATATATACTAGGAGGACAAAATATTGAGAGCCATCCTGGAATTCTTCCTACCACAGCTTCCACTGTTGTTGGGTTTTATATATCTATATATCTACATATCTATATCTATATGTATGTATATATATGCAAAGTAAAAATGCACACAAACACACACACACACATCTTCTCCTTAAACAGTAGCATGTAATGATATCACTTATATGTGGAATCTAAAATATGCCAAAAAAGAACCTAGCTACAAAACAGAAACAGACTCACAGACATAGAGAACAGACTCGTGGATGCCAAGGGGGAGGAGTGGACTGGGGGTTTGGGATTAGTCGATGCAAACTACTACATATAGAATGGATAAACAACAAGGTCCTTCTGTATAGCACAGGGAACTATATTCAATATCCTGTGATAAACCATAATGGAAATGAATACAAAAAAGAATGTATATATATATATATGTATAACTGTCACTTTACTGTACAGCAGAAATTAACACAACATTGTAAATTAACTATACTTCAATTTAAAAAAAAAAGCAGGACATGTAATAAATAAGTTTTTCTCCATCTTGCTTTTTGCACTTAATAGTATATCTGGAGCCCGTTTTACTGTAACAGTATATAGAGATAGTCCTCATTCCTTTTCAGCAGCTTAGTACTTCATTTTGTGTATATACCATATTTTATTCAACCATTCTCTAACTGATGGCCATATGGGTTGTTTCCAGTATTTCTTTTGCTATTACAAATAGTACTACAATGAATATCTTTGTGTAGTCTTTTTTTGCTTGGTCAAAAAATTTGCTAACTATTGCCAAATTTTTCTGTATAGAGATGATGCCATTTTTTCCCCTTCCTTTAAGATATCTCAGTGAGAGTATGAGGATAAATCATTGATTTCAGAGTAATAACTTGTGTACTTCTTATGCTTGAGTTGATGAAGCATCCCCTTCTCAACAAATGCTACAAAACTTCAAAATCTTAATCTACTCATTGTTTTCCTTTTAAATTCAATTATTTATAAAAGTCCTTAAAGTACTCTGGGTTTCAAATTTACATACAGTAAAATTCACTGTTTTTGGTGTACAGTCTATAGGGAATAGAGTATGCCTACCTATCTACCCTTTAATCATCCATTTAGAGTTAATATTAGCACTTTAAGTAAAATGTAGAAGAAGCCTTACAATTACCTAAGTCTCTTTAGCTTTCCCCCTTTTTGTGTTGTAGTTGCCATTTATGATATCTACATACATTGAAACCTCCACTAATCTTATATTTTTGCTGTCAATAGTCATATATATTTTAAAGAGTTTATGAGGGAAAAATATGCTATTACATTTACCCAAACGTGTTTGTTCTTCCTTCATTTCCAGTGTTTCAATTTTCCCTCTTGAATCATTTCCCTTTAGCTTGAAGAACTTCCTTTATCATTTCTTTTAGAGAAGGTCTGCTGGCAATGAATTTTCTTAGTTTTCTTCCTCTGAGAATATCTTTATTTCCCCATCACTCCTGAAGGATATTTTCACTAGATGTACAATTCTCGGTTAACAAACTCTTTTCTTTAAGCACTTTAAAGATGTTTTTCCACTGTCTTCTAGGCTCTGTGTAATGTGTTATTTTTTCTGGCTGCTTTCAAGATTTTTTTTCTTTACCTTTGGTTTTCAGCAGTTTGATTGTAATGTGTCTGGTGTGGTTTTCTTTGAGTTTATTTTGTAACCTTATGTTTTTCACTAAATTGGAAAGTTTTCAGCCATTATTTCTCAAATATTTTTTCTGCACCAATCTCCTTCCTTCTCGCTCTGGGACTGCAATGACATACATATTATATCTTAAAATATTTTCCCATAGGTACTGATGATCTCATTTTTTAAAAATCTTTTACATGAAATTTCTAAAAATCTTATATTTGTATTGGTATGGAAATATGTATGGAAATATGTTAATGTAAATGTTTCAGACATTACATGAAATTTCTAAAAATCTTAAAAAAAAAAAATCTTTTCTCTCTTAGTTTTTTACATTGGGTGATTTCTATTGGTCAGTCTTCAGATTCTCTGACTCCTTTCTCCATCATCTCAGTTCTGCCATGGAGCCCATCCAGTGAATTTTTGTTTTTTCATTCATATTTTTCATCTCTGAAATCTCAGTTTGGCACTTTTGTTTATAGTTTCTACTTCTCTCCTCAAATTTTCTACCTTTCATTCATTTCAAATGTGTTCAATTTCACTTCATGGAGGAGGATTATATATAATCACTGCTTTAAAGTCTAATAATCCCAACATCTGGGTCATCTCTTGGTTGGAATCTGTTGATTGTATTTTCACTAGGGAATTGGTCATAGTTTCCTGCTCCTTTGTATTTGAGTAATTTTGGATGGTATTCTGGACATTCTGAATATGTATTATATTTTGAAACTCCAAATCCTATTAAAACTCTCTGTAGAATGTTGACTTTTTAAAATTTTGACAGTCAAATAACATGCTTAGATTCAGACTATGAGTTCTGTCTCTCCTTCAGTCAATTAGTTTCAGTGTCAGTTCTATTCTCAAATCTTTCACTGTGCTGCTTTGTTCTATACTACACGTGAGCTTCTCAGGGATTAGTCTCTGAATTGTTTAGTAATTTATGTCATAGATCACTTTTCAATACCTTTGTTATGCAGCTTTGGACTTTTTTTGTGCATACAAATCTTAGGCTTGACACATGAGATTCCAATACGGTATTTCCTTCCATCAAGTCTAAGAACTATATGGGTGTTATCATACAGTCATAAAGTATATATTTTTTTCATTACTGTCCCTTATGCCATACCGGGTCAACTTAATAGTGATTTATATTTGAATCACAAAACTACTAAAATTAATTTTCTTCTCACTGTTGTTAAAATAATTTTGTTTTAAAATTTTGTTTGTTTTTCTTAATACCAAAAGCCAATACAGATGAAGGGCATTCTTCCCCACTTAGTCTGACTTCAAGCCAATTTTCCCTCTTAGCCTCAATTTATCTCACTTTTGCAAAGAGTCTTCTTGCATCTCCTCTGAGGACAGCAGATGGATCTATGTTTGATTCTTCCATTCACCAAGCATTTATCAAGTGCCTGTCATGTGCTAGATACTGTTCTGGACACTGTTCAATTAAAAAAATAACTACTGACACTGGACTGAATATGTTACCAGAGAAATTATTCCTCTGGAATTTTTAAGATAATCAATTTGTCTATTCAAGATTGTTAACTAGAGGATGGCTTAAGGTGGGGAATGGACGTCTCTTCTCAATGTTCTGAGTTCAGTGAACTCTCAAGACTGAAATAAGAGGGAGACACCATCAAACAAACCCAAAGCATCTCTAAGAGAAACCAAATTGTTTATAAGCTAGTATCTCTCAAATTTTAGTGCTTACATACTGTTGCAATTATACATGTTCTTACTTCTCATACTTCTCCCCAGGGACCTACAAGTTTTGAAGGGAGAATAAAAGCTATGAACTCTGAGAAATACTACAAGCTAATGGCCACAGTCCAAATATCCCACCTTGTTGTCTTTGGGGGAAATGCTTCATATTCAAATTGTTCCCATCTTTCACACTGGTAAAGACAATGGGAAAAATATATAGTGAGCTAACTGGGTAGGGAAAGACTTTTATTGTTCTATGAACTAATCTCCAGTAAGTGTGATTAGCATAAACATTTTTCACATCAAATGGAATGAGCCTTCACTAATGAGATGAGCATAATACACATCTGATAAAATACCAACTGCTTTTTATAAATACATAATAAAAGGGATGTAAGGAGGGAATATAATTAGCTTGCATGATTCAGCATGGAATATTCCCACTTACTGTTTATGTGATCTTGGGTAAATTATTTAACCTCTCCAAGTCCCTCTTTTCTCAACTATAAAATTTAGAAAACAATAGCTTTTATGGTTTGTTGGAATTCAATGCCTAACACAGTAGATAATTAACATTAGGTGATTATGAATCCAAAGTCAGTAAAACTTCTGGAAGAAAATATATGCATTTCTCTGAAAAGTGTCCTTGGGAAAATTTATCCCAACAGCTTATATATCTTATAAATTGAATAAAGTAGAAGAATTTCTTAAAACATTGTCATCTAGAGCAGAAGAACAAATCTTCCCTTTTAATAAATGTATCCTTACTTCGATATCCAGTTCAATGTATTTGGAAGGGACCTGACTACAATAATGCATAAAATTTTGTCCAATAGCTGGCCATGAGCTTTTGCTGACACTTAATGAAATCTGTTTAATTACTCTAGCAGCCCCTATATTGGCTGCTGTGCTGGGGTCATTGGAGAACTCGACCCTATGGTACTTGGGATACAAGAACATCTTCTGCTGATTGAAGCCTGTACCCTGTGGAAATGTTTTAATGTGATCCTTGAAGCATGTCCTAAGAAATGCTGTCAACACATATTCTTCCTTGTCAGGCCTTTATTTGGTCAGGAATACTCAAGAGCTCTGTCTTTCTGCCTGTGGTTTACCACATTGTCTCCATTTGCTTTCAAATATGGTTTAGCTGTGTTCAATGAAGCAGAGGTAGCCGAATTAGAAAGACATCATCAACACTGCTCCTCCAGAGAAAATTTCTCATCAGATAAATCACTAAACCAGCTACCAGGTTTTTTTGTTTTGTTTTGTTTTGTTTTAGCTACCATGTCTTGATGCATAGAAGCCACATCCTTGCACCCTATTCATTCACTTGCAGATAAACACATTCTCAACATGGTGAGCCAAGGGGCGTGCCCAACAGACCACGAGGAAAGCTGGGGTTGATCGCAAATCCCCAGTACAAAGAATTTCAAAAGAAGAAGGAAAAGGCAGCAATAAAAGGACAACTTATTTATAACTCACACTCTGACAAGTGATTTTTTTAATAACAAATAAAAGTTTTTTGGCAACTACTATTTAATATAAACTGAAAGGTATGGCATAATCCTTACAAATCTATAGCTGCTTATATAAACATATTGTTGTATAGTATGAATTGAGAAATTATGGTGAAGAGGTATTGACAAACATAAGAATTTGCCATATCCAAAAATGTGTTGTTGTTTTTATTTGTTTTTAATGAATAGGAATTTCCAAGGAATAAGAAATTGCTTTAACTGTGATCATCTGACCAATTAAAAATCATAATGTCATGGGTTTTTTACTAGTCCTGAGAATGGAGAACGTCCCAGTGCACAGTGCTGCCCCAAACAGCTGGTATTTAGAGTGAAAGTAGGGCTTGCATTTCTTTGAATAAGGGGTAGATTTCTTAGAAATGTGGTAATTGGAGAAAATCTTGATTTCATTAAAATTATTCTAGTTTTACAGTCTATATTAATCCAAAGAAAAACTTGAGAACCACTAACTTAATACATTTTAACCCACCTGGAGTAAACTGGAATGCCTGTACTGCATTTACAATCAATTTTAGGCGTTGATTAGTCCTTCCATATTAGGGAAGGATACTGTTAGAATTGGAAATTTCCCTCCAAATCACAGACTGTTACAAGGGAATGAAACTCCTCAACTTGATAAACAAGAGCCATGTTGGCCTTTCCCTTTTATTCTTCTTCAGCCACCAATGGCTATATGGGGCAGGATAGTCCTTCCCCAAAAAAGTTCAGAACAGTTAAAGAGTGATGGACCTACATAACAGAACACTCGGACATTGAACTTGAGAGAGATGAAAAGATATTTCTGGACCAAAAAAAAAAAAAAAAGTCACAGCAAAAATCCATAAAACACCTAGAAACAAGCATAACAAGAAATGTTCAAGACCCCTGTAAACACAACAATAAAGCTAACAAACGAAAACAATAAATTAAGTTTTAAAACCTAAGACAGACCTTATTCCTAGATAGGAAAAAGCAATTCTGAAAAATTTTCAAGTGATATCAAACTAATCTATATGTTCATTCAGAACTCAAACTGTTAATTGTGGTTACCTCCAAGAAGTGAGGCTGGGAAAAATATTTGCAATAAGTATGATAGACAAATCTCCTGAATAGTATTGATAAGAAAAAGATAATAATAACTCCATAGGAAAATATGGACAAAATATGTGATAGATAGGTCATAGAGGAGGAAATACAAGTTGGTCTTAAATATATAAAAAGAAGCTTAGCCTCATTCATAGTAAGAAAATATAAAATAATACACATTTAAGATACCATTTTTAAATTACCAAATTGGCAAAAAACAAAGTTTGCTAGCACCCTTTTGGCATGGCTGTAGGGAAATAGAACTCTTGTACACTAGTTGAATATTATGACATTGCTTGTATATTATAAATTAGTTACATTTCTATGGAGGGCAATTGCAAAATATCTATTAAAATTATAAATGCATGTATTCTTTGATCCAACAATGCCACTTCCTACAGATATACTCACATACATGCAAAATGACACAAAGTTAATAGCTGAAACACTGTTTAAAAGGGTAAAAGATTGAAAACAGCCAAATATCCTTTGATTGGGGACCGAGTAAATAATGTATGGTAGATCTATACAACTGAATATTATTCAACTGAAAAGAAAAGGAAAAAAATCTTTATGTACATGCTGACATGGAAAAAGTTCCATGACATATTATTAAGTAAAGAAAGCAAAGTACATGAGAGTGTTTAAATATGCAAATATTTATGTGTAAGAGGGAGAAATATGAATATACATTCAAATGCATAAGAATATAACAATGGTTACTTGGAAAATAAGGTATTGGTTGCAAGAAATACAAGGAAGACCAGAGGTGAGAAGAATTTTCGCTATATACCTTTTCTTAACTTTGGATTTTTGAACAATATGAATGCATTACCTACTGAGAAAATTTAAACTAAATTTTAATTGAACATTTTTTCTTTATGAATTATTTGTAAATAAACCTTTTTATACCATGAAGTGACTTTGTAAATGTATTTATGACAATCCCTATTTTTTTAGGAGAACCATATTAAAGGCAATTATATTTCATTTAAAAATAGTAATTGCTTTCTCATACTTAATTTTAACATAAAGTTTATCACATTACTATAATTTGGCAAACAAAAAATTTCCAAATATCTTGAATATACCAATTCCTCTTGATATTGAGGCAGGTACAGGAAGATAAAGGGGAAAATAGATTTTATATTATATTGTGTATACATACACAATACATATTTATAAAGAAATAGAGGTTAATTTTTAGACAGTATTGCACTATCTCAATCCCTTATCATTGGTTTAAACTCGTCACACGGCCAACATATCCCACAACAAATTGATTCTTGTTCACATACAAAGAAATAGTGTGCATTTAAATAATGCTGTATTTACTGACTAGGGGAAAAAAAATAGCACATTGAAGTCAATGGACTTCTGCCCTTGAAGAAATGTAATGAACTTGTGTGTGGAGATAAGTTCCATGGTGCCTAGTGGTGAAGGGCACAGGATTTTGGAGTAAGACCCATCTAGATTGAATCCACTGCCTATGTGACCTTGGGTGAGTTACTTCACAGGGCACTGTTTCCTATCACACAGATTCCTCATAGGGTTTTTATTAAATAAAATAATGCATATAAATAGGTTAGCATAGACACCTACTTAAACTCTATCTTCATCATGAACTCTGTTCTTTAAATGTCTCCACATTCCTTCCCATGCTTGCAGAGAAAAAAGAACACAAGATAGGTAGAAAAATGGAGAAATCAGTGGCCTCTCTGATGCAATTTGTGGAGTTTAAAAAGGTTCTCCTATTCAGACACATCTCAACAAAGGGGCCCACAAGTAGTCTGAGAAGTTAGCCAATTCCTCAAGTTAATCCCTTGCGAACATGCAAATATCTCTAGAAGGGGATTAATCCTATAACTATCAATATTTAGCATAGCACATTAAACAAATATTACTTTAATAGCTAGTATCAGAAGACATCTTAGAGAAGAGTCTCTGTTTGATGAAATACAGAGTCCTAATGTGTCATTTCGGCTGTGGAATGAGTCTTTGGGGCACAGCTTGAATGAGGCAGGAATAAGACCAAGGAGCAAAACCGTTCTGCATAAAAACAGACAGGAATTTGTGGGGTTTGGAAGCACACTTAAGTCAAAGAAAAAGAGCAGACTTTGAAGTAGGGAGAAAGGGAACTCTGGGTCCTCCTCCTAGCCCAGAAGACTGCAACTGCCCAGAGGCAGCATGGCCAAAGGCTTTTGAGAACAGAAATATCTGAAATTCAATTGTTTTGCATGGCTTCATGGCCCCAAACCTTTCATAAGGTCTCATGCACAGCCCTGAGTTGTCAGAACTTTGAGCAGCAGGATTTGAATGATATCCAGGAAGAAGACATATGGAAAAGCAGGCAGAAAATGCAGAGAGTAGGATAAATGCACTGTGGAGAAGATTTCCGGAAGTGAAAAGCAAAAATCAAAGGGCCTTGGTCTGGAACATAACTCCCCCGCACCCCTCACTGCCCCAAGAATCCTCAGACATGGTGGGAATGGGGGTGGGGCTAAGGGATGCCTCCTTTCCCTCCACATGTGGGGTTAGGGGCTGAGTCCATTTAATTAAGCCTTGAAGGATGGAATGACCCAGCTGCATGTCGGTTGCACTAGCTCTTTTTCGTTCCAGCTCTCTAACAGCTGGGGAAAAGCTAAAAGCAGAACCCAGAGGGCCTAGAAACCAGGACTGACAGGAGAAGGGTAGCACAATTCGAGGTTAGAGGAGAAAGCTTGGGAGGGATAATAAGTAAAGGGCATCATATGGGGACACCTCAACAGGAGATAGTTGCTCTGAATAGAGAGGGCTCCTGTGGCTTGAGTAAGCCCTGCACAGATTACAAATTAACATTTCAAATATTATTCACCTAAAGTTAAATTTGGTGAGTGCTATGTGGGTAAGTGACCAAATACCAGATTACTGTAATAAATTACTGAGAGGAAACTACTAAATCTGTAACATGGCAAATACAATGGGAAAAAAACCTGGATCAAACAAACAAACATGAAAATGGTACTTTTTCTTCCCAGATCGTCAATCATAGGAAAAAGGAAGTCATTTTTTTTTTAATGAAAATTAGCCCAATATTAATGTGGGCCATAAAAACATTTGAAGTCTTGATCAGTATGATGTCGTGAAAGCTAGGCCTATTTAAAAGAGTTAAATTATGCCATGAAACGATCATATCAGCTTTAATTCTTTCTGTTATTAATTGAACACCTTCTTGGAAACATGCAGATAAAAGTCCCACCTTGGAGAATTTGAGATAAGAGTGAATGGAAAAGAAGTGAAATTAACAGTCTTTCCCAGTTCACACTTATAACCATCATGCTTTGTTTGTTCAAAGCTGCCTACAAATGCATAATATTAAATCAAACCTTTAATGTATTCTGACGTGGGAGAGCTTACACTCCTAAGGCCTGTTCTTAGGTTCACACTTTTCTTTGTACATAGTAAGGGCCATAAAACCAAGTGAACAGCAAAAGGCTATTGTGAAGGGCTTCCCTGGTGGCGCAGTGGTTGAGAATCTGCCTGCTAATGCAGGGGACACGGGTTCGAGCCCTGGTCTGGGAAGATCCCACATGCCACGGAGCAGCTGGGCCCGTGAGCCACAATTGCTGAGCCTGCGCGTCTGGAGCCTGTGCCCCGCGACGGGAGGGGCCGCGATAGAGAAAGGCCTGCGCACCGCGATGAAGAGCGGTCCCCGCACCGCGATGAAGAGTGGCCCCCGCTTGCCGCAACTGGAGAAAGCCCTCGCACGAACCGAAGACCCAACACAGCCAAAAATAAATAAATAAATAAATAAATAAATAAAATCAAGTAAAAAAAAAAAAACTTTAAAAAAAAAAAAAAAAAAAAAAAAAGGCTATTGTGAAATAAGAGAGACGAGAGTTCTTTGTGTTATAAAGAAATTCAAGCTGCTTCCTGTGATGAAAACGACGTAGATATACATATACAGTGTAGACAGTCCTCAGCTACATATAGTAGATCCTATAATGCATTAGTTTACAGGCATATTAATATGATAAAAGAAATGATGAAATTTAGGTTTTTGCCTGAAGGAAGACTTGTCATAAATAACAAAACTGGCCAGATGTCCTGTGATCCTAAAAATAAGTAGGCTTCTGCTGTGAAACCCATCACTTCACAGGAAATAAAGTGAGAAGCACAGCAACACTCTATGGAAAAGATCCACCAAGAAATAGCCAAGATAATTTCCTTCATTTGACCATAAACCCATCAAAACTTCATGGAATGTGGTCACTTTATTTATGCAGGAACTGTGTTCAGTTAACCACACATGCCATAACTTTCTTAAATAATGAGAGAGACAGACAACCATGGGACCTGTTCTCTAATAGGAATTCAAGTATCAATGTAAATCTCCAGAATCCTAAGGAATTTTCTACTGAAATCAACAGTCACCAACACAGACTGACTTAGAAATAGATTATTTCTTATGCTTCCTTGCCTCCTTAAAACATTTATTCTTAAAATCTAGCTACTTAAAGCGAACCATTTTAAAAAAAGAATCCAAAAGTACTATAATCAGCTATATTACTTCTGAGAGGCTGATCATCAATCACAGGAAAAAGGAAGTCATTTTTTTTTTAATGAAAATTGGCCCAATATTAATGTGGGCCATAAAAACATTTGAAGTCTTGATCAGTATGATGTCATGGAAGCTAGGCCTATTTGACACCAGGTATGAACCAACTTTTGTTTTCTTTGTATGTTGTATATGGCTTGATGGTTGGTGGTGGTAGACTCTTGCCATGCTTCCCAACAGTTCTGTCTGAAAACAGCTGTCTTCTCAACCACGGTCCTCCAAAGAGCAAATTCTCAATGGAACTATTTTGACAAAAGGCCAACTTATTTTAAACTACAAAACAAAACGTTATAGGGAATTCCCTGGCAGTCCAGTGGTTAGGACTCCGCACTTCCACTGCAGGAGGCACCGGTTCAATCCCTGGCTGAGGAACTAAGATCCCATATGCCGCATGACACGGCCAAAAAAAAAAACCCATAAAGTTATAACCAATAAGCAATCAAATTAGTACCAAATGTTACTTATCAAAGATAGACTTTAATGCAGATAACACTCATTATGGAAATTCCTAAAGTAAAAGCTAGAGAGTATGTCAATGTGTTTCTTTCATCATAGTGCACAACACTATAACATTAGCATTTCCAAAGGCATAGATGATGCTAGATTCTAGGGAGGATACAACTGCATATTATCTCTGTCTTTAAGAAAGCTTGTCTAGGGACTTCTCTGGTGGCCCAGTGGTTAACACTCTGCACTCCCAATGCAGGGGGCCCCGGGTTCGATCCCTGGTCAGGGAACTAGATCCTGCATGCCGCAAGATCCAGAGTGCGGCATATCCCGAGTGCAGCAGATACCACGTGTGACAGATCCCACATGCTGCAACTAAGACCTGGCGCAGCCAAATGAATAAACAAATATTAAACAAAAAAGAAAGCAAGCTTGTCTATTGCTTGTCACAGAAGTAAAACTGTGGAACCTGTAAGACAGCTATTCTGTTAGGCCATCAGTTGTAATTTTTGAAATTTTTGAAGCTGTGGATCCATTTCTTCAAATAAACGTTAGAAATCCACTTTATAAGAAATGCGTTCGTTGAGGGGATCAGAGGAGGGTCAGATCTAAAGGAAACCTCTCCAAAATCCTAGTCTCAACCCCTCACCCCCTTTCTTCCTGGAGAAGGAACGTGTAAGTGTGGGCCTTGGGTACAAAACTGGCATTTTAAAATTTCTTTATTTCTTACTTTATTCCTCAAAAATAAAAATGTATGAAGCTTAAAATTTTCTAGGCAAACCACACTTTGAAATGTTTAAAAATAAGCAAAAAACCTTCATGGGTATGTAACAAGATCTGAGCATAAATTTTAACAGAACTAGCTAAAAACTGTTAGCTTAACCTCTCTCATTCTCACCTCAGACTGTCTACCTCTCCATTCTCTTTGTTCGCTGCATCCAGCAGCCTTTTCTTGGAGCCGCCTGCCTTTCTACCCTGGAGTAAAAGAAGTCATAGTTTTCATCTACTCATATACTTTTTTTTTTTTTTTTTACTCATATACTTTTGTAGCCCTTCAACCAAAATTTTAAAAGTAAGATTATACTGACATGCAAACTGTTCCTGTCTTCAGTTTTACAATTTAAATAGACTGATTTCACTCTACAGGGTGGGAGGGAAAAAAGTCTAAGTCTGTAGTCATTACTGTGATTGAGGTTTTTGCTACAGGTGAACAGATATTGCCATCTACTGTTGAGAAAAAATAAAATGGTTAAGCCACAAGCTTTCAGCCTTAAGGTTTTGACAGATCATAAATTTAAAACAGAAAAAAAAAATGGTTTTGGGACTTCCCTGGTGGCGCAGTGGTTAAGAATCCTCCTGCCAATGCAAGGAACACGGATTTGAGCCCAGGTCCGGGAAGATCCCACATGCTGTGGAGCAACTAAGCCCGTGAGCCAAAACTACTGAGCCTGTGCTCTAGAGCCCATGAGCCACAACTACTGAGTCCGTGTGCCACAACTACTGAAGCCTGCATGCCTAGAGCCCGTGCTCCACAACAAGAGAAGCCACCGCAGTGAAAAGCCCGCACACCACAACGAAGAGTAGCCCCCGCTCGCAGCAACTAGAGAAAGCCCGCACGCAGCAATGAAGACACAACGCAGCCAAAAATAAATAAATAAATTTATTTTTTAAAAAAAGGGTTTTATGAAAGTAGGATTTAGTGTTCATAAGTAGTTTGAAAACTAAAGAGAATAGAAAATATAACAAACAAAACTTTCTTCCCTAAAATCAGAAAAATTGTTATGTGCAATTATTCCTACTTTTGATTAAAAGTTGAAAGCAAATCATTGCTTTATCGGTTTCTATTTGGCTCACCATTTTAGATACTACAGTGAAGAAAAAATATAAATAAATCACCCCTTCTTAATTATCTTACTTCATTTCAAAATTTAACTTAAGGTATATATTAACTTATTTTTATTTTCTTTGTTTTCTCATAAAGCCACTAGAAGTGCTTATCAGTTTTTAACTTTAGATTTAGCTAGAAATAAATTTTCTTTAGAAAAATAGGGTAGTTAACACAGCCTTCTTTGGGGCCTCTAATGGTACATAGTTAAGCTCAAATATAGAGATAGCCCCTTTAGGGCAAAAAGCTACCACGAAAGCAGTGCATCTGAGTCAGAAAATCCAGGCACATTAAAACTCTCCTACTAGTAACAATCAACGTGAAGAATGACTTGTCATTTTTCTGATGGCTGGTGATGAGCTGGAGGAAATGATTTGGTGGCTGAAATTCAGTTGCTTTTACACATAAGAAAGTATTTTTCCCTTTAAAGAGTATTTATTTAACTCTATCAACAGTCAAGCACCATGCGACGTCCTGTGTCAGCTATCTCACGCTGGAGAGAAGTGGATGTGAAGCGTGATGTGTGGATGGTACCATGCAAGCCCCCAATGTGAATGTCTGTGTAAAGAAAGGAAAGAGACCTTTCATCTGTGCAGTGTGTTAATCCAAGTATAAAAGCTGACTACCCACCATGCACCGTGTATGGTGTGTACGTACGTATATTTGTGTGTGTATGCGTGTCTGTAAAGGACTTAAAGTTTTTAAAAATTAGTAATTGACTTTGCTATATCCGCATTTCTGGTTCCAACCATTATGGCTTATTATGCTGGATGCTTTAAGGGATTTTCATCATATCTAACACTGGTAGAGCATTTACTGTTTTCAAGGGGCCCTCACTCAAGTCAGTTTATTTGCTCATTTAACAAATGTGTACTGAACACCAGCCATGTGCAAGGCTCTCACAAGCATCAGAAATACAAAGCTGGAAGACAGACCAGCCTATCCTTCAAAGAGCCTTGAAGTCTAAGGGAGGTGAGAAAGAAGCAACCTCGCAACTGGGTTTACAGAACACTGTTTGAAGTTCCCTGACAGAGGAATGAAGGAGCACTAGGTAAAATGAAAAATAACAGATCTGTTTCTGCTTGGGGAGTACGGCAGGAATCGGGAAGGTGCAGGTGATAGAAACCTGTATAGTACACGATCCAGCAGAGGGGACACTTTTTGAGAACCATAGGTCATTATTGGATGCCACATGCTCAGCAGGTATCAGCAGGTGAGTCTACGGAGGAAATGTCATGCAAAGAAGTCCCAGGTATATATGCCTAGTGTCGTATATGCAGGGAAGACACAACGGTTATAGGAGAAGCTTATGAGCAGAGAAGTGGCGGAGTGTCTGTAATCCCTTGAACTCTCATTATAATTATAGATGCACAAGAATCTGCAAACATAGTACAGAGAAGTCCCATACACCCTTCACCCAGTTTCCCCTAATGAGACCATCTTACACAGCTATAGCACAATATCGAAACCAGGAAAATGACATTGGTACAATGTATGTGTATAGTTCTTTGTCATTTTATCAAATATGATTTGTGTAGCCACCAATGCAATTCTGAACTATTTCACGAAGATGTTCCTCATGCTGCCCACTTACAGATACTTCCTTCCCTACTTCCCTCCATCATCCCTATTTCTGGCAACCACGATCTCCCTCTCTATAATTTTGTCATTTTTAGAATGTCATGTAAGTGGAATCATATTTATATGACCTTGTGTGACTGACTTCTTTCACTCAGTGTAATGCCTGAGATGTATCCACGTTGTTGCAAGTATCAATGGTTCCTTTTTAGGGACTTCCCTGGTGGCGCAGTGGTTAAGAATCCACCTGCCAATGCAGGGGACAGAGGTTCGATCCCTGGTCTGGGAAGATCCCACATGCCGCGGAGCAACCAAACCTGTGCGCCACAACAAAGAGTAGCCCTGGCTCACCGCAACTACAGAAAGCCCACACGCAGCAGCGAAGACCCACTGCAGCCAACAATAAAAATAAAAATAATTTTTAAGAATCATTAAGAAAATTCAAACAATAGTAGCTACAATACTGAGTTTTTGTACTAATAAAATAAGTATTTTAAAGTATTCAGTGAAGGGTTATTTGAGTATTAGAAGAATGAAGGAATCCTTGCAGGTGACCTAGGCTCTAACTTCATATGGAGGGGTGGGAGGGAGGTGGTGGGACTGAAAGTTTCAACCCCTAATCACCTGGTTGATTCCCCTAGCAACCAGCCCCCCAACCTTAGGTGCTTTCCAAAAGTCACCTTATTAACATAAATTCAGGTGTAGCTGAAAGGAGTTTGTTATGAGTATCAAGACATCTTTATCACTCTTACCACTTAGGGAATTCCAAGGGTTTTAAGAGATCTGTGCCAGAAAAGGGGAGGAAGACCAAATAGGTATTTCTTTTTACAATATCACACCTCCCTAATCCACTAAAACTAATATTACCAATACATAAGATGACCGTGTAACACATTGTATAAACCAAAATTTTTGAGAATGAAAAGGAACATTTTTAATAATTACACTGGGACGATAGGCACAAACAGGGACTGTCCTACACACAAACTAGAACTAATGGCAACTGTATAATATTTCCATTTGGATGTTTCACATCTCACTCAACATAAAAACACTGAATCATTGACTTTCCTACAAAATCTATTTTTCCTCATATTATTAAGTCCCTGTATCCATCCCATTTGCTCGAGACAGAAACCTAGGAATTATGACCGAGTCCCCCTTCCCCTCTCTCACATGCATTTCATAAATCTCTATCATAGATCTATCTACAAAGTATAATCCAAATATATACACCTCCCTCCTCCTCCATCTACCACCTAAGTCCTCCTCTCCCATCCATTGTATTCTAGCACAACACCCTGTTCATTTCCTTTACACTCTGTAATTATACATTTATTAGTTTATTTGTCACTGTCTGTCTTCTCTAGTTTTCTGCCAAGGATCCTGAGCCTTGGTCACCCAGTGCCTGGCATTCCTAGCACCTAGCATAATGCTGACACATAGCAGGTACTCAATAAATGTGTATTGGGTGAAAGAATACGTGAATAAACAGATGGAAGAATATAAGCAAATAGCTGTGGAACACCCTCAAGAAATACTAGCATAAACATTGTGAAATTGAGAATAATATAGCTGAGTCTTTGTGCCCTATTAAAAAATCAGCATCTGAATCTCTGAGACAAAGACCAAACAACCAAGTAAGTGGGGAAAGACAAAAATGAAGACAAGAGAGGAGAAAAGTAGAGAGAACTGGTGAATTCAAACCATTCCCTCTACTTAATATGATAATCTCTAGGTCCATCCATGTTGCTGCAAATGGCATTTTTTTCCTTCTTTTTTATGGCTGAGTAATATTCCACCATATATATACCACATCTTCTTTATCCATTCATCTGTCAGTGGACACTTAGGTTGCTTCCATGTCTTGGCTACTGTAAATAGTGCTGCAATGAACATTGGAGTGCATGTAACTTTTCGAATTAGCGTTTTCTCCAGATATATGCCTGGGAATGGGATTGCAGGATCATATGTATTTTTTGTTTTTTAAGTTTAAAAAAATTTTTTCTCTAGTCCTCTCCTTTGCCCTCTATATACAGTAACTCTGTTTTAATTCCATATCTTGCACTAGCAGAGAAAATTATGTTATTGAACATGTAAGAACAATCTTTCTGGAACAGCATTCTGTCAGACAGAGAAGGGGAGACCTGTTGATATGGAAGTCAACCATTCAGAAGCATTATCATCAGCAGTGCTATTCTTTGCTAGAGTCAGGTTGTTGCAATGAATACCAAAGGAAGATTTGTTCTGTAACAGGAATAACACATTAGACAGTCATCCAATAACATGTATTAACTCTTTTTAAAGGTTAACTTTAAGACAAAAATTAAAGTAGATAGATATTCTCACTTCAGTTATAACATTATTCATATGAATTTCTCTGTAATAAACAACCAAGCAAATAAGGTGAGAGCCTGTTCTGGGGAAAGGAAAGAATGGGAGTGGGAGATGGAGAAGGGCAGGAGAACTTCAAGTTTTCATTATTGTATATCTCATTATTGAAAAGCTACACATCAATACCACACACACACACACACACACACACACACACACAGAAGAAAAGATTCTTTCTTCTCTTAGGATAAGCATTCCAAGCACGCTCTGTGGTTTCAACTTCCTAGCCTTTGGGCCTATATCCTGAATAGCATAGGTCTATTGTCAAGATTGGTTCTGCCTCAACATTACAGCCCCTGTGCCTCTGCTGTTTGATATTATAAATAATCACAAGCCACATCCATGGTATTTGATAGCTACAAAGCATCCCTAATAGGAGAAAATTTACTTGCAAATATAGTATCTGAAAGTTGCAAGTCCTGTCTTTAGAAAGGTCAATGCTGGGACTTCCCTGGTGGCCGCACTTCCAATGCAGGGGGTGTGGGTTCGATCCCTGGTTCTTGGGAACTAAGATCCCACATGCCACTTATCATTGGGGGTCCAGGGCATGGGAGTTTAAAGTGGAAGAAGAGCAGGTCCCAGAGGTCTCTGAGGCAGGCCTCCTATCTTACAGAGAACATTTCCTTCTAGGACAGAAGCCATTTTAACCCCTCTTTTAGGACAGGACCACCGTACCATTCCTTGGCAAGATAGCAGTAAAACTGGCAGTCATGCCAGTCCTTCTGCATCGTTAAAGTAATTTTAGTAGAAGCAACAAGAACCTCGACTCCAACTGGATTAAACAATCAGGGTGATCTATCAGTTCATGTATTTGAAAAGTCCAGAAGTAGAGCAAGATTTTCAGTACAGTCCATTAAGTATTCCACCTCTCTCTCTGTGTTTCTCTGGATTCTGCCTTTCTTTATGTGTTGACTCTGTCCTCAGAATAGTTTCCCTCTTAGTTGCTAATAGCAGCAACATTGGTTTCTGGCTTCTTCATTCCCATCTGAAGAGAGAGACCCTTACTTCACTCAACCATTAAACTGAAGTGCTGGACTTGTTTCACCTGGACCATCCCAGAACAATCACAATGGCAAGGGAGATGGGATTAGAACCATTCCGGAAATAGGCAAGGGTCAATCCATCCCACCTACAGTGCCTGGCTGCAACTGAATGCATGAGGAGGGTGTGATGTAGGAGAGGCACCATTATGTCCATGTTCAGCCTCTGCACTGATATGCTTTGTCCCTGTAACTCAGAACCACAAAGCTGCCCAAGAAATAGACTCACTCTGTTTTTAGCCATTCTCTCTCTCTCTCCCCTTTCTCTTCTCTCTTTCTCTCTCTCTCATTCTCCCTGTCATCTTTACCTTCTGCTTTGTTAAAACTGACTGGCCGTGAAAGCAAGTTAGGAAAGAGGATGAGGAATAAGACAGGAAAGATATACTGTGCCCTTCATTTTAGTAGAAGGACTCTAGAAAACTCTAGACTCTACAAAACTTCTAGACTCTAGAAATCAATGATTAAATCTACACAGTTACCCAAAGTCTGAAGCTGTGGCCAGAACTAGTGCTCTAGATTAGCAAATGTATGTGGTAACCCAGAAAAAAATTTTATTTTGGGAAATTTTAGAAGAGAAAGCAAAATAGGTAGATTACCCAGATGTACTATACAAGTCTGGACAATTCTCCTTCAAACCAATACTATCCCTTGTGTTAGTCATGCACTCTTAGTAATTAAATAAATGAATAATCTAAAAATATGGCAGGGAGTTCCCTGGTGGCCTAGTGGTTAGGATTCCGGGCTTTCACTGCTGTGGCCCGGGTTCAGTCCCTGGTGGGGGAACTGAGATCCCACAAGCCACGCAACGTGGGCAAAAATAAAAATAAATTAAAATATGGCAAATGTTCTGCATAATAATTATTCACGGTAGCAGGAAAATAATTGAAATTAACTTAAATATCCATCAGTAGGCAAAGTGTTATCTAGATTATTGTACAATCATTCAATGGAACATTAAGTAACAATATTAAATAATGGTTCTGAAGGATCTGTAATATCAAAAAGTAATGCCTGTGATTTACTACCAAGGGTAAAAAGCAGAATTTGAAAAATAATTACATTAAATGTACATATCAGCTATAATTATATAAAATATACATACAAAAAGGAAATAGAAATATACCAATGGTACTTGAGTTTTACTGAAATGTGATTGTTTTCTACTTCTCAACATTTTTTGTGGTACTGTTACATTAATTTTATAACTGAAAAAAAATTAGAAAGCATTATTACTTGGCAGATATCTATTTAGCAGTTTGCCTCTGTGCTGGTAAAATAGCAGTTACGATTAGGTGGTCTGTCCTCTGTCCCAATAGCACTCATTCATTTACTTGACAAATAATTATTCAGTACCTATTATGTACTAGGCACCAGGGATATTTCAATGACGTAAATGACTTGGCCCCTGCCTCTATCCTTACAGCCCAGTGAGGAAGACAGACAATAAGCAAAGAACTTATTACAAATCTGGAGAACATAGTATGAGGGTAACCAACATAATGTCATACTAGGAAGGGGAAGCTGCTTTAAAAGGGGGCCAGAAAGGCTTCCAAGGAAGTGGTATCTAAATTGAGATGACGATGAGAAGGTGTCAAAAACTGCAAGTGCCAGGGCAGAGCAATTTAAGCAGAGGAGCTAAGGTGAGAAAGATCTTGGCAAGTCCTGGGAACCTAAAGGAGGAGGCCCCGGGTGGCTGGAGCACAGTGCAAGAGAAGAAGAGGGGGTAAAATGAGGTTGGAGAGGTAAGGAGGGACCAGATCATGCAAAACCTTGATACGAATTTTGGATTTTATTCCCAGTGCAATGTGAAACTACTGAAGAGAAGAAACACGGTTCAGTTAGTATTTTAATAAGCTCACTCAGGCTGCTTTGCGAAGAATGACTTTGTGGTGAGTAGAGGACATGATAAGAAGCAGAGAGCTAGTCAGAAGGTCTGTGAAGGAGATGATAGTGAACAGGAGTAAGGTGGTGGCAATGGAATGAATTAGAGATAGACCAGAGGATATGATGAGGTGAGGGGAGAATGAGGCAAGGGTGATGCCCAGATTACTGGTTTGAGCAATTGAGTGTACGGCAGCGGCGCTTACCGAGATGGGAAAAGTGAGGAAGAATTTGGGGAATAAAATGAAGAATTTACTTAAATTTAAATAACACTAAACTGCAATTTATAATCTGCTTATACAATCTTACTCTCCAGGAAGACCTTTAAGGATGGGAAATATGTTTTTCACCTTTGAAGTCTCAACAATGCAACATGTTACAGACCAGGCATTTAGTAAGTGTTTGTTAAATGAATGTCACAGCTTTGCAAATATTTCATTCCTTCCAGTGTAATAAGAGTCTACTTATTGTGAAAAGCCTGATTTTAGACAGTTTTCCTTACCAAGACAAACAAGGACAAAATGATTGACCATTAATTATTCTTTAACTGAAAAGGAGAAAGAAAAAGTATGAGATGCTTACTTTTTTAATTCTTTGTTTAGTTTTCTGTAGTTAAACTAAAATGGGAGTTCAAAGCTTTAATGTGTATGTTTAAATTCTCGGGCCTGCTACTGACCTTCTTCAAGTGATTTTACCTCCCAGTGTTTTAGTTTCTCCATTTACAAGATGAAGATAATGGTAGTTGCCTTATCTCACAAGGATGTCATGAAAATAAGTCAGATAAATTGCTTTGCCCTCCTTAGAGAGGGGCTCTAGAAAGTAAGCATTATTAGATATGATGATGAATACCCACAACTTCAAAGATATTTTTAAATTGCCCCCCAAGTCTTTGAACATGTTAAGCCTATGAATAGCACCGTGTTAGGTGTTTATACATTTCTGGCAAGCTTTCACCTCTTGTTAAAGCAGTAAATGGTCTTTGAACAAATGTATTTCTCATTCTTTGATAACTATGCTTCCTTGTTTGTACACTTGAAAGATGATTATCATCTGGCATATGAGGTCGAGTTGAACTCCTTGATGCCATTATAGTTCAACTGCAGCTTTAATTGAGTTTTTCTCCCAAGGTTGAAAATAAGTCACTTGGTTCACTTTAGTAAGCTACTTACTTTCTAAATAATGGTGAGATGAATTCAACTATTTTCTGCAAATGATATATATAAATAATGCTTTTCATTTTAGCTATAATATCCTCATTCAAAAATTGACATAAAAATTCAGTATTTTTATTTCTTCATTGCTGTATTTTTTTTCTGATGGGTTTTCCTAGAATTGCTTTAAATACCTATAATTATTCATTTTAACATTTCTAACATAGACAGTCATGGTACACACATAAATATCACCAAAGTAAAAACCTACAACTCTCAAGACAAAATATAGGATAGTGAACATCCTCTAGAACAACTTTATTTTTTTTTTGGCCAGCCGTGAAGCATGCTGGATCTCAGTTTCTTAATCAGGGATTGAACCCGTGCCCCCTGCAGTGGAAGCATGGAATTTTAACCACTGGATCACCATGGAAGTCCCTAGAACAACATGTCTTATTGCAGATGTGCACCAAGTTCATAATCAGTGTTATATAGAAAACTTGACATTAGCACTTCCACCCTTATCCACGCATCCTTTACCTGTATACCCAACACAAATCAAAACCACTTTCTGCTGGAGTAGCCACAATGCTCCTATCAGAGAGCTGTAAAATCATTCCTTGCAAACTATGAGAATAAGACCTACCTCTCCTCTTTAATAAAGCCATTAAAGGTAAGTCTTAGTATATCCATTTAATAAATGTGGAATCTGAAGTTGGGTGACTTTTATACTAGATTCTTCTGGCCAGGTCAGAACCCAGGCTAAAATTGTTTGACCATTTCTTCCTGTTTCCTTTTTCTCTCAAGGAAGAAATGAGAATTTGAAGATACTGTTATCAAACAAAGTTTGTGTGCGTGTTGCAGAGTGAGGCCAAATAAACCAAAACGTCAGAGTTTGGAGCAGAGGAAGATTTATTGCAGGGCCAAGAAAAGAGAACTGGTGGCTTGTGCTCAAACAACCTGAACTCCCAATTGGTTTTGGGGGAAGAATTCTTATAGGCAAAATTTGGGGTGAGGGCTGCAGGGTGTATGACTTTCTTCTGATTGGTTGGTGGTGAGGTAACCCAGGGTGGTACTCCAGGAATCTTGTGCTCAGTCTGAACTTACCATCCTCCACCTGGGTGGGGGCCTTAGTTCTGCAGAAGAACTCAAAGATATTGTTATAAATATTCCCTGAGAAGGAACCGGGACCCTGCCCCAAGGCTACACTATTGTTTCTTGACTGCTCCTCCCTTGTTTCTGCATTCTCTCTCCTCCCTGATTAGCAACTGTTTGAACCTGCCCTTTGAAGCTCAGGGAAGTTCCTGGAGGCTGAGTGAAGCCTATTTCCTACAAACTATTGGGTTGGCCAAAAAGTGTGTTGGGGTTTTTCCGTAAGATGTTATGGAAGGGACTTCCCTGGTGGTGCAGTGGTTAAGAATCCGCTTGCCAATGCAGGGGACATGGGTTCGATCACTGGTCCGGGAAGATCTCACATGCCGCGGAGCAACTAAGCCTGTGCAACTACTGAGCCTGCGCTCTAGAGCCCACGAGCCACAACTACTGAGCCCGCATGCTGCAACTACTGAAGCCCGTGTGCCTAGAACCTGTGCTCCACAACAATAGAACCCACTGCAATGAGAAGCCCGCAACAAAGAGTAGCCACCACTCGCCACAACTAGAGAAAGCCCATGCGCATCAACAAAGACCCAATGCAGCCAAAAAAAAAAAGATGTTATGGAAATACCGGAATGAACTTTTTGGCCAACCTAACAGAAATGGGCGACAGAGAAAGGATTTGTACCCAGGAGCCCCACAGGGTCCTGCTTGGTTTCAATACTGCACACTGTGGTGACTTTCTAAGAAGGGAGATCTAAACCAAGGTGGAGGAAGGGTATGGGAGAAATGGCCTCAATTCCACCAAGTGATGGTATAAGCCTCCTCATGTTACCAAGTCCAAGCTCGCTCTGCTTGCTGCATGACAGGACAATGAGTCGGGAGATGAGGTGTTGAGATAAGGAATACGACTTTATTTGGAAAGTTGGCAGACCAAGAAGATGGCAGACTAGTGTCTCTGAAAAACCATCTTACTGGGGTTTGGATGCCAGTTTCTTTTATAGAACAGAGAGGGGGAGGAAGTAAAGTAAGAAGGCCATAAGATATTACATATGTCCCCTGGAATGGTCAGCCTCGAGGAGGGGATGTGTTAATTTCTTCTTTCTTCAGCCATCCACAGGTGGACAGGGTCAGGATGTTTCCCTGAACAAAGGCACTTTTGTTTAACATTCAGGCAGAGGGGCAGTGATCCCTGAGGCAGGCCATTGTGTATAGACAGTATCCTTTTAGTGAACAAAAGCAACAGGAAGCAAAGGTTAAAGTAAAAGAAACAGATCCAACTTGTAGTCAGATTTTGCTCTCCCCTGTTGTACTCACAGCCCCACCAGGATCTGACAGAATGGACACTGAAGGACAGGCCTATCCCTCAGGCTGATTCATAAGAGCAAATACCGTAGGTGTCCTAAGTCCTATATGTGGGGGAGGAGTTCCAGTTCTATTTTCAGAATATTATTAAAGATTTATTTTGAAATTTCTGTCTTTAGTGATATTCCCAGGGGCCTATAAAAGATGCTAAGAGCATAGCCTCCTTTCACGTACAATTATCTTGCATAAGCCTTTAACTGGTGGGATGGCCCAAACTCCCATACTTCTGGGAAAATCATTCCTGACTTCTGGTATCATTGAATTTGTGTAGGCCAAAGGTCACAGATTAGTAGCTATGATGGGCCAGATTTTTCCTCAAAAGGTTTTCTGAGTGGCCCATTGCAATGACTTCTGACACCAACACCCAAGTTAGGTCAAACTTCACAGGTTAAGGACACAGTTCTCCACAAGACTGCCCTTACTTCAGACACCAGCTTAAAGTTTGGGGTTCCCCAAGCCATCCTCACTTCTGACCAGCTGGCTACAATTCAGCTGGCTAACCCCTCAGGTTAGATAATTCACTAGAATGACTCGCAGAACTCAGAAAAGTGCTATACTTATGATTACAGTTTTATTATAGAAAAAGGATTCAAATCCAAACCAGCCAAAGAGAGAGAAGTATAGAGTGAGGTCTGGGAGGGTCCCCAATGTGAAGCTTCCTCACCCAAGCTTCAAAGTGTCCAGAGTTTTGACTGGGACTTCATTATGTCAGCATGATTGGTTGAGTCATTAGTCAGTCTCTAGCCCCACTCCTCTCCTAGGAGGTCTGGCTGATAAGGACAAGTTTGGTCTTGTTGATGTGACCAGTCCAATCTAGGTCATCCCATAAGCTATTAGGTGTTGTCTGAGGGGCCCACCAGGAATAAGAAAGGCACTCCTACCAATCAGGAAATTCCAAGGATATGGAAGCTACTTCTCAGGACTCAGGAATAAAAGCCATCCAAATTATTTATTACACACACACAATATGTAATTTTATTTTAAATTAACTATCAACATTTTAAAATCAGTCTTCACATAAACTAAATTTTTTGTCTCCCCCTGAAATATTTCCAATTTTAGGCCTCCGTTCCCACAAGGCTGCTTCCCCTGTAAAAGGGGTATTTCCCCCACCATCTCCACAGTCTTTATTCTTGGTGTGATTCACTCCTTTTGTTTCCTTCTGGTGCACTGCAGACATTTAAATTTGCAAACCTTGGCCTAAGCCTTGGGTATTTTTGCTGTTTTTACTTCCATCACACATTATTACCTTAAAAGAATAAATGGGGAAGGAATGACAATTACCTTTTGTCATTTCATCCTCACCTTAGTTTAATTTAAAACTACTTTTCCTCTACACTTTGTATGAGTGCGGGTGCAGGTGTCTTCTATTTGTCTCTTATGTACTGAGCCAGGCCAATATGGAATTTTTGACTGCAGAACCAGGACAAACTAAATTAAAACTCACATCATCCTCAGAATCAAAAACTATAGCCAACCCAGGACCTTGGAAAAGAAGCCTGTCTTTCTAAAGACAAAACAAAACCCATGTTTCTCAATATTTTTAAAGCTATAACTTCCTTCACAAGCATTAAATTCTCACATTCTCCTTTATTATTTGAAATTCATCATAAGTAACTAAAAATAAATAAATGAGACAGTTATTTTCAAATTTCATTTACCCCTTCCCCCATTAAAACCCTTTGCAAATCACTGTTTAAATAATCTTAAAGGCATGAAATCAGCCCCAAGTACTTCCGGGGCCATGTGGATACATGCAGTCTCTCTCAGGTACAGGGGTTGCAAAGACCTTGAAGTATAGGCAATCCTCAATATTTGCAGATTCCATATTTGTAAATCCACCTACTAAAATTTATTTGTAACCCCAAAATCAATAGCTACAGCGTTTTTACAGTCATTCATGGACACATGCTGAGCAGTGAAAAATTTGAGTCACTTGACACAAAGTTTCCCCACTGAGGTCCAACAAGGTGACACGCTGCCTACTTACTCCAAAAACGACACTGTAAGCAAGTGCCCTTTTTGTGATCTATTTAGTGGCACTTTTTTTTTTTCATTTTTGTGCTTGTTGATGATTTTGCTGTTTAAAATGACCCCAAGTATAGTGCTGAAGTGCTGTCTGGTGTTCCTAAGTGAAAGAAAGCTGTGATATGCCTACAGAAAATATATGTGTAGATAAGCTCACATACAGGCAAGAGCTATATACAGTGTTGTTGAATATGAGTTCAATGTTAATGAATCAACAATATATATTAAATAGGTGTCTTTAAATAGAAACACACATAAAACAAGATTATTCATTGATCAGTTGATGAAAATGATGTGACTAGAGGCTCTCAGGAACCTAATTTTGTATTTCCCCTAGGAGAAATGGTTTCGTATTCACTAATTCAGTGTTAAGGTGACTTTATAGAGCATACTACCACAAATAACAAGAATAAACTGTACTTGTAAGCTAGTGAAACACACAATGGACTTTCCAGCACAAAATCCTATCAAAGAAGGTTGTGGAGGGAAGAGAGCAGGGGATGAAAACTAAGCTCACAGGCAAGTAACCTTTAAAGATGTTATTTTATTTTAAACCAGAAAATGGTGGTGGAGCTAACACTAATCATCTTTCCCAGGCAAGCCAATGCAGCATTAAGGTGCCACACAGTAAACAGAACACTGGACTTTAAAGTTCAGGGCGCTAACTGCTGGTCCCAACTCTGCAAAAAATTAACTTAGCCAAGGGAGTTTCTTCATCTGGTAGAGGGACTCAAATCTTGTAGCAATAAGAAGTCACATTTGCCATAATTATTATCTCCAAAATGTTGTCATGTAAATTATCTCATTGGTTGAACTCTATGGCCCCTTCTTGCTCCAAAATTAAATAATTTAAGGAAGAGAATCATTCTGCCAAAACAGAAAAAAATATATCAAATGTTCATAATACTGAGGATTTTCCTTTGGAATGTTTACAAGACATTTGTCAAGGAGAGGATTTCAAGTATAAGAACTAGAAAACGGCTGTGGTCTTTTATATTGTCTTTATTAAATCACTACTTTCTTTTTTAAAAATGAGAGAGAGAGGGACTTCCCTGGCAGTCCAGTGGTTAAGACTCCGGGCTTCCACTGCAGGGGGCATGTGTTTGGGAAACCCTGCAGGCCTCAGGAGGCCGAAAGCAAAAAAAGAAGAAAAAAAAAAGAGCCTTCTCCCTAGTAGGTGGGAGCCTTCTCCCCAGTAAGTGGCCATCCTTGCCTCAGGGCAGACTCCATCACAAATTTTATACATGTGGAGAAGCAAAAGTACCACTAGATGGAGCAAGAACAAAAGACATCTATTTATTTCTAGTTCAAGGAACCCTGGCAGTCTTCAAAAACGATCTTAAAAGGTCACTTTCTGAGTAAATGGAAGTTTAGTGAAGCTAGCTGAGTTACCTGAAAAACCAAGAAAAATCTTTGGCAAAGTCAGAACTAGAACGTCATTCACTAACTTACCCCATGTTCTTTCCACAAAACCATGCTGATGGGAAAACGTTTTCCTTCTTAGAGAACATTACCAGAAACAGTGCAGTCCAGGTTTTTCACATTTCTTAACTGCAGGCTAAGAATTGTATTAGACGACACTGAGGGACCTACTTCAGGCAACAGGATGAAATGCTAGACATGTTCATGTAGATACTGACATGGTCCTGATTTTTCTTTTCCATTGTCGGGTCCAGCTCCAGGCTGGATATCACACTGATAATTTGCCTTTATAATTCAGGCTGCTGGGTTCTCTCTCTCTCAGCAATTGCCGCCAGAATGGCTGTCTCAAGGAAGTGAAGGCACTGACTTCAATTCCCACATAAACCTGGAAGTTAGGTTTCGGAGACGAATGGGCAGAATGACCTGTTGACTGTTTCCTAATGGGCCTTTTTCTTTTCTTTTTTTTTTACCGCCCTTGGCAAAGAAACCTGACCCAATTCTTGGGGGGGGGGGGAGGGATATATATTTCTTCGTACACTTTTCTGTCACCACTTAATACTTTGCATCCAAAGACGGAGACAAAGACGAAAAGCAACGACCATTAAGGAACAGAATTTCCAGTTTTAAGAACAGACTAGATCTTCCAGTTAACAAATATTAAGTGTTTAATAATCTCACACAAAAAAAAATCACTGCTCTTCCATACCCAATTGTCGGGACTGATCGTGATCTACTTTGGAAGAGGCAAAAACCTCGACAAAATCCGCAGAGCAGGAACTGCGTTGTGATACTATAAAAGGGCAACAAAACCAGAGGAGGGGGAGGACAAAAAAGCCCTACACAGGAACGGCTAGCTGGCTATTCGGCTCACTGCCCATTCATTTGGACCAATTTTGAAGGTGCCTCCACGTGTCCTTCTGACAGTTGATTTGCACGCACTGTGGTCCAATCTGCAAGTTTGGAGGCTCACAGGCCCACCACTGACGGCGAGGGAGACGGACGCGCACGAACGGAGTCCCTCCTTCCAAGGAGAAAGCAGACTGCCCGTGCCCCACCCCCGCAGCTCCTCCGGCTGCAAGTGTCTGAGCCGAGTCCCGGGTGCACGTCCCACGGCTCAGGGAAGCGCACCGCGCGCGGGGACCGGCTCCGTTCCTTTCCCTGCGGTAAGAGCCTCGCCTCGGCCCCCCAAGCGACCCGCGGCTGACAGAGCCCAACTCTTCGCGGCGGCAGTGGGCGCCTCCGGAGAAGCCCCGGGCCGACCGCGGCCTCAGGCGGGGCGCGGGGCCTGGGCGGACGAGCCACGCAGGTTCCCGGGAGAGGTGAGCGAGCCAGCGGCTGACATTTTTTGTTTGCTTCAGTCTGGATGGTTGATGGCGGTAGGCCGAGGCTTTTCCGCCCGCTGAAAGTCAGCGAGAAAAACAGCGCGCGGGGAGCAAAAGCGCAGCGCCTACGCCAGTCTCAATTAGGGTTAGACAAAAGACGGCAGCCACCACTCCCGGGCCCACCCTCCGCAACCCACAGCGCCTCCTCCAGCGTCTCCTTATAAAGGGAGCGGCCGCCGCCTGCGCGGATTGGCTGGGACCCTCCCGCCACGGCTCTCGCGAGAGCCGGTCTCGCAAAATTTTTTTTCAAAAGTTCTGTTTCCGGCCATGGGGACAATCGCCGCCCCACCCACACGTTCCCTACGGGAGGATTTGGGTCTTTTCTTCAGGCGAATTAACTTGTAATTTGAAAACTAACTTGAATGCTTCTTAGCGCTGTTTTCCATCCCTTACAGACCAGGCGAGGTGCACGTTACTATCTTAAAGAAGTGGAGTTCATACAAAAATTGTAGGGCCAAAACAGTGATTCTCAGTTCGGATCATCACGTTTGTTAGAGAACTTTACCAAAATAGATTCCCGAACAGAATCTTGGCTTGGTTCATTGGGCTGCCTCCGCGATCCTGACCTGTTCCCTTCCTTAGAAAGCCTACTCTTCAACTTCTTGAGCAGAGGTTGTTTTATTACGTATAACTACTCCCTCCTCGATCTCAACATTGAGGACTGAATCTCCATTTTATTAGGAAATAAAGGCTTTTCAGTCATTGACTTTGCTTTAATGTTGTGTCGTGGTTGTGTTAAAAAAGAACAATGCACCATAAACTGTAGCAGGTTTTTATATTGGCCGGTACATGCTGTTTTTCATATAACTGGCTAATCTTAAAAGTTGAACTCTTCAATTGGGTGAACTTCATGGAGTTGTCGCTATTGGCACCGCGATCTGAAAGAAAAGTAAAATGTTAAGGGGGTTGGTTTGATATGATTTAAGATAGGGGAAAATATAACTAAACGGAAATTTCACATTTTATTTCCTTTCCCTAGATTACCTGAAAAGGATCATCTATGACCCCAATGAAGAGGCTAGAGTCTGTACAGAATATTCCAGGCTAGTTGTTGGGTTAACTGCCTAAGAAACCACAGTTAAGGACCATGCGCCTGCCTAACCTAGCAAGCTACTTTGGAGATCACTTTAAATTTACATCTCTTAATCTCTTTACATCTCAACTTCTTAATTTGTAAATGGGAATACTATTTGTCTTGCCCATCTCTCTGGGATGCTGAAGTTTAAATTAGACAAATGTATCTAAACAGCTTAGCCGAAATTTCTTTTAGGAAAAAAGCACTTTAAGAATTCTAAAGTGAGGGGGGTTGGGATCATTCTGTTAGGGGAACCACTGACTGAAACCGCCTGCCCCGGCCAGGTACCATAGTAACCACTTGCAAGAGCTATCTTAAGCAGGAGGTCCCGGTAAGGAATGCGGAACTAACAAGCTGCCACCAACCGGAAGAATTTGGGAAAGGTCAAAAGGAGAGAGGAGACTCCAGTCCATGTGTTGTACCAACCTCCCAGAATCCTTCTCGCTAGAATCCATCTTGGCTGAGTGATGCGTGTGCCACCAGGAAGGATCCTGAGTCAGAGTGATTCGCCAGAGACAACCCAGAAATCAACCCAATTACCATAAAACCCGAGACTGCGAGCCACGTGGCAGAGCAGTTCTCCTGTGTTCCCTTACCCTGCTGCTCTCCGCCCCGCCGCCCCTCCCAATAAAGCCTCTTGCTTTGTCAGCATGTGTGTCTCCTCGGACTATTCATTTCCGAGTGTTAGACAAGAGCCCACTCTCGGGCCCTGGAAGGGGTCCCCCTTCCTGCAACAATTCTCTCTACAGTGCTTGTGACTCTAGTGAGTCCAGCATCGACTATTCAAACTGCTCTCAGATAATCATTTTCTACACCTTATCCAATCTAGTAGTTTTGCTTACAATCACTAAAATGATAAACACATTTCAAAGAATGAAATGCACCTCTTCACAAATGCTTCAGGCCAAACTGAATTACTTCCTGCTGCTTGTACATGCCCATGATTTTTACACCTTGGAGGCTTTGCCCTGATGTTCCCTCTGCCATCAGTGTGCTTCTGGTCAATTCTATATATCTGCATATCTACTGGGAGTGCACACAGAAGTCATCAGGGAAGGGGACAGAGATGAAAAGAGAAAGCCCACAATCCCTGTCCTTTAAGCACATATCTAGTAAGGGAGAAAGACAAGCAAACCAAAAGATAAGGCTGCATAAATTAAGTAGTCAATAAAAGGACAAGTAATATCATGTGCTGAAAGATACAAATAATTGATTTTGACTATGGAGGAAGTAGCATGAGCTGGACCTATAAATTGTCTAATTCTGTAAGCAAAAAATAACATTTTGAAAGTCCCCATAGAGACATTATCTCATTTGTATTTCATAAGGACCCTGTGAGACAGATAAGGATTAGGATTAGCAACCCCACTTATCAATGAGGAAATTGATCTTCAAAATGTTTAAACAATTTGTTTAAATCATGCAGCCGGTAGGTGGCAGGGCCTGGACCTGAACCCACATATACTGCCCCTAAATTCAGAAGGACGGGCACTCTATTAGGTTTAAATTTCAGCTTCAAGCCCAGCCCCCAAAAGCCTTCCCTGAGCCTTTAAGTTGTTTTCCCTCCTATGAGTCCCATTTTATACTTCTCTTAGAACACTAAATCACTTTTCACCTTATATTATTGCAGTTAAAGTATGAATTTCACCTCTCACACTGGACTGCTGGCTTCTTAAGGACACAATCTGACTCCCGATTTAGCACTTACTGCACTTAGCACAGTGCTTTGCATAGAGCAGATACTACATACTTTGAGTTATGTCAACACTGCCATCATTCTCTCAGCTACCTTCGTCATTTCAGACCCTTCTTTCCCCTTCATAACTAATTAGACACCAAGACTTGTCAGTTTTTCATAATTTCTTCTTTTTAATTCCTATTGCTTATAATCTTGAGTATAAGACTTGACTACTTTATATCTACACTGACAACTTTCTAATTGATCACTGAATCTCCAGGGCCTTTCCCAGTCCAATTTATCCTCTAAACTACCACCACATTCATCCTAATTTCCTTATGTCTCCTGTTTTCAAATCTTTAATGGTTCCTTTTTGCCTATAGGACATTTAAAACAAAGCCTTCCAGTCTCTGGCCTTAATTTTCCTTCCTAGTCATTGCTCTTAGTCTGTTCAATATGGGCTCTTCATTTTAACAAAACCAGTGTATTAAACATGCCTTGAATATGCTTTGTTCATCCTCATATCTAGCTTCTTGCTCATTTCCACTATGCTCTTCTGAATATCTGCCCTCTTTTATTATGCTCCCACACCATCCTAATGCCACCCCATTCATGATGGCATACGTCTGCTATGAAATCTTCCCTTATAGCCACCTTCCTTCCATAAACTTCAACAACCTTCAATCTGTATCACTCATTTGGCACATATCATGTTGTACCACAAATTGCTCTCTCCCTCCAAAGGAAGTGTAAGATCTACAAGGTAAATAATAACATCTTCTCAGGACTTCTCTGGTGGTGCAGTGGTTAAGACTCCACGCTCCCATGTAGGCGGCCCAGCTTCCATCCCTGGTCAGGGAACTAGATCCCAGATGCATGCTGCAACTAAGGAGCCCGCCTGCCGCAACTAAGACCCGGCACAGCCAAATAAATAAAATTAAAAGAGTAATGTCTCCTCTAGCATTTAATTTGGTTCTACTCAATAAATATGTTATTTGACTGCTTCATCATTATTTGCCTCCATTATAGAAATGCAACAGAGACATGGACCTTCCAATAATTGAAATATTTTGTTCTCCCCGCAACATATAATATCCAAAGTTTTCTGTCACATGTACTCACAACATTTTCTTCTAACCATTTTATCTGTATTCAGAAGCATCTTTGGTGCACTATGTTGGGTCCGACTTCTTTAAATTCTGCAGCGGTGATCCACATGTCCTGGAAGGCAGAGAGGGATGCAAGAACAGAGCCTCCCATCCACACTGATATTCTCCTTTCTGGGGGAGCAATAACCTGCACAGGGGTGTTGGCAGGCACCACCTTTGCTATATCTTTAACTAGCCGCTTATCTAAACCAGGGAAAGAGGTTGATCCCCCAGCAAGGATAATATTGGAGAAAAAGGAATTCCTCAGATCTGTATCACATTTCATTATGCTGCTGAAGCACATCTTATCAATGCCAGGGGTCTCAAGATGCATGAGACTTGGAGAGAAGAGGGCCTCTGGACAATGAAAGAGCTGGTCATGGAGTTTGAGTGTCTTCCCATCAGGTAGTTGGTAAACCTTCTCTATACAATCAGCTTTCTTGGCCTTTTCCTCTTCAAAGTTCATTGCCACATAACAATAGTTTTCCTTAATGTCTGTGACAATCTTTCTGTGTGAAGCACTAAGCAGCATGATGCCATGCTCCTTCAACAGCATCATGAGGTAGTTGGTAAGGTCAAGACCTGCCAGATCTAGCTGCTGGACACTATGAGGCAGACAGTAACCCTCAAAGATGGGTACACACTGGGTAACCCCAGCACCTGAATTCAGCACAAAGCCAGTTGTGAAGCCAGCAGCAAAGAGAGCTAGCACCTCCTGGATGGACATATAGAAGGCAGGAACCTCCAGATGCTCAAAAAATACTTCAGTGACCCGTTGCCGGTTGGCCAGTGGGTTCAGTGCTGACTCTGTAATCAAGACTGGGCCATCACAGGGCCTTAGCTTCAGGTTATCGTCATAGATATGCTTCCACATGATCTCCATGTCCCCCCAGCAAGTAATGAGACCACGCTCCACTGGGTAGCTGTAGGAAAAGCAATAAGATAAATGGCAGCTTTACATTTTTCCAGTGTCTACTCTCTTCAAACATGGGTTAATCCCCGTATTTATTACCAGTAGCCCTTTATGGGCAGTGTCCGCCAGAGCGTCTCAGAGATGGTAACTGCCAGCAAAAGATAGCCCAGCTACCTTCCTCTGCAATTTTTGTTGCTTTCCATCTTCCCTGCCTCTTTGGAATACCCTTTTTGGCTTTAAAAAAAAAAAAAAAAAAGGGAAATCTTCACAGTTTTAATATCATTTAGTTGAAAACAAATAGCCCAGAAGACAAAGGTACCTTGAATTAACATTCCTAAATGAACTTGTATTTTATGAACGATAATTGTGTTTGTACGTTTGAATACATTTGAATAGATAGAGCGAGCAAGTGATGTTCACTCTTTAGGTATGTGGTACCCTCAGAGATTTGCGGCTCGAGCGTTTGCAATAATGATAGCTGGCAGAGACTTTCCTGTTCCTCACTTCTTATCCTTCCTCTCAGTATCAGGCCCCTCCTCTGGGTTCCCCCTACTTCGCCTCCACGAGGGTCCTGCCCGCCGGGAGAAGGCGGTACCTGATGGAAAGTGAGCTTCTCCGCTGCTGCGCTTGGTCTCCCACGCACACTTCCTGCGCGCCCTCTGACCCCCAGGTCTGGCCTTTGGCGCGGCCTATAATGTTCGGGTAGACAAACTGGGGCTCCCGGGACCGAGCCAGGCCCGCCTTGATCACTCCTGAGCCGTTGTCGATCACCACCGGTAGCTGGTAGTAGCTCATGTCGCCGCCGCCTCCTGTCGCCCGGCCGCTCGGGCTGCCCTGGCTGCGGGCTGCGCGGAGAGCGGGGAAAGTGATGCGCCGGTCCGACGACCTGGAACGCCGCGTCATAGAGACCCCGGCACGGCCCCGCGGGGCCTGAGCCGGGCTGGTGGGAGCCGGGGGCCGGGGCGGGGGGCGGGAGGCGGAGGGGAGTCTCAGGCCGGGGACTCAATGGATGCAAGGTGCACTCTAAAGTGCCACCCACGATTGCGTCTCACCCGGGTTGGACCACTCTTCACCCCCTTGGAATCCGGGAATACCAATATCAGGAAAACCTGACTTTCTTCCCAAAAAGCTAGATACAAATCTAACCCTTCACAAGAGGCTTTCTCTAATACCTCGATGAGCCATAAAAACAGTTTTATTTCTCAACGTCATTACATCCTGGTTAATAGATGTCTGTCCAAGGGCCTGCGGGAAGCTCTGAAATGCGCCCTCGAAACTGGAAAAAGGTGGAGAGATTTGACAGGGTAAAGTGTCGTAGCAGGGGAGGCACGGTTCATGCTTCTGAACTTCTAAAAAGAGAATTTTGTCAACTTCTAAAAAGAGAAAGGGAAAAAGTGCTAGGACTTAAAGTGGGTTTTAAATACTTTTATTATTATTTCTATACATTCTGGGCAGTACTTTGCTGTGTTTCTTTCCCCGTGTTTTCTAAGCAAAACGTACTCAAAACCAAAAAAGTATAATCTCACTTTTAAATTTTTTAAGCAAAACGTACTCAAAACCAAAAAAGTATAATCTCACTTTTAAATTTTTTAAGCAAAACGTACTCAAAACCAAAAAAGTATAATCTCACTTTTAAATTTTTTAAGCAATCCCATCAGGTTACCCACCCCACGCCCCCGCCCCCGGTGTAATATGGAAGCTCATTCTCATTCCCTAAAAATTCTTGATGTTTAGGCATAAGGATGTGTCTGCCTCTTTGCAGGAAAAACGATATTCCTTAGGTCATATGAAGCTCAGGCTTAGAAAAATTTATGCATGTTGCGTGCCAAAAAAGTGCTTCTTGATGTCTGATTTTCTTTTTTAACCTCTTCAATTTTGCACACCCTGTAGAAGATTTTAAAACAAGTGCCGTCTAAAACAAGTACAGAGCAGAGGAGGAAATTCAAGAGCTAACGACACGTCCCTCCACCAGAGGCTGAAAGGATCGCTTTCTCGCTAGCTAAGTAACAGCTAGGGAGTTTGGGGCTGCGCGGAGCTGCGCCCGGCTGCGAGAGCCGGGACTCCGGGATTCGCGTGCGGCCAGCCCTTCCTAGCCGGCCAAAGTCCCGAAATTCATCCGGGATTGTCAACAGCGTAACGCGAAGGAAAGAAACTAATATAACACTTCTTTTCCGTAGAAGAAAGTAAACCCAAAAAAAGTGCAACCAACGGGTGCCCGGTTTCTAACTAGGGCCTTGGAAAAAAGTGTATGCAAATTCCAACTTTTGAAATGGTAGTACTGTTCAACTGGACATACGGTTATTTTTCCTTTTGGGGGGGGGGTTCATTGTTCTTTCTGTTAAAAGTTACGCTAATCCTACCTTTAAGCGCTTGTGAATTGCACGTTACAACAGCAGATACCAAGGACTTTCTCAGGAGTTTCCAGCAGGCGGGTTTCCGTAGTGTAGTGGTTATCACGTTCGCCTAACACGCGAAAGGTCCCCGGTTCGAAACCGGGCGGAAACAGCTTACTTCTTTTCCCCCTGTTTATGTCCACTTAACAGGGTCTTGTGATGTTCCTTATGTTTGCTTTTTATTTTTTTAAACATCTTTATTGGACTATAATTGCTTTACAATGGTGTGTTAGTTTCTGCTGTATAACAGTGAATCAACTATATGCATACATACATCCCTATATCCCCTCCCTCTTGCGTCTCCCTCCCACCTTCCCTATCCCACCCCTCTAGGTGGTCACAAAGCACTGAGCTGATCTCCCTGTGCTATGCAGCTGCTTCCCACTTGCTATCTACTTTACATTTGGTAGTGTGTATAGGTCAGTGCTACTCTATCACTTCGTCCCAGCTTACCCTTCCCCCTCCCCGTGTCCTCAAGTCCATTCTCTACGTCTGCGTGTTTATTCCTGTGCTGCCCCTAGGTTCGTCAGAACCTTTTTTTTTTTTTTTTTTAGATTCCATATATATGTGTTAGCATACTGTATTTGTTTTTCTCTTTCTGACTTACTTCACTCTGTATGCAGACTCTAGGTCCATCCGCCTCACTACAAATAACTCAGTTTTGTTTCTTTTTATGGCTGAATAATATTTCATTGTATATATGTGCCACATCTTCTTTATCCATTCATCTGTCGATGGGCACTTAGGTTGCTTCCATGTCCTGGCTATTGTAGATAGTGCTGCAATGAACATTGTGGTACGTGACTCTTTTTTAATTATGGTTTTCTCAGGGTATATGCCCAGTAGTGGGATTGCTCGGTCATATGGTAGTTCTATTTTTAGTTTTTTAAGGAACCTCCATATTGTTCTCTATAGTGGCTGTATCAATTTACATTCCCACCAACAGTGAAAGAGGGTTCCCTTTTCTCCATACCCTCTCCAGCATTTGTAGATTTTTTGATGATGGCCATTCTGACTTGTGTGAGGTGATACCTAATTGTAGTTTTGATTTGCATTTCTCTAATGATTAGTGATGTTGAGCATCCTTTCATGTGTTTGTTGGCAATCTGTATATCTTCTTTGGAGAAATGTCTGTTTAGGTCTTCTGCCCATTTTTGGATTGGGTTTTGTTGGCTTTTTAAAAAACATAATCCTGATAGTAATTTGCAGTACCTTGGGAATTTGAACTTTCAACTTGGATGTTATTTTACTTGTTCACCAAATGTTTTTTTATTAACGGCTTGCACATGGAAGAAGTGCCCCAGACTTAAAAAAAAAACTTTTTAAAACTCACAACCTGATACTGAAAAAATGATATAATGTACAGCCTAGTAAGAGTAATCAAACACCGCGTAAAAAATAAGCCCTGTTGCCCCCAGCACTCTTTGTATTACAAGTCATTTGGTTTTCCATTAGTTTTCCCCCTGAGATTGCTGATTTCTCTAAACGCCAGTGACCATGTTTTATGCTTTTTCCATATTCTTAGTATCTGTTTGACACATAGTAGAGACAAATATTTCTGAATTAATAAATTACTGAAAAGGATTCTGACAAAAATAAAGTGGAATCAGAAAAAAATTATATTCATAAAGATGAAATCAAGAAAGAACCAGCCTCATTTTTTTTTCTTATAAACCTAACGGTTGTGGTTTTTTTCACAAACATGATTCTTACCGGGAAGAAAGAATTTACAAAGAGAGCAAACAGAATCTGGTTGTAAAAACTCTCAAGAGAGAAGAAAAGAATAAATTCAAGTTGAGACTGTCCTTTAATATAAAATCACGAGTAAATTTCCTGTGGTCCTGACACTTTTTTTTTTTAATTGCAGTATAGTTGCTTTACAATGTTTTGTTAGATTCTGCAGTACAACGAAGTGAAATCAGCTACATGAATCAGGATATATACATATATTCTCCCCCTCCCTTGGACCTCCCTCCCACCCCACCCCCCAATCCCACCCATCTAGGTCATCACAGAGCACCTAGCTGAGCTCCCTGTGCTACAACTTTTAACAAGAAAAAATGTTGACGTTTTGGTTTTCTTAGATTATATTGTCCGCGGGTGGTATGAAAGAATTCACCCTAACATATCAGCACGACTTATCTTACCGTTTCTGCGTCTTTTTATATTACGCAGATAACTGGCACCCCTTTCCCTCACTGTACAAAATCTGAATACGATGTAAATAATTGTATTAAAAACTTTCTAGTCCAGATGCAGAAGAACCCTTTCCGGTACAAAGCCCACCTTTCCCCCATGCGCATGCCCAGTGTACCCTACTGCTTTGCTCCGCTTTCATACAGCTCAGACTTCAATCACCACGTAAGGGTATCCTGGAAACTGGGCTGCAGTTGGCTGATGCAAACAAGACTCGTGGGTTCCCAAGAGCTTTCGGGTACGTAAACTAAAAAGGGGTGATCAGTTTCAGCTCAAAAATTCCCATGGCCCAGAGCCCGAGTACACAAAGCAGCTGTTCCTACTCGTGGAGCCTCAAGGAAGGGGAGGATGATGGGAGAAGACGAGCAACTAACTACAAGCCCCAGCACGCAATGCGCTATTTGGCTCCTGGAAAGAGGCCCGCGGTGCAGCGCGGTTCAGTGCGGTTCAGTCTCGGCCCTGAATGCGGGCCGAGCGCGAGATGCCGACTGTCCTCCAACCAGAATGCTCAGAATGAGGAAGACAGGCGTGGCGCTGTGAGCGAGCCCTTAGATCTCGTATCCAGGACTCTCCCTGTTTCTCCCTAGCTCCTGGCATGCTAGGTAGCGGTGTCTCTGTACGCCAGACTATTCCCCACAGGCCGGCATCGGGCCTCCGAGGTCCTAGAGCCTACGGGGTTGCCACGGAATGCCCGGAGCCGGATGTGACGTCGCCGTGGAGGAAGAAGGGAGAGGTGGAGCGTGGCGCGGTGACGTCCTTCCAAGATGGCGGAGAGAGAGTGAGGAAACTGTGTTCCCCTTTGGATTGCTATAGGTGAGTTCTGTCTTCGCCCTCAGCCTGCTGTCCCCGCTCGCTCTAGACCCTGGGACACTGGAGGGCAGGCTTCTTGGAGCTCGCGCTCAGGTCGGAGTGAAGGTGTTAGTGTGGAAAGCTTGGGCGAGGCAGCCCCGGTGTTGGCCTTGGCCACAACCTCTGCTGTGGGAATTCGCGGGAGTGGGAGCTCGGCGAAGGGCAGGGAGGCGGAAGCCAGGGGAGACCGGCTTTTGCAGTCACTCTCCGATGCCACCTCGAGTGGAGGCGGGGTAGGGAGGGGTGTGGCCTCCTGGGGCGAGTGACCTAACCTTTGACAACTCTTGGCCCTGCTCGTTCTCCGCCCCCTGGGCGCCCACCTTGCGTTTGAAGCCACTGTGCTCCGAGGAAGCTAACAGGTTTCAGTGATTTGAGAGTTCTACATTTGATCTTAGCCAAAAGGCCGAGAAGCGATTGAGAGCAGTTTTAAAGAACTCATACCGTGTCCTTTCTCCCTTTGTCCCAAGAAATCATTTCTTAGTGGTTTGTTAATTTTTTTTTCATAATATACGTGTGCCTACTGAGCTTGAAAGTCTGAAGGTTCAACTGATGCAAAAGCGTGAAATTTTGCGGTGCTTTTTTTTTTCCACTTTGTGGAAAATGTTTTCGCACATCGCCATTTATTGACGTGTCCAAAGGATTGTGTTAGTTTACCAAGCTGAAATAAAAGCTAGAAAGGCATTTATCCCTTCGGCAGTTTTATCCATATCTGTTTGATAAGAATTTTCTGGGGATATAAAATGAGAACAGACTTTATTCTAGTTCATGTTCTGTGTCTCTTCACTCACCAATTGCTTGGGTGAAAAGTTTGATGAAAATTTAGGGTTACTGATTTACTATTTCTTTTTGTTTTTTAGAACAAGGGTAAAATTCGATTCTGATATCAAAATGCAGTATTCGCACCACTGTGAGCACCTTTTAGAGAGACTGAACAAACAACGGGAAGCAGGTTTTCTTTGTGACTGCACCATAGTAATTGGGGAATTCCAGTTTAAAGCTCATAGGAATGTGCTTGCCTCGTTTAGTGAGTATTTTGGTGCGATCTACAGAAGCACTTCAGAGAACAATGTCTTTCTTGATCAGAGTCAGGTGAAGGCTGATGGATTTCAGAAACTGTTGGAATTTATATACACAGGAACTCTAAATCTTGACAGGTAAGGTACACATTTTATTTCCACTTACAAAAGCTGCTCAATAGTCTTTAGAGCTAAAGCAGATTAGTTTTTTTCCATTTAGTCCCTGAACTCAGTTTTCAAATATTGATGTGCACAGTGTTGTTTTTAATAAAGAAGTCAGTGTCTCTGATTTGAGATAAACAGACCACATTTCATAAGCACAAAAAGTACAGATGTTAATACGATTAAAGCATGGTTTTTGACACATTTGATTTATCTACTGAAACAAAGCCTGTGATTTCAGTTATGTAAAGTTAAAGATCAAAATATGATGAATTTTAATTGAATTCCAATTTCCCCTTGCTTTTTGGTCTTTATGTTCCTCTGGTCTTCTCTCTCACTCTCTATCCCCTACCTCTTAAGGTGTTTGGGGTGGGGAGGTATAGGTGGAGAAAGAAGGAAGAATCTCTGTGTGCATTTAATAGTGCTCCCATTTCCAGCTATAAATAGCAACCTGCAGGACCTCTTCCTGATCTTGATTCAGGAAAATAACTTCATTGGCGTGTTAATGGCCATGACTCCTGTTGCCTGGTAGAGCTATCAGTGCTAATGCTTAAGTCTGGTCTAAGATGCTAGGATGCTTCTCTGAGATGCTTAATGCTGTCACTGCACTGACAAGAAGTAGGTTCTCAGGAATCTGATAATGCAGGCATTTTGTGTCTTTCATACGTGATGAACTGTATAATTAGATTAATACTAATATGTTTACTCGTTGTTGGGCAAAAGGTGGTGGGGATAAAAGGAAAGAGAAACCAATCAACTTACTCCTGTCTTCTTTTCTCCATCTTTTATGAAAGTGTAAACATGAATAGATCATCATCTGACATAGAAAGATTATGGGCTTTAGAATTAGATCTTGCCTGTCAAGTCACCATGTCTCTGAGCAAGATATAGCCTCTCTGGGCCTCAGTTTCTCCATTTGTAAAAATGAGATGATAATAATTACATTGGTTGTTACTGTGAAGATTTAGGATTTACTACCTCCCAATGAACATTACTTTCCTTCCTTTATTTCCTCTTCTCTATCCTACTCTACAAGCCCATTAATTCCGCATTTATTGGAGAAAAATTAGGGAAAAAACAAAAAAGGAAACACCTGAAATTCTGCCACCCACTGATAACCACTCTTAACACTTCGGTAAATATTCTTTCATTGTTTTCCAGATGATCTCTATAGATATATGCATGTACACATTAAGCAAAGTTCTTCCCTCTCTTTACACTGCAGTTTATTGTGGAAATATACTTCTTGAAAAGCTGGAATTAGGATGTTCCTTAATCCTATTGAAAAGGAAACATTCATGCTCTTTGGAATTGCTTTTAAATTTTGATGTAATGAAATTTTTGAGTCAGTTCCGTGTGAGTTGATTAAAGGAACAAAGCAGTGTCATAGATAAATGTCATATAATGTTATTTAAATTTACTGAATATTTGGCTATACAAGTGCCTCTGATCTAAAAATTTAGAATACATAATATAAAATAATCACAAAACCAGTGAATTTTGGTTGATCTTCAATTTAGTGGTTTCCCTTTCTCAAATAACTTTGCCAAAAATCTTGAACTGATGGGAACACAATGAAGAGTACCTTACTTTGAGCCTTCATGCAAAAAACCAATGTGAAGAAGAGCCAGAAGAGCCATTTGGCTCAATCTTTTTTTTTTTTTTTTTTTGATGTGGACCATTTTTAATGTCTTTATTGAATTTGTTACAGCATTGCTTCTGTTTTATGTTTTGGTTTTTTGGCCCCGAGGCACCTGGGGATCTTAGCTCCCCGACCAGGAATTGAACCCGCACACCCTGCATTAGAAGGTGAAGTCTTAACCACTGGACTGCCAGGGAAGTCCCTGGCTCAGTCTTTTTTGATACATATCTTTCCTGGGGAGCTGGGGAGCCAATTGTTTGAGCCCAGACACAAATGCAAGAGAAGACATATACCAAAAATAGAAAGTCTGTACAACTTAGTGATTAAGAAAACAGAATAATAAAGAATTAAGTGGACTCAGGAGCTAGATTACCTTGGTCGAATCTTAGTTCTAACACCCTGTGATCTTGGGCAAGTTACTTAACTTCTTTGGGCCTCTGATCCTTCATTTGTATGTAAAATGGGGATTATAATTACTCATATAAAGCAGTTAGCCATATACCTGGCAATATGTAATTAAATGACTTTCAGTGACTATTCAAAAAGTGAAAGCAAGTTTGCAGGCACTTTAACTTCATGCTTATAAACAAAAGCAGATCAGTTATTGACATAAACAAATGCTGATTCTCTTAATTGTAACAGATTATAGGCTATTTGTGAAATAGATAAATAATTTGTATGAATTACTGTTTCAGTACTGAACAGTTAAGTGTGTGACTCAGTACTAGTTTGTATTGGTCTTAAAGGCTATCCCACCTTGTTGGTGATTCATTTTATGAAGCACTAAGCACAAGTATAATTTGAGACCTAAGTATAATAAGTGATGGAGTAAATTTGGTTTTCATTCTAATAGGGACTCTCATTTATTGTATTTTAATAATAGACTGTGTAGCAGAATCAATAAAAATGCTTAAGAAGCGTAATGTTTTTAGAGAGTGACAGTGCTGTATACATGCAAAAAGCATTTTGTATGGAAGATGATAAGATTGTATTTATGTTTGGGGCATTCATGCTATATCTTTGCAAACAGGGAGTTAACTTGATTACAAAGATCGTTCATTATTTGCTCCAGAATTATAGCCAAAGGCCATAAGAAAAGACTATTTTAAGTAATGTTTTCTTAGCTAAGGGAGTCAGTTTACAAACAGATTATTTTCCAAAAGTTTATTTGTAGTATGTTTAGGAACTTGGCATGGATTTTCCCAGAGAATAAAATGTTCACTAAAAGTGGTGATTAGGTTTCCAAACTAGCCTATAAATCTACTTAATTTTTCTGAGGAATTAAATTATATCTGAGGAAAATGACAAGTAGGAAGGTTACTTGAGGGTGTGTGTGTGTGTATGTATGTATGTGTATGTTTATGTATGTATCCATCATCAGATAATTAAAAGGGCATATTTTTTAGTGTTAATACCAACTCAGCTCTCTGACTTTACAGCTAAGAAAATTGAAGCACCCAAAGATGCTGATTTATTCTAATTAATTCAGCTAGTAATCCAGAGCCATTGCTAGCGTAATTGAACAGCCAGCCTTTCACTACATTGTAAACTTCTGGAGGGCAGAGACTATTTGGTATTTCTTAATATCGCTCTCAGTACCACACATGGTAAATGCTCAGTAAATTTTTTTTTTTTTGCTTTTGCTTTTCTTTTTTTTGCTTTTCACATTTTATTCAGTACATATAACAATACATATTAAAAGATTTAACAATAAGGAGATTTTTAATTTTTTGCTTTTATAAATTGTTTTTCTTTTCTTTTTAAAAAATTTTTTTAAAAAGTAAGCTGCAGGCTTTGGCTTGGAAAACACCAGGGGAGTCGGGGGCAGAAACCTGAGGCTGCTGCCCCTTATCTGCCTTCACGGTACTGTCCCCTTCTCCCAGCTCCTCCCTGACTCTGTGAGCCAGGCCTCAGACGTTCCAGCTAACCGCTTCCCATGAGCCACTACTCTGATGTCAGCCTATAACCAAAGGAGCTGGGGGTCTGGGCCTGGTGACCAACCCTTCGCCACCCACTCAGTCAGGGTGCTCCCCACGTGCAGGCAGGAGGCAACACCCTGTCTGCTACCATCAGCCCCTTCCAGAGCCCACTGCCCCACCGCGCCCTGTCTAGCCCAGCCACATGCAGCTCTGCCCCATCTGGGGGTGCTCTGCTCAGAGATGGGCCGGCAGGGCCGCCCCAGCCTCCCTGGTAGGCAAAGACTCTGGAAACCTCTGGGGTCCTGTGTTCGGCCATGTGATCCCAGGGGTGCACATGGGCCCCTTGGGTATCTGAACAGAAGGGCATGGGAGGGAGGGCCGCACCCCTGCAGTCCTGCTCTGCTGGTCTAATGGGCAGCTGCCCACCCTACCCCACCCCACACTGCAGGCTCCTGAGTCGGCAGATTAAGCATTTTATAAAGTGAAATGCTCAGTAAATATTGATTGGAATGTTGAACATTAATTTTTTCTACATAACTCTAATATGACAAACTCTCCAGCTAATTTGGGTTGGGGATCACACACAAAAAAGCTGGGAAGGTTGCTAGAGAGAGCTTAGTGCATTCTAAAACCTTGTTCTTCCAAATGTGATCCATGGACCATCAGCATTGGCATCACCAGGGCATATGTTAGAAATGCAGATGCTCAGGCCCGAAAGCAGACCTACTGAATCAATCTACATTTAACAAATCCCTGGGTGATTCACGTGCACAGGAAAGTCTGAGAAGTGCAGTTGAAGTCCCTCACAGGGGAGCAGAGGAAGATAATAATTTCTTTAGACTCTTCTTGTTGCCAGTCCAGAAAAGTTGCTTGGTATCTGAAGAGGCCTCAGGAGAAATGGGAGGAGGCAGTAAGTTGCTAACAGCCACTTTTGTGTTCCAACTGTTTTCTTAACACGTAGAAATTTTAACATTTTGTTTTTCCATGGTTGTACATATGAATAATCCATTACTTTTCATCTTTTCAAGTTCTGTAAAACTGGAGATTTTTGCCTAAACATTCTGAGTGAATAAATTTTTTATAAATTTGTTCTCTTAGGCCTTTTGTATCATTCTACTTCATTAGGTCTTTAAAAGACAGAAATACTTGTGTAGCTCTGTTTCAAAACGTGTTTTCTTTGATCAGAACATTGTCATTTAGCCTTGTTTCCTTACAGTTGGAATGTTAAAGAAATCCATCAGGCTGCTGACTATCTCAAAGTGGAAGAGGTGGTCACTAAATGTAAAATAAAGATGGAAGATTTTGCTTTTATTGCTAATCCCTCTTCTACAGAGATATCTAGTATTACCGGAAACATTGAATTGAATCAACAGACTTGTCTCCTTACTCTACGAGATTATAACAGTCGGGAGAAATCAGAAGGGTCTACAGATTTAGTTCAGGCAAATCCTAAACAAGGGGCTTTAGCAAAGAAGTCATCTCAAACTAAAAAGAAGAAGAAGGCCTTCAACTCCCAGAAAACAGGGCAGAATAAAACAGTGCAATATCCCAGTGACATTTTAGAGAATGCATCTGTTGAAGTATATCTAGATGCAAATAAATTGTCCACGCCTGTAATAGAACAAGTTGCACAAAGAAATAATTCAGAACTTGAGTTGACATCAGTTGTGGAAAATACTTTTCCAGCACAAGATATTGTGCAAACTGTTACAGTGAAACGGAAACGTGGAAAATCACAGCCAAACTGTGCTCTGAAAGAACACTCTATGTCTAATATAGCCAGTGTCAAGAACTCTTACGAGCTGGAGAGCTCCGGGGAAGAGCTGGATCAGAGGTATTCCAAGGCCAAACCAATGTGTAACACGTGTGGGAAAGTGTTTTCAGAAGCCAGCAGCTTGCGAAGGCACATGAGAATACATAAAGGAGTCAAACCTTATGTCTGCCACTTGTGTGGAAAGGCATTTACCCAATGTAACCAGCTGAAAACGCATGTAAGAACTCATACAGGTAAGAGTGGTTCGTGGAAAGTATAACTGTTTTTATATTGTGACTGAAATAATATTTTTATAAACATATTAACATACATTGTTGACTGTTTGTGACCAAAATTTGGTATGTACTTGTATTCATAAAAGTATTGAGCATGTTAGACTTGAAAATGTCTTTGTAATTGTGACCAAGTATTTAATGGCTATTTGTTTTGTTGTAACTGATACTCTGAAGTCCCAGTGTGTGAATTCTTTGAACCATTTTCCCTCACAAAATAAGCATAAATTTAGTTCTACCTTGCTAAATATTTAACAGACAATATATTAAAACTGATAAGAAGTAATTACAACTCAGGCTGATTCTCAGATTTTACCAACACATCTCACCACCTGCTTCTTTGTCGAACTTCTGAACATAAATTATATATACATTCCTTCCTCAGCCTCTATATTTACCTTTATTGGTACACTTAGATTTGTGCTTTTTAAGATGCATTATGTATTTCTCTCATTGATCACTTTTCACTATTATGCACTAAGAAACACTAATTTCTTTTAACTCTACTGGTGGTTTCAGTAATCAATCTGGAAAAATATCCTATTTGCTTTTTTACTTCTAGAGTTAATATTTTCTGAATACTGAAACTAGTACTGTTGATGAACTCTTTTGAAAGCTTGTATGGCTTAAGCAACTAAAACAATATTTCCTTCTAAATATAAATTTTATTTACTTTTAGGTGAGAAGCCATACAAATGTGAATTGTGTGATAAAGGATTTGCTCAGAAATGCCAGCTAGTCTTCCATAGTCGCATGCATCATGGTGAGGAAAAACCCTTTAAATGTGATGTATGCAATTTACAATTTGCAACTTCTAGCAATCTCAAGATTCATGCAAGGTAAAAATAAAAACAAAAAAACAGATGTTTGATCTTTGAGTCTGTCATTCACTATAGCCTTAAATAGACTATTGTATGAGAATTCAGGACAGTAGAGTTCTAATTGTGGTACCACCACACAGTATTCTCAGCACAGTGAAGGAACCGTAAGGGAGCCATGGTGCCTGGAGAGGAATAAGTGAGGGAGGGAAATAAGATCAGAATGGTGTTAGGGTGTCCAGATGGTGAAGGTTTTGTAGGCCATTATGAAGCTTTTACTCTTGAGAATGAGAAGTAAGTGATGTAATCTTGCTTGCATTGTAAGAGGATCACTATGGATGCTATGTTAAGCAAAAGATTGTAGGATTGCAAGAGTGGAAGCAAAGTTACCAGTTAGGAAGCTATAGATAAAACCCAAGTGAGAGTGACAATGGTTCAGGTCAGAGAGAGAGCAGTGGAAGAGATAAGTGGTAGTCAGATTCTGGACGTATTTTAAAGGTACAACAAACAGAATTTGCTGCACATTGGATGTGGGGTATGAAAGAAAAAAAGAAGAGTAGAATTAAAAATGATTCTCAAGTTTTGAGCCTGAGCATCTGAAAAGATAGAATTACCATTAACTGAAGTGGAGATTTGTGGATAAGGCAGTTTATGTAGGAGTACAGGAGTTTAGGAGTAGAGTTCTGATCATGTTAAATTTGAGATGACTATTAGACATCTGAATGGAAACGTGCATTAGATAGTTGGTTATCTAAGTCTGGAAGTCAGGGGACTGGTTTGAGTAGATAGTATTTAAAGTCATAACATTAGATGAGGTCACCAAGAGAATGAAGATGGATAAAAAAGATCAAAGGATGGAGTCATAAGGCACACTAACTAAGAGTTCTGGGAGACGGGCAAGTCATTATAAGTGACTAGGAAGGAACAACCAATATAGGGGCAAACCAGAAGATTGGGCTGTCTTGGAATCCAGGTGGAGGAAATGATTTCAGAGGGAGTAATCATTGTGTCAAATTCTGACGATAGGGAGATTAAGAGTGAGAATTGACTATTGGATTTGGCAAAGTGAGAGGTTAGCAGTGGTTTTGACAAAAGCAGTGTTAGCAGAGGCTAGTAGAGAAGAAATGAAAGTAGAACCATTGGAGACTCAAGATTTTACTAAAGGGGAACAGAAAATAGAGGAGCAAGTAAGGTCAGGGGTCTTTTTTTTTTTTTTTTAAGATGGGAGATGTATCAGTATATTTGTATGCTACGATCCAAAGGGGTGGTGAAACTAGATGATATAGGATGGAGGAAACTGCAAGAGTGATCATTGAGTAGGCAAGGAGGATAGTATCTTAAGTATATAAACTGGAGTAGTTGGATTCAGAAGAACTGTCATTCTCATATTAGAGTTAAGAAAAGCAAACTCTATAGATACAGATGCCTATAGGTGGAGATTTGTGTGGTAGAAATTTACTTCTGATTGCTTAAATTTTTCTCAGTGAAACAGGAAGCAAGGACATCAGCTGAGAGTGAGGATAGGTGAGGAGGTGCTGAAGGTTTGAGGAAAGAGTTTTGAAGAGTGAGTGAATGGACAGACAAAAATAATTGCCTGCAGTATTATGGGCACACTTGACTACCACATAAGGCTGATGGCAAAACTTTAAACTAATCTCAGAACTAATGTTTTGAAAACCAAAACATTTATTCTTGACAGTATACATTGAAAACTTGATTTTAAACACATACTGTTGATCTGTTAAGATGAAATAAGATACTGCATGAAGAATTGTATGAAAAATGTTTGCTGTGTGGCGTGATCCTCAGATTGTTTTACTTGCCAACATGTATCTTTATATTTATTTACTAATAGGAAGCATAGTGGAGAGAAGCCATATGTATGTGATAGGTGCGGACAGCGATTTGCCCAAGCCAGCACATTGACCTATCATGTTCGAAGGCATACGGGAGAAAAGCCTTATGTGTGTGACACCTGTGGGAAGGCATTTGCTGTCTCTAGTTCTCTTATTACTCATTCTCGAAAACATACCGGTAAGAATTTGACACAGAGATGGCTTAAAACAAGGAAAGTTGTAAATAAAAGAAAAAGGGAAATTGAGCCTTTACAAAAAGTAGGTTACAGGCTTTGTAGTTATATATCTGTTGTGTCTGTGCTTCTTGAAGCTTTTTGTGTTTCTGATTTTCACATAAATATTAGATATAAAAGCAGACTTATTTTCTAGAATAATACACAGTGGGTGAAATTTTTTTATCATGTAACTTATATACATTAAAATCAGATAATTTTGAAAATATATAAACTTGAGTTAATAAGACATTTTTTATGACCTTAGAAGAACTCTTTAGGGTCTTGAAGCTTCATTTCCCTTGGATAAAACTGTAAAGTTAAGGGGTTGGGGTGAGTTTGGGTAGAACGTTGATTTAATAACTTCTTAGGACTTTTTCTACACAGACATTGTAAGATTTGCAAATTAAATAGATACTTCAAACCCAAAGTATCAATTTTGAAGCAAAACCTGTTGTTCAAAAATTTTCATTTTTTTGTAGGGTAATTTTTTAATAGATCTTTCCTAAATGATTTTATTCCCCTTTAATAATCTTATAGACAGCAAAAATTGAAATATGGATTGATGAATTTTCATGTTTTTAATTATATAAAAATCAGACTTCTTGCCCACCTCTAGTCTACTAGAAGGATATTTGGAGAAAGTTTTATTATATGAAAAGCATCAGGTTACATGAACAGTGTAAAGTAATTACTAATGTTCATTTAAGTTGGATCACACTGAAAATACCTCTAAAATACAATACAAAGAGGTTTTAATTTAAATAATATTTTAGAACAGCTTACTTTAGATTATTGTAATTGATAAATATTATATTGGTATAGTACACCACTTCGCTATCTTTTATTTTCCATCTAGGTGAAAAACCATACATATGTGGTATTTGTGGGAAAAGTTTTATTTCCTCAGGAGAGCTCAACAAACACTTTCGATCCCATACAGGTCTGTGTTTAGGGAGAACGTATTATTTTTTGTTCTCTCTAATTTCTTTTTATGTAAACCTTGACTTTAAACCATTATGGACTATATGGTATCTAATCATACTCTAACTGTAGCTATATTTTAATGTATGAATATCAACTTTTTATTTGTTTATTTTTGGTTTTTTAGTTGTTTGGATTATGGATTAAATTTGGTCAAGAATTGTGTAGATTTTCTAAGAAGTGTGCCAGATAATCAATGGTTTTTAAATGATTTGGATAAAATTACACAGATAATACCAAAAAATGAAAAGGAATAGATAATACCAAGATAATATCAGATTTTCTTATTAAACAGTGTTCAGTATGCACGTTTTAGGAATATATTTTAATATTGACATGGTTATTGTAAAAGGTAGTATATAAGTAGTATGAAGAAAATATGAAATACACAAAAATTTTTAAAACAAAGGCGAACACCACTTTGAAAATGTACTGTTCTTTTTCTTTCTAAAAGTTATTTCTTGTAATTCCTATCTAGTATAGTGTGAGCACCTAGTCAACAGTTAATAAGTTTATTGGCAACTTCTATATCCTCATGTTCCTTACTTTGCATTATAAAGCAATGAACAGTTCTTATTTCAGAAGAATTATAATTTTGTAGTATTTTTATTCTGTGAGTATTTTTAAAGGATTTTCTAATTTATAAGCTACCTGAGAGCAGAAACCATAATTACGCATTTTCCCCCCAGCTACATCTCTTAGCCAGAGTCTGGCATATAATTGGCACTCACTAAATGTATGATAGAAATAAAAAAGTAAGTTTTTTTTAGTTTGAAGGTTCTGTTAGTGAAAATGCTCGATTTTTCCTTGAAATAGGGACGCTTTGTATTATAAAGGAAAGGAGTGCCTATGTGTATAGAAGTTTTCATTTCACTATATTAGAACCAAGAGATTAAAATGGTAATTTGAAACTAAATTTAAACAATATAATGTTTGCATTGTGTTCGTGAACATTGATATTTTTGCCTTAGCAGCTTCTGAAATACTGAGATTTTAATTTTTTAACTTGTTTTTCAGGAGAAAGACCATTTATCTGCGAATTATGTGGAAATTCTTACACAGATATTAAAAATTTAAAGAAGCACAAAACAAAAGTCCATTCTGGTAAATGCTTCTGTTTTTTAAAAATTTGGTGCTCTCATATTTGTACTATTCCTTAAAATGTTGAGATACACATTGTAACAGTTTAAATTAGATATATATTTTTAAAAACTAGGTGCACACATATGAGGAAGGTAGCTTTATAATGTTCAGATGAGTTCACTCTGAATTTCTTTCCATATTGACCTTGTAATAAACATTGCTTGAAATACTTCCTCCTTTAAAAACCTGATATATGAATGTAAAGCAATTAAACTCCAATAAAGATGTTAATAAATAAATAAATAAAAACCTGATATATGAACAATTGCAAGAATGAGAGAATACATAAACAACTATATATCACTCTTTCCCATACTAGAATCTAGGTTAACTGGGGTTTACTGTAGTTATGCGAAGAAAGGAGCATCATGAACGCTAGTCCAAAAATGTATAAGAGGAAATAGGGAAACGGGTATCCCCAAATTGTTATGATGCATGAAATGGAAAGCCAGACTACAAAATTTTTAGTCTGTTATTTAAAATGAATCCTTGAGAAAGTTTCACTGTGCTTACCCTTCTGTCATGATTAGAAACAAAACACTAGTCTTCTTCACTGTGTAGAGATGATAGTAAGTCTTTGATAGTAAATATAAACATCATAAGGATTGAGGTAGTAATGTCTGAAAACTTCAGTGAGTCATTAATTCAACAGGCATTTATTAAATACCTCTAAAGTACACATAACTATGCAGGGTATATGAAGTTGAACAAGGCGTAGTCCTAGTCCTCAGCTTACAATCTGGTGTGGGAGACCAGAAATCTAAATAAATAACTGATTACAACACAAAATACAGGATATAATAGAGATGCAAGAATACTGAAGAAGAGATTAAGTCCTTCTGAGGTGAGTATTGGAAAGGCTTAATTCTAGGTAAACTGAAAGGTGGAGAAGAGTTCAAAGGGTGGAGATGGGAAAGGGAATGTTCATCCCAGGCGGAGAGAATATTGTGAAGAGAGTCATCGCAACAAGAGAGCGCAAGTTGTATTCTTGGCTGGCTGAACTGAAGAATAGTCTGGCAAAAACAATCATAACTTTAAAAAAGCAAATATGCAATTTTGTCTAACAAGGTTGGTGAGATTGAAATCATGTCAGTACTTTGAAGTGAGAAGAGCGTGGTAAAGCTAGTGGAAAATTTGAAGGGAAAAATGTATCTTTAGTCAGTGGGGTAATTGCTCCCTTGAGTAACACAGAATTTCTTCCTTCTGAAAATAAATGAAAGTGCCATACCTCTGAACTTGAACTCACAGAATAATATGAACTACTCATTAATACATTCAGTGAACAAACTGGGTACTTATTATGTGTGTAGCATTATAAGGTACTTTGAAGGAATTAGAGAAGTGTAATTAGACATTTACTTTGAAGGAATCTATAGTCTGTTGAGCATTCAAGGCACACCTAAGTAGAATGTTACATACCAGTAAGATAGACAGATGTCACAAGGTGGTATATGAAAAACTGACAAATGAGTGATAAAGTAGATAGGAAACAGCTTACCCTGGTCCAGCACAATTAAGTCCCTTTTTATAATGGTGCTTAAACCTAATCTTGAGGCCCATAATGGATTTGTATAGATAATGTGAAGGGCAAATCAGCAAAAAAGAAACTGTGACTAAAGGTGTGGGGCTGGAATGCAAGTTCTGGGGGTGGTAAATAGATTGAGTCTGCCTCATGGTTTTTGTTTTGTTTTTAAAGATGGTGAATTTTTTTCCCTTCCATTTCAGGTACAGATAAAATTCTAGATTCCAGTATAGAGGATCATCCCTTGAGTGAACAAGATTCCATACAAAAAAGTCCTTTATCAGAAACTTTGGATGTGAAGCCTTCTGATATGACTTTACCACTAACTCTTCCACTTGGGACTGAGGACCACCACATGCTTCTGCCTGTCACAGATAATCAGTCTCCTACATCAGATACATTGTTGAGGTCAACTGTGAACGGGTATTCAGAACCACAATTGATTTTTTTACAACAATTATACTGACTTTGTGAGGAATATGGAATTGCTAAATCGTCTCTGGTAGTAAACATAAACATCTCTGGTAAGGTGCATATATTCATAGTAAATTAACCCTTCATTTGAGTTGTGGCCATTATTTTTCATTCACTGAAGTAAAAGCACCTGATGCTGCATCATAATTGTGCAATGCTTATTTTGATATTTGGCTTTTATGTCTACATTATACACACAGCTTTTAAAGGAATGAATTATACTACAGTAGCACTATTTGGGGTGGATAAGTTTTACTATCTTTTAGAGCTGCCTTAATTCCATATTTATTTTCATTTTAGAATTGCCTTTCATTTACTGAAGCGGAATCTATCAGTTTATGATTCACTTATGACCTATGGGATGTGTTTATTTTCTTCCCCTCAAAATTTAAACAAAATCCATAATAGTATCAGCCCAAGAGTGGTGCTGTTACTAAGCCCCGTAGACCAGTACATAAACTATGGGGGAAAAAAATTTGTATCTCTGCCTAAGAAAATTCAGGTACTGAGTAAGAATTGTGCTATTTCTCTATTAATATAGTCCATTGGAGGTAATAACTTTTCTAATGAAACAAAAAGTGCTTCTCTTAAAAACTAGAAAACTATATATAAATTTTGTTCATTTAGAACTCAGTATTCTGGATAAAACCAATGGTCAGTACTTTTGATTTGAATTATCTGAGACTACATTTTCAAAATGAATTTTAAATAGATATTTGGTGTTTTTATCTTATTAAAGACAGTTTCAGATTTGATGCAGATTGTTTTAATAGGTTTCTAGATTACTGGAGATGAGGAAAATATACTGAGTTTTGAAAATTTTTGATAAGCCTCTCTTATATTCTTATGCACTTTTTAAAATATAAAATCCTAAAAAGAATTTTCTAAATAGAAACTTAATGCATAGTATAAAACACTTGTCTTCTGAACTTGATACATTATATTCATAAATAGTTAAGAAATTAACTTCAATTATAAGTGAACATTTGAGTTATCAGAAAGCCAGTTTATTAAATATTTTATACTTGAGTTTTCTGAAAGTTTCGAGTTTTAAATTTTTATAGATTAAACCACAACAGTTCATGGTGGTTGTAGTTTCACAGTAGTCCTTTTCCTTCCAAATGAACTGAGAAAATTCAGATTTATTCTGATATTTACTACCACTCTTCCCCCTCCCATTTTTCCCACATATTGATTTATTTCACTGCCTAATCTTTGGACAGTAAATTATCAGTTCCTCAAAGTCAGTTCCTATACTGCTGATCAAACACCATGGTGACATTATTTCTTATTTCTGCTGTGCATCATTTGTTTTCTGCTTTTAAACTACACCTGTAACAAAATTAATGTATTTTCTATTGGTATTGATTTCTTTAGTTGTATTTTCTCTGGGATTCCTAGTCATAGGAACCAAGTAGAAGACTTAATAAAACTAAATTCTTCTAAACTGTACAGATCATCACCATTTTACAGCACATGCAGCATTTTTACAATAAATTGCCACCAGTGGGATTGACTTAATTAAACAGAGTTTGAAATAATTGCCTTTGTATAACATACATCAAATTTAGTATTTAATTTATCTAAGAAATCTAATTATGCATATGTATTAATTTAATATACTGGGTTTAAATACAATTTATAAAGTTATAAAAATGTTCAACTAATCTATTCTGGCTTAAATTCAATAGGAATTTATTGGAATGTGAAGAAATTAAAGAAAATTAAGACTCAGCCTTTTTAAGAAGTCTGCTGAAATGGAGAGGCTATATTTAATTCACATCTTCATTAATCCAAGCATCTAATGAACAAAATTTCTTTTTAAAAACTGCTCTAGTGATGTCATAATTCTGTAAGGGTAGTAGTTACCAAATTTCCTCTAACATGATAATTAGCATTTGCCTTTACATAAATTAGCCTTTAAATTTATTATTTTTAGGATTATTGGATTGGAGTGACTAAAGTTGATTTATTGTCTTTTCTTCATCACATTATCTGCTTCTTAGCTAAAATAATTTTATTTTAAATTGACATGGCTTGACGCTCTTCCAGAATGACATGTAAAGAAAGCTTGAAGACTGAGTATCTTTGTCTTGTCATTCTTCTCATAATGCTGTATTATTCTTTATCATAATATGCATATATTTTAGTTGTATTTGCTATCATTGTAACACTCACAATTATCAGTTAAATTCATCTTTAAATATATTTGCTACAATGCAGTGTTTTGGGAAAGTTCTATTCTTAATTATGTAAGTATTGCTAAGTTTTTTGAAAGTCTTTTTAGGATGCTGAACATCTTATTGAGAAATTATTTTCTAAATTAATTTTGTTTTGTATTTGTATTAGATTATTCTTTCTGTATCGTTAGATTTTAGGCTTTTTAAAAAACCATAGATTATATATAAATGATTTTTTGCTGGTATTTGTTTTATGTTGAATTTCATAGAATGATTTTGATAGACAGATCTTAGAAAATTGTTTTATTTTTTTCAAAAGAAAAGGTTCTGTCAGTTCTCTTGCAACAATAGTGTGTCACTTTTCTGTATGTTTCATTTCTACAGCAATTGTGCAAATGAGAGTAGTTGAAATGTGCTTTTATAAAGACAATCTACATGTACTCATTTTTTTAAATATCCTAGAACAGTAACTGACATTTGATGCATATCAGAAACATAGTTTAAAAATAGTGGTGTCCAAGCCCCACCCCACCTTAGGCCCTCTGAATCAGACAATCTCCAGAACATGCTGAAAAGCTCCATAGGTGATCTTAATGCATACCAAACATTGAGAACTATTATCCTAAACTTTTCTTGCTGTTCTTCCTTTGGGCTCTTGATATGTGATATGTAGGCTCTATTTTTCTTTTTTATTTTGGCCATGCCACGCGGCTTGCAGGGATCTTAGTTCCCCGACCAGGGATTGAACCCAGGCCCTCGGCAGTGAAAGTGCAGAGTCCTAACCACTGGACTGCCAGGGAAGTCTCTCTGTGGGCTCTTGATAAATGAAGCTCTTGATATAACTTTTCACTTTTTACTCAGAGATTTTGAGTCTTTAGAACTTGGCTAGAAATACCACCAAATAAAAAGAAATTGTACTTTAATGCAATTTCTGTAAATTCTACATTTTTACTCATTATGTATGAACAATACCGATATTTAGTTATTGGAGCATTTCTTGAGACAGTGATATGGTCTACTCATCTGTCCTCTACAAACCCTGCCCCCCTTCACTGAACAGAGATTTGGTGTATTTGCTTAAGGAATTTAGATAGTTATCATGTAAACACAGTAATCATTCAGAAATAGGGTATTTAATTTCAAGAATATACTGAAATAAACACCATGGATGTGAATCAGATATTTGGATTAAAATATCTGGCCATTATTTCAAATGCTGGAAAATTACTGAAATCAGAATACATACAGCTGTAAAGATGAACAAGATAATCTCCTCTTTTAAGTTTACAGTCAAGTGCGAAAGACAAGCCTGAATGCCAAGTGTTATAGTGGAGGAAGGAAAGAAAGGAAATGCTGAGCAGTCAATGGAAGTTGAGTGGACAGAGAAAGGGCTGTTACTCCCCTGGATAGGCAAACAAGAGGACATGGCTAATGGGAGGAATTTGTACACAGCTGACTGAGGTAGGGAGAATGGACAGAAAGTCTGAAAGGTGGTGGCAGAGATAGGAATCAAAGACACATCTAGCACTGTATCTATACCACCTTGAAATAGTCCTCTACCTTTAGCCTGTGCTGAAAGAGTGGGGTTAGATAGCCATGTTTATAATCCAGGATCTCACACACCCAACTACAGTTGACTGCTGAAGGGCAGGGATTAGACAGCCTCATTTGTAACACATGATTCCATACTTGTGACCACAGCTGACGGAACACCTTACCAGGGAGAAACAATTCTTAGGCCAAACTGAGCGACTTTCTTAAGAATTTGAGCTATGAAATTCAGAGACTTACTAGGTATTGGTGTACATGGAAAAGAAAAGATCATTTAGATCTGGTCCAGAGTCACTGAAGCAAGCCAGAGTCTAAAGGACATAGTGAAGAAGTAGAGAGAGCTGATCTATAGAGCGAAGCAAGGGGATGAACTAGGTTTGCAGAACCAAGCGACTGAGGCCCTGTGAGAGAAGTGGCTTGATTTCTGGCTTTGCAGTCCCATTCTTGAGGTCACACAGCTATGCTTCATTTCCTTGTTCTGGATGCCAGTGATTTTTGCCTATTAAATTCTTACAGTAAAGCCCCCTTTTCTTTTTTTTTTTTCCTTTTCTTTTTTTGCTGTGCTGCGCGGCCTGCAGCATCTTAGTTCCCCAGCCAGGGAGTGAACCCGTAAATTCCCTAAATCCACCTTTTCTTAAGCAGGCTTGAGTCAGTTTCCGTTGCGTGTAGTTAGGCAGTTTCAGCTTAGAATCCTAAGTTCTGATCCTCAGCGACTGAGTATATGGTGGTGCCATTAACTGCTAGGGAAGATAAGGGGGAGGTTTATGGAAGAGACTGTATTTTGTATGTGCTGAGTTTGATCGGTGGTGAGATACCTATGTGGAAATGTCTAGTGGTAGTTGGAAATGGGGACTGAAACCCAGCAGAGGTTAAAGCTAGAGATACAGATCTTGCAGCATAAGGCTAATAATTATTGTGATAGAAATGATTTAGGCAACCCTGGGAGATGGTACAGAAGAACAAAAGATGAGGACAAAATCTTGGGGGAAATGCATTTTAAGAATGAGCAAAAGACAGGAAAGGAGATGGAAAGTGATAATAGGAAGAAAACCAGGGTGATGCAAGTTTCACGGAGACAAAAGTGGCTTTGTACTGATCGTGTGGTACAGAGAAATCAGATAGGATGCAAATCAAAGACAACACTGGGTTGAGTAATTGGGTTGGGTAATTGGAGCATGATCCCCTGAGAAAGGCAGCTGCAGTAATAATAGTGGGAGTAGAACCCAGGTGGCTATGGTTTGAGTAGTAGATAAGACATAATGAATACTACCATTTAGTTTGAAAAGCAGAGTGCCTACAGCAAACAAGATCATTTTATCAAATATCTAAAAGGTATAAACCACTTTATTTCTTGCTTTTTTGCTTCAAACTTGAAACTTTGTTGAATGATGAGCATAATAGAGTCTGCAACACTGTAATATGAGGCTGGATTTGAGCTGGATCTTAAAGGATGATTGCTAAGAGGAAAATGGAAGGAAATGTATAACATGTATATGATTGCAGATTTGCTCGTTACAATTCAGATGTGCAGAAGAAGTGGAATTTTCCTACAGAACTCTCGCACCCAGTGGGAAGTCTGGAAAAAAATTAACTTTTAGACCTAGGCACTTTAAAACCTAATCTGATATAAAGCAGCTAGAATTTATAATATCTTAAGGTAGTGCTTAAACATTTTGAAAATTGCTGTCTTATTTCTACCCTTTGTCTTCTCTCTAAAATGCTGTCCACATATATGGGGAGGAGAGGAGGCTTGCACGACAAAATGGCATCAGGGAAGACACTGTCTTCACTCTTTATTCTCTGGGCATCCTGCTGGCCTCTCATGCAATAGGCAACAGCTTGTAAAATATGTGATCAGGTTTTTCCTAGCCTGGTCAGAGCCCAGTAATTCTTGGCTGACGTGGCTTCACCTTAGTTCTCTTGGATGTGGAGAGCAGAGCTCTGAGACTTCGGCAAAAATGTCTCAAGCAGCCCCGTGTAAGTCAGGTTGCAGGTTTAGCACATGCCACTCCACTGCAGGCTCCAGATAAGCCTACTTCCCATTTACCTATTTGCTTCCCACTCAGCTACCTTGTCAGTCTCCCCTTAGGAGAATATAGGAACTTGTGGGTCCCCTCTGTAGCACAGAGGAACAGAGAGTAGCTTGGGAAAGCAAACTGCATTAGGAAGGTTTACTTTGATACGGCTGTGTCCTAGCCTGGGAGTATCTCTTTCAGAATCCTATGGACTCCTCTACTATCCAGCATATTATGGAATACTTCAAAACAATAAAAGCCGAATAGACACTGCTACATGAAACAACAGGAATGAAGTGCACTAATATAATGTACAAAAGAAGTCTGACACAAAGCGTATATATACTGTATGATTCCATTTATATAAAATTCCAAAACATGCAAAACTACTCTGTGATGTTAGACATCATGATAGTGGTTGTCTATTGGAAGATGGTTGGAGGTGGTTCTGGGGAAGCTTATGGCATTTACTGTCTTTATCTGGGTCCTGGTTAACACAGATGGGTTAGCTTTGGGATAATTCATCTTGCTATTCACTTAGATACTTCCATTTAAAAGAAGTATATATTAAAGAAACTAATTTGAAGAATGAGAAAACCAGAGCATTGGTTTTTAAACTTCAGTGAGATTAAAGATGACCTGGATTGTAAAAATGCGGATTCCCCAGACTATCCTCAGAAATTCTGATTCAGTAGCTCTCACTCTAAGAATCTGTATTTTTAACATTTGCCCCAGGTGATTCTGATGCTCCATACTTTAAAAAATGCTGATTTAGTATCTTCAGTTTAAACTGTCTTTACTCTTTGGACAGATGTTCAAGTGTCTGTGACAGAAGTCTGTCATAGTGTTTCTCAAGTCTGAGTTTATTGGCTCTCTAATTGCTAGGAGTAGCATTTCCTCACCAGCTTAATGTTTTCCAAATGTAATGACAGTTGTTAGAAATGTTTGTATTTTTTCCTATACCAGGGTTTTCTTGCACTCATTGAATTCTGCAGTTTTTCAAATTTGATCAAAAAACAAAATTTTTTAAAATTTCCTATTGCATTTTTAACACTATAGACATGCCTTTCCTCGGACATACAACTTTTTTTTTAGATACAGTTAATTATTTCTAGCTATATTCAGCATGTAATAATGTAAAAGAACTTTGTGAAAAACAGCTAGTCTTTATATCTGCAGAGGAGAGATCTTAAAGTGGAAAGAAAGTAAGATCTGAAACATGTAGAGAACATTGGAAACTAAAGTTTGATAAAAGCTAATAGCTAAGAGTAAAATCAAATTCATCTCTCTGAAAGCATGAGAATGGATTTGGTAAGGCATTTAGGTCTTTTCTGGGTCAGTAACTCTAGAACATTAAGTGAAAATCATGGCTCATAATTTATCCAGATGTTCTTCCCATTTCATAACCACCACCACCACCACCACCCCAGTTTCCCCAGGGAGTATGGAAGTGTGGTATGAGGTGCTGAATACAAGGAAAAACCTGTTAAACTTTAAAAATCATTAAGTAGTGAGTAGGGCATATTTATCTTAATTCTTTAATCTGTTAAAGGAATGGACAATAACAGATGTGGGGTTTTTTTTAATGTTAAATTTTTTGAATAAATACAGCTATGATTTGAGGAATTCACAGTACTTTAAGTGAAGGCCAATACTTTGACAACTGTAAAGCTATCACCTTTATTCCTCTCAACATTTAGAGATAGATGGTTTTTACATTTAGACTGCAGAACTTAAAAGTAACCTCTTTAAATTGTCACATAAAATTTTTTTTCTCACACTTTGCCCAGCTTTAGCAGTAATAAATCATTCAGATTAAACAGTTAAGTGGTATGTATGAATTAATTTGTGAACATGGGTCTGTAATCAAAGGATCGTGGTGTCTATTGCCTCTTCATAGAAATTTTAATTTAAAAACAGGATTGACCACAGACAACAGTAATTGTTTGCCATCAAATCATGAAAATGTTATTGGCGTCCTCCAAAAGAGAGAATTATCTTTTTTAAAAGTTCACTGGCAGCACTGACTTGTTTGGAAAGTATACATTTATATGTATTTGTATATGTGTATGTTTATATATATTTGCCTGGATTTGTGAAATTGTTCAATACCCATTTGTAAAATACCTAAAATACTTTTTTCAACCTCTAAACCCCTTGACAGTCCCTGGAATCTGCCACCTGAAACCTTTTTACCACTTCATGACAACTTTCAGTTAGGATACCTATAATGACCTTTCCTTGTATGCTACGTTACTCTTTGGGTATATTTTCTTTATAAAAAGAAATTACTTCCTTGATTTCCTTCTCCAGGTGTTCAAATTTTAGTCCCTATTTTGCTAAATTTCTTTGAAAAAATTACACTACTCAGTTTTTCACAATGGACAGTTATTCACAGTTTAGTATCTCTTTTACTTGTTCTAATTTATGAAAGAAAATTTAATAGACAATAAAATATAATCTCTGTGAAGAGTAATAAGACAAATATATGAAAATTACTTTAAAGCTTGTTTTTCATAGATATTGACCTACTGGTACAAGAGTAAAACCTGCATTAGATGATGGGCTGCAAGCTTCTCCATAACCTGGTGTCCAGTAATAATGCCTTTTAAGGCCATTGGAGACTTCTGCAAGGTACACGTGTCCATCCACCACAAATGGCTCCACATCTGTATTGTCTGATTTTAGACGGCCCATGTGAATTAAATCTGAATATGCCTAGGATTTTTAAGAAAAACTGTATCATTAAGAAAATAGTTTATTCGTTTTACAGTGCTTAAACAAATTTCAACATTCAAATTAGATGTGATAATTTATAGTTTAAAATAAAATATTCTGAATAACACTGCTGAATTTTAATATTTTCCAGGCATTGTAGTTTTTATTCATTTAATTCCACACAATGTAATTACAATCTTGCAAAACTTATTTCTACGTTTTAACGTTATTAGGCATGTTTTGTTGTCTCATGACTCCCAGAGATAACAATTCTATGTATTACCAATTTTGTGGACCAAAGGTCTCATGGTCAAAATTTTCAAGTCCTAAGGTGACTGACTCATAAATGAGGATGGAGTGCTGTTGTATATGCCCTTGAAGATCCGATGACAGCCAGGGATCCATTTTTCAGAAAAATAAACAATCACAGATTTTGGCATACAACTATATGGAGTTCATGGACCCCCTGAAGGTAATCTACAGATTTAGGCTTAGAGAGACCATTCCCATAGTATTAGATGCTGGCCTGGCTGGCCACTAATTATTTCTTCATTGTAGAATTTTCTTTGTATATCTCTTATGGATCATTGATATCTACATAAAAGTGTCGTACAAACATGTTAAACTAGTTTATCAGTAAGGTTGCGATTATAGAGAAAGGCAGAAATTAGACAGTAAAAGATTCAAAAGTCTAGCTGCTTTCTGCTGTAGCTTGTCATTAGTAATTCCAACTCAGCCTCTAGTGTGTAGAATGTGGATATGATGTTTTTCTGAAATCAAGGATTTTTTTTTAATAGTGTACATTTTATTAGCCTTTTTAGTGATAGAATTCTGGTTAGTCTTTTGGCAATTTTTGAGAATTCTAACATCTTATATATTTTTTTTTTTGGCTGCCTTGGGTCTTTGTTGCTGCACGTGGGCTCAGTAGTTGTGGCTCGCAGGCTCTACAGCACACGGGCTCAGTACCTGTGGCACACGGGCTTAGCTACTCTGCGGCATGTGGGATCTTCCCGGACCAGGGCTCGAACCCGTGTCCCCTGCATTGGCAGGTGGACCCTTAACCACTGTGCCACCAGGGAAGTCCCCTAACATCTTATTTTTCTTTCTCTTCTTTCCAAATGAAAACTATTTGTTACTATGCTTTTTGTGTGTGTTGAAAGTAGTATCAAGGGTTCTCTGTATTTACATAAGCAACACACCAAATATTTTGACAGCTTTTACTGTATCTCTCCAAATTCTGTGTCTTGGTTTAATTATTGGGTAGCAGATTGGAGATTGTGCCACAGCAAATTTAAAATAAATCAACAATTGTAATTTAAAAAAACTTAACTTTGGAGAAATTGGGACTGTGTAATTCAGTGATATTTATACTAATATGTAGTACTTGATATCTTTTCCTATTTCAACCACAAAACTTTCCAGTAGCTAATTTTTAGGACTTAACATTAAAATTTATCAAAACTGCAGTGTCTCGTTACACTTTGTAATCATGTCTAAGGCATCTGTATATAACATCTGACGTTATAGGGAAAACCCCAGAAAAAGCCTCAGTGAAGAAAAAAACTTACCACACGTGTAGCTTCATCAAATTTGTTTCCCCAAATGTAGATATTAGAGAGTGTGGGATTTGTTTTCATTGATTGTGAAAGTGCAACAAGTCCTTCTCCCTCTATGTTGTTGCTTACCACTGACAACCTATGGAAAACCAAAAAGTAATAACCCTGGAAACCAACAGTTCCACAAAGAGAATGCGTAAGCTAGCAACAGCATTTATTACACACATTTTATTGTGTTAAGTCTTAGCATTAAATACATTTAATGTATAATCAAAATATTGACCTAATAATTCCTAAAATCCAAGAAACTTAATTTCCTAATTGGATACTTCATGTACCTAAGTAGAGCTACCTACATTTTGGAAATAAACAGTCTTGTTTTCTATTTATTATTCAGTAAAGGTTTGGGGTGGATTACAGATATATTTTTCAAGATAAAGTCATCCAAGTAATATTTTCTTCTTTGATTCATTCTTATTTTAGAGTCTTGATCATATTGAATGATTATAATTTTTCTGTTAGAATTCAGGATAAAATAACAAGAATTTTCTCATTAATTTTTTTTTTTTAATTTTATTTATTATTTATTTATTTATTTATTTTATTTTATTTTTGGCTGTGCTGGGTCTTCGGTTCGTGCGAGGGCTTTCTCTAGTTGCGGCAAGTGGGGGCCACTCTTCATCGCGGTGCGGGGACCGCTCTTCATCGCGGTGCGCGGGCCTTTCACTATCGCGGCCCCTCCCGTTGCGGGGCACAGGCTCCAGACGCGCAGGCTCAGCAGCTGTGGCTCACGGGCCCAGCTGCTCCGTGGCATGTGGGATCTTCCCAGACCAGGGCTCGAACCCGTGCCTCCTGCATTAGCAGGCAGATTCTCAACCACTGCGCCACCAGGGAAGCCCTTTCTCATTAATTTTAAGCAGTCATAACTAGAATCAATCTAATTTTTAAAAGACATTACTTTTGAAAAATAGAAGAAATTGAAATGTTTCCTGTAACTTAATATGTCAGTTTAGAAACTGAGTTTTCATATTTCACCATGAATCTTAAGAGGTAAGAGGTTTAAGGTTAGTATTCTAAAAAATTTAAGTTTTTCTGTTATTTTGGTTAAATATAAAACCATACTAACGCTTTAAGAGTCCTGTTGTGTGAAGCAAGAGCGTCACTGAGATAGTTTGCTCCTGCATTTTCTATTCTGTTAAAAGAAAGATCTATTACTTCCAGGGTAGTATTGCTTTTCAGTACATTGGCCAAACACACCATTCCATCCTGAGTTATTTTATTGCTGGGAAAGGAAAAATATGTAGTTATATTTGGAAATATGAAGTATTCTTTTATTCATAGAGATAGCATGCTTGAAAACTTATATAGTAATAAGTACTTTCTATTTTAGTTAAGATTTATTTTAATCACTCAATTTCCAAAAAAGTTAATAAAAATTTGCCATAAAATGTTGCTTCTATTCTGGTTTACATATTTAAATGGCTCTCAAGTTATTATATCGGTATAAGCCGAATAAATACTAAGGCTCAAGATAAAAAGTTGACAACAATGGTTGCATTTTCTAATTTTGGAATTAGTGTCTAACAAAGAATTTTATCTACAGTGACTATTTACAGAGATTATTCCCATGATTTAACTCCTGAATTAATATATAAGTTATCAACTTACCAGCTTACATCAAGGTAGCGTAGGCTTCTGTTCAGATACAGTGCATCACATAACTGTTTCATACCACAGTTTTTTATGTCATGCTTACACATGTGTAGTTCAACAAGGCACTGATTTTCTTTCAACATGTGGCCTAGATGAACTGTGGACTCTTCCTAAAAATAGATAGTCTTTTTTCTAGAATATAATTTTGAAGCAGTACATGTTTATTCCAAACATGCAAAGTTATTTAAATTAGCTTTTTAAAAAGATTTTATCAGTTAAGACTATTCTACTATTTGCAATTTGTTTGGCATGGCTTTTTAAAACAATCATTTTGCCACAAATATCTTTACTGTCTTAGAAACAGGCAGCAGGCACTTGTAAAGTGCAGTGACTAAGTGATTTAAGAGAGGCTGGTTAAAAAAATCATTACTAAAAAAGCAACAATCATCTCAGCAGGAAAAAAAAAAATCAAAATAATTGGTCCCATGATTGAGCATGAGGGAGTTCCCTGGTGGTCCAGTGGTTAAGACTCAGAGCTTTCACTGCTGGAGCTCAGGTTCAATCCCTGGTCAGGGAACTGAGATCCCACAAGCTGCACGGTGTGGCCAAAAAAAAAAAAAAAAAAAAAAAAATTGAGCATGAAAACCCCTTTACTGCTGTCCTCTCAAGACAAGGTGTTCTTGCCCCTTACATAGGTTTCTAAACTTTGCTCTTGATCGCCACTCTTTGTAGTTTTTAGACAAAATACAAAGACATTGCCCATCATGATTCTATTTTTAAAATACACTCACCCTGTGATATATCCAGTTCCCCTTGGAAAGTCATCCCAAATTTATAAATATGGTTTACTCTTGTTTTCTGGTAACTGGAAGACTTCCTTCCTTCCTTTCCTTCCTTTCCTTCCTTCCCTTCCTTCCTTCCTGCCTCCCTCCCTCCCTCCCTTCCTCCCTTCCTTCTTCCCTCCCTCCCTCCCTCCCTCCCTTCCTCCCTTCCTTCTTCCCTCCCTCCCTCCCTTCCTCCCTTCCTTCCTTCCTTCCTTCTTCCCTCCCTCTGCTGCTTCCAGACAAAAGGTATGTAACCTCAGTGAGGATCTGAACACCAAGTACTTTAAATTTTTAACAGAATCAAAGCACGTCTTAAAATAAATGGGCCAAAGTATTTTATGATAAGAAGTCCTGATGCATTATTGCTGTTTTTATAAGTTTTATAGTCACTGGAAATGCTGATCATGGATAGCCATATATGCTCGAATTATCTAAAAGTACTTTGAGAAAAAATAAAAGTTAAATAAAATCACATAGCAATAGCAGATTGTACATGAGCTTTATAATAAAACTGTCCAAATGCTAGCTTTACCTTGTACTAACTTTATCACTTTGGGCAAATTATTTCATCTAGCTGAGTCCCAGTTCCCTTTTCTATATAAAATAGGTAAAATTTTACTTCCCTCACAGAAGTAAATAAATTAACAAAAGTACCTGGCACAAAATTAGTGTTCTATAGAAAACCACAAAGCATTTATTATTGTTCAATATTCTATAATATGGTATCTGATTTAAGTTATTGCTTTGACACTGAAAATACATATCCAGAGGGAAGCTGAAGTCTGAAATCTTAAATGAAAACTGACCACTTAGGAGGTCCAGTATTGGTCTGCATAGTGCCTGGAACAGAGGACATACTCAATACAGATACGATGTATCCCTTGACTGCATTTTTAGGTCAAGAAATTTGAAAGAGGGACCATCCTTATTAAGAAAGGGAACTAGTATCAAAAATAGTAAAGGGTTTTTGTTTTTTGGGTTTTTTTTTTTTAGCTCCACTCACTGAGTTTGTGGCTTAGTTTGGCCTAGGGTGGCACCTAGCATCAGCGTTTTTCCAAGCTCCCCAGATAATGAACAGTAAAACCCTTAAATGAAACAGGTTTGCTGGCTTGTATTTGGGAACATTAAGTATGAGGAAGCACAAGAGGATTCTACTCCACAACCATTTAAGAGACTAGTACTGTCAGGGATAGAAGGGGGCGGCTGCCTGGGAGAGGAACAGAAAGCAGGCTAGTTTAGCTGACTGACCAGAAGCACCAGGCTAAGAGCAAGGTCCGGGGCCTGAGAAAGAGCCCTGGGCTTTTTTTTTTTTTTTTTTTTTTTTTTTTTTTTTTTTTATTTATGTTTTGGCTGTGTTGGGTCTTCGTTGCTGCGCGCAGGCTTTCTCTAGTGGGGGCGCTGGGCTTTCAATAACTATTCTCAGATGGATTTAGGAGTAATGACACCACTGAACATTTAAAAGAGGAATTGTGCTTCAAATGCAATTTCATATAGTTTAACATACTTCCGCAGGGCTTTAATCCGGAAAATTTTGATTCAGCCTTCAAATCTCTTAACACGTCCTCAGTCTGAGGCGCTTCCCTGCCACCTCTCATCCCCCTGCATTGACTTCTCTGTCTTTTCTCCTGCTCCCAAGGCACCCTGAGCATATCACTCTCCAGACTTGTGGATCTCCCTCCGTGTGGACTGAAAAAAAGCTCTTTGAAAACGAGGGCTGTGTGCTTTGACACTATCCCTGGCACCAGCATTGTTTCTTGTTTAGGGTTGCATTCCAATATTCACTGAGTGAAGAATCAGAAATGAAGCAATTTACTGAATGCTTACTTTGAGCCAGGTATTTTGCTGGTCTTTAAAGTAGGTTCTTCTATTTGTGGATTCTGGTTGTCTTTTTGAGGTTAAATTTGTAAACATGAAGCAATTAACATGATGTAAAATTCCAGAATTTTTCATACAGGAAAGTACAGAGATAATTCAAAGGGAGAGATCTATGTAGACAACGAATGCAAAATATACTTACAAATATGAAAAATATTTTTAAAATATGGTTAATTCTCAATTACTCATACTAATGGGGAACAGTGAAGTAGCTGATTTAAAGACCAAAGTCCTTGAACTTTTTCTTTTAGTAGATATTCTGTTTTTGTTTAGACCAATAGTAAAACGAGTTCTTATTCCCTAGCATTTTGCTGATAAGAGAGGAGAGCCACCTAAAAGAATGTTAAGGGGCAAGGAGAAGCCTTGAGAGTTGGAACCATGTTTTTACCATCTTTCTGTCTCTAGCATGCAGCTTACCTGAAGCACCAAGTCCAGACCTCCCAGACTGCTATTCGTATGCAATTTGCCGTTATTGCTCAGGATTTCAAAAATGTAAATGGTTCATCACATCAGTGTAACAAGAACAAACAAATCACAAAACAGTTCACACTGGGCTCTTATAATCCTCCAGCCTTTAAAACTTTAATCATTTATGCTTTCATCTTAAAGTCCTCTGCCCCTCACAGGTTTACTCACTGAGAATGAGTTTATAAGAAAAATAGACGACATGTTTACTGTTTAAATAAGCAACATCTAAAACCATATTTATAAAACTCTTACCAAGAATTTAAAATTTTCCTTTCAAGTTTTTCTTTGTAAACAGTAGTTTACAGTTCTAAAAATACAATGCATTCATGAATCTTGACATAACCTTCAGTAAGTAGTACCTTCGTTTTATTCACATGTAGCCTTATTAACTGCTCACTTTGAATACATACCTGTTCACCATACAGTATAGGTCGGTTTAGGTTTAATCCCTTAATTGTTTGGTTTTGAGTTAGGACTGTAGCGAATGCTATCACACTCTGCATTCCCTAAAAACAGGTAAGTTCATTAAGGAAACTGACAAAGTATATAAATTAACCTCCCTAATATTTCAAGATCAGTAATCTGGATTCTGACAAATCAAAATTGTAGGTTGATCCTTCAATGGTAGGTTGATCAAATTCAGAAATGAATTGTTACTGTGTTATTTTCTCTCTGCCCTAAAATCTATAACATACATGGGGAGTTTCTTAAGGTTTCAGTATCCATTTCCTCCGGTGTTTACCTCTAGGTTTGCTCCTAAGCCCTCAAGGTTCTACATGATGCACAGAAATACAGACACACAAGTGGATCCCAGCTAGGGCTCTATACTACATATAGTGTATATCCTTAATGCAAGCTTTCTTTTACATTCATACTAGTACTTTAAGTGTGTGTTTGTGGCAGGAAAGGGTTACTAATCACATTTCTCACTGCTCCCACAGGCCTCCCTCTACCTTATTGGAAGGGCCTAGTCCTCTGCCATCTCTGTGATGCACACACATCTAGTTGTTATGCCAGAAAACCTGGGCTTTCTTCCACTTCACCAGTCCTCTTACTCTCCTATCAGTTGATCAGCAAGTCTTACAGATTCTGCCTCCAAAAGATGTTTCAAATTTGTCCGTCTCTGTAGCTACCACCCCAACGCCAGTCCTCATCACCCACCTGAATTACTGCAGAAACTGCCTAAGTGGTCAGTGGGCTTCCTCTCACCACCCTCTAATTCCCCACAGAGAAACAAGAGTGATCTTTTACAAGCACCAATCATATCATGTCACCCCTCAACTTAAAGCCTTTCCATAATTTGCATTTAACTCCCTTTGTGTAGCTACTCTGGCTTTGTAGTTCTCAGACTCAGTATTTCATCATTCATGTACTCCCCTCATGATTTTTGCCATATCTGAGTATCAGTTTTACTATTTACCTAATACTTTTCCATTAAATCAACTCACTTTTTCCTTTATATTTATTTTAAAACTGTGTCACTACCATAAATGGAAAGCCACAATCCCTTGAAATAAATAGAAAGCATTTGTAAAAACAAATACGTATTAAAATTACCTCAAATTATGTCAGTCAGTATGCTACCCATACCACACTTGGGGAAGCATTATCTTAGAGTCTGTGTGTTCTGGACCCCCTGCCTGGAATGTTCTGCCATGGACCCTCTTCAAGGGAGCTCTTTCTCATCCTTCACAACTCCTAAGTATGACCTCCTCAGGTCTTCGGGTAACCATCCTATCATGCCTATTACCTTCTGCCCATTATCAGAGTACTTTGCCAACTTTGTAGCACTTTTCTCTAATTTACTGATGTTTTCCTAACTAAAATATAACCTTTATAAGGGCAGAGACCATATCTGATGCACTCTTATATCCTTAGAATCTAGAATTGTGACTGGTATGTGTAGACAATACACAGTTGACCCTTAAAGGGTCAAGGATCAACTGTGTACCTTGGTATCCATGGAGTCAAACAACCTTGAATCCTGTAGCAACTGTGGTATTTACTATTGAAAAAAATCTGCATATAACTGGACCCCAGCAGTTCAACCCGTGTTATCAAGAGTCAACTGTATATTGAATTAATGCTTTCCCAAGACCATACTGGCTGCATCTACCCCCTTCTTAAGCTTTAGAGCCTATTACCCCTAAAAGCCTCCTTGGCCCATCTTACTGTTTTCCTGTCCCAGGAATTTTGCATTAACCTATTAACAATAGGTTCCTAACAGTAGGCCTGAAGGTTTGAAGGCATGTTTGAGAAAATGAAGCCTAGAATTTGAAGACATGCAAAACAGACAGACTTCTCATTATCAGTCCAGATGAAGGCTCAGAGCAGCTCTTAGCATAACCTTAGGTTTTATGCTATAACATAACTACTCACTGCAAAATGTTTCCATAAGTAAAAAATTTATATTATACGAATGAAGTAGTATTTGTTTAATTAAAAGGAACATAATCTTCTTCTTTAGAAAATCCCATACAAGTTAAGAAGGGTAACAGATGGAAATGTAGGAAGATTTTTTTACACTGGATATTCTTCCATAATATTATTTATTATAATCTGATTCTTATTTTAAAAAAATATTTTCTCTGATATTAGACCTTAGAGACAAGCTTAATCATTCATAAACTGTCATTTAGCTGGTCTCTGACACTTCTCTATGCTAGTTTCCAGGGAGAATGATCCAATATCTGAGTGACCATCTCATACCCAATTTAACTCACCAGATCACAGTCACCCACATCTAATTTCTCTAAGGATGAATTAATTTGTAGCATTGCAGCAAAAAACATTCCACCCTTATTTTCAATCTTGTTTCCAGTCATTCTTAGGTGCTTCAGAGTTGTATTCTTCTGAAAAGGAAAAGAGGCAAAACTTGGTTAAAATTTTAACCCACAGAATTCTCTTTAGATTACATGAGTTAGGAGGCTATATTACTATTTGCAGACTCTTCAGTTTTTCATGGAGATAGAACAAGATATATTCCTTAAAGGTAACATTCAATTTCCCATAACAGATAAAAATCTAGTTTAATAGTTTAGTAGAAAGAATGCCCAGGAAATAGATACCAAAATAATGACCAGTAAATGAAGCAGATTTTAATAACTTTCCTTTCATTAGAAAATCTATAAATTTATCTTCTAAGAAAATTACACCACCTTTTAAAATTGAGATGAAATTCACATAACACAAAATTAACTATTTTAAAATGTACAATTTGGGACTTCCCTGGCGGTCCAGTGGTTAGGACTCCATGCTCTCGCTGCCGAGGGCCTGGGATCAATCCCTGGTTGGGGAGCTAAGATCCCGCAAGCCGCACGGTGCAGGAAAAAAAATAAGCAAGAAAATGTACAATTCACTGGATTTTACTACATTCGCAGTGTTGTGCAGCCATCACCTCTAGCTAATTCCAAACCATTTTTATCACCCCTAAAGGAGACCCTGTACCCATTAAGCAATCACTTCACATTCCCCCGTATCATTTTGAAAGTGATACAATTTCTCAGACATTTGCGAAGTTTAATTCCTTCTCTTATTTCATTTCTTTTGATAAATCTTTCACAAAATTACAGACATTTCATTGTCCTAGTGAATAAATATTTGGACATATAAGTGCAAATAATTATCTTTAAAATTAAGTCAAACCCCTCTAAGAGTGGGAAGAAGGCAAGGATGTCTACTCTCACCACTTCTATTTGACATTGTACTGGAGGGTCTAGATAGGACAATTAGGCAAGAAAAAGAAACAAAAAGGGCATCCAGGTTGCAAATGAAGTAAAACTCTTGTTTGCATACGACATGATCTTATATGTGGAAAATTCTAAGGAATCCACCAAAAAAAACCCAAACCAAAACAAAACAAAAGCTGTTAGAACTAATAAATGGGGAATTCCCTGGCGGTCCAGTGGTTAGGGCTCCATGTTCTCACTGCTGAGGGCCCAGGTTCAATCCCTGGTCAGGGAACTAAAATCCCACAAGCCGGCCAAAAAAAAAAAAAGAACTAATAAATGAGTTCAGCAAGTCTGCAGGACACAAGATCAATATATAGAAATCAACTGTATTTCCATACACTAGCAATGTACAATTCAAAAATGAAATTAAAATTCCATTTATAATAACATCAAAAAGAATAAAACATTAGGAATAAATTTAACAAAAGGGCAAGACTTGCACATTGAAAACTACAAAGCATCAAAGCATGGTTGAAAGAAATTAAAAACAACCTAAACAGGGACTTCCCTGGCAGTCCAGTGGTTAAGACTCTGAGCTTCCACTGCAAGAAGCATGGGTTCAATCCCTGGTCGGGGAACTAAGATCCCACATGCTGTGCAGTGTGGCCAAAAATAAATAAATATTAAAAAAATAAAATAAAAACAACCTAAGTAAATGGAAACACATCCCATGTTCCTGGATCGGAAGACTTAAGAGAGCAATATTCCCCAAATTGATCTAAATATTTAAAGCAATCCCTCTCAAAATCCCAGTTGCATTTTTTGCAGAAATTGATAAACTGATCTTAAAATTCATGTGGAAATGCAAGGGACCCAGAAGAACCAACACAATCTTGAAAAAAGAACAAAGAGGACTCACTTCTTGACTTTAAAACTTACTACAAAACTACAGTAGTCGAGATATTGTGAGACTGGCCTAAGGATAGACATACTGATTAAAAGAATAGAATGGAGAGTACAGAAATAAACCCTCACATTTATAATCAACTGACTTTCAATAAGGATGTCAAAATTAATGGCGAAAGAACAGTCTTAACAAAAGGTGTTGAGTCAAATGGATATCCACATGAAAAAGAATGAAATTAGACTCCTACTTCACCTCATATATAAAAATTAACTCAAAATGTGTCAGAGAACTAAATGAAAGAGCCAAAACAAAAAGCTGTTAGAAGAAAATGTAAGTGTAAATCTTCATGACTTTGGATTAGGCAAAGTCATGAAGTTATAGCCTTCTTAGATACATCACCAAAAGCCCAAACAACAAAAGAAAAAATAGATAAAATGAACTTCATCAAAATTAAAAAATTTTGTGCTTCAAAAGACACCACTAAGGAAGTTAAAGGCAACCTACAGAATGTGCGAAAATATTTGCAAATCATGTATCTAATAAGGGACTCCAGAAAGAGCAAAAGATTTGAACAGATAGTTCTCCAAAGAAGATATACAAATGACTAATTAGCATATAAAAAGATATTCAACATCTTTATTCATTAGGGAAATGCAAATCAAAACCACAAAACCTCTTCATACCCACTAGGATAGCTCAAATCAAAAAGACAATAACAAGTACTGATGAGGATATGGAGAAATCAGAACACCAATACATTGTTGGTGGAATTGTTAAAAGGGACAGCCACTTTGGAAAACAGTTTGGCAGTCACTCAAAATGTTAAACAGAGTTTCCAAATGAACCAGCAATTTCACTCCTAGGTATGTACCCTAGAAAACTGAAAACATACATGCACAGAAAAATGTGTGCAAATATTCATAGCAGCATTATACGTTATAGACAAAAAGTGGAAACCCAAATGTCCATTAACTAATGGATGAACAAAATGTGGTATTTCCAAACAATGGAATATTACTTGGCAATAAAAAGAAATGAAGCATGTTACAACATGGATAAAATCTGAAAGCATTAAGCCAGTCACTAAAGGCCACATACTGTACGATTCCATTTATAAATGGCCAGAATAGGCAATCTATAGGTAGAAAGTAGATGTGACTGCCAGGTGCTGGAGAGTGAGAGAGAGAAGCACAGAGAGGGATTACTAACGGGTACAAGGCTTCTTTTTGGGGGAAAATGTTCTAAAAACAGTGATAGTGGTGATGGTCACATAACTGTGAATATAACTGACTGTTGAACAACACAGGGGTTAGGGGCGATGACCCTCTGTGCAGTTGAAAATGACTTTAACTTTACATTTGGCCCTCTGTATCCGAGGTCCTGCATCCTCAGGTTCAACTGACCGTGGATTGTGCACTACTGCAGCATGTATTTAGTGAAAGAAATCTACATATGAGTGGACCCATACAGTTCAAACCTGTGCTGTTCAAGGGTCCACTGTATTCAATATACTAAAAAACCACTGAATTGAACACTTACAAAGGGTAAATTTTGTATATGTGAATTATATCTTAATAAAGCTCTTTATTTTTTTATTCTCTATTTTTTTAACTGAAGTATAGTTGATTTACAATGTTGTGCTAATTTCTGCTGTACAGCAAAGTGACTCAGTTATACACATATATATATTCTTTCTTTATATTTTCCATTATGGTTTATCCATAAAGCTGTTTATTTTTAAAAATGAGTTCAAAAGTGCTCATGTAATGTCCAGATTTTAATAAATTGAAGTGAAATAAAAAATATACATTCGCACAATATTAAAATAAGTTGACATTAACATTTGTTTCTGTTGGTTCCAAGCTAAAACTAAAGAAGTTAAAATTCCCAAATAAAATGTTAGTTTGAGGTATACGAATGCTTACATGTAGTGCTTTAGCAATCAGTTCTCCACCTTCAGGCCCAATGTCATTAAACATAAGGTTTAAGTAAATGAGATTATGTTGTTTCTAAAATAAGGAGAGAAAAGAAGCTATTACATGTGTATTATTAGAAATCAATAATATGTAAGAGCTGCTTTTTAAGTAAAAGTGTTTACCTCCAAAAAAATTCTTTATAACCAGGAAATTTCAAGGTCCAGCAAAAAAAAAGGACCATTAAGGAAAAAAATCAACATGATCATTTAAACAAATATAATGGCAATATAAAGAAAAGAACTATATTCATTTTTGATCAATGATTCGAAGTATGGATGTGCTTTATGTACTTAACCATAGTGTATAAGTTTGCAAAAGATGACTCAGGAGGCTCTAGGTACCAGCTCTACTGAGACCAAATACACAAATGGGTTTTTAGTGTATTTCAAGTGTTATAAATATGGCAGAGTCAGGACACTTGACATTTTGCAAAACTAGTGTTTTATGTGTGTGTGATTAGACTAGGTGATTTCACTGTAAACAGAACTAAGAATATTTTGATGACGATGCTTTTGCAGCATTTTTATTTGTGGTTGATGAAAATAACGTGGTTACTTCATTTTTTTTTTTTTTTAATCTTCACTCTGTCCTTACATTGTGTGCCATTTCATGGACATGAGAATTTTAAGATCATTTTAAGCTCATTAGAAGCACTTGTAGCAGATGAGAATGGAACAAATAGGAAATTAAAAAGCCAATTTAAGGGAAGAATAAAAAATGATACATGCTGCTTTAAACATTTTATTTTAACTGAAAATACAGACATACATACGTATGTGCCAATCTTCTGAGGCTGAAACAAAGCCTTTTCTTTAACGACACCTATTCTTATTGGTGGACCACACTGTCTTTCTTAAATAAAATGCAACCATAAAACAGCATTTCAGCTTGGGTATCTCCAAAGTGAAGTCTACAATAAAGGGTTAGCTTAGCAGGCTAGGCGTGCTGAAACCCTGCACGTTCCAAAGAAAGGGCTGGTTCTTAACTGGGTCCTGGGAGAAAAAAAAAATGAACCAAGAACATTTTGTAGTAAAATAATACCTGAAGCAGTTTTGCAGCATAGGATACGCCAACATCACTTATGAGGTTATATCTAACATCCAAACCTGAAGAACACAGATGAATAGAAGCTGATATTCCTTCTAATGAACACTTAAAATCAGGAAAATGAAAGCAGGAAGGAATGATTCTTAAGGAGACATACCATTAATATATGGATTATTCTTTAAAATTCTGCAAAGAATCCAAAAATCTTCACCTGTTACTCTTTCTACTGGCATTAAGTGACAGTTACCAGCAACATTTAATGTGATTCCTACCAATCTGTTAAAATATAAAAAAGAAATCCAGTAAAGAAATAAAAGTATTTTTCCTTCATGTTTAGTAACATCATGGATAGCATTTACTGGAACCAAGTATGTATCACAATACAGATTTATATCAAGTAACTTAAAACTACTGAATATTCTACAGCTTTTGCAAAGCACTTTAACATATGCATAGTTTAATTTCTCAACCACAAGAAAACCAAAGTATTCCCACTTGACAGATAATGACATTGAAGACTTCAATGATTTGCATAAATAAACCCAGCTCACAGGAGTTAAGGACAAATCTGGAACCCAGACTTGGAGAATGCTGGTCTAGTCCTTTTTCAGTAAACTCCACTACCTCCAAGACCTAACCATGTCGATCATCTATGCTGAATCAAAAAGTATGTCCACTTTATCAAGCATTTGCAAATGGCTTTCAAATCACTCAGTGTTCCAGGATTTTCACACAGATGAATATCAGTGAATGTTACTGATGTAGTCAAGTATTTGTCTTCCTTACCCCTTTTCAATTTCTTCGTCCACTTCTTGGAGTATATGCAATATAAAAGGTTTAATTTCCTGGGACTTTTCCATACATAGCTCATAATAATATTCCTGTAGACCGCCAATAGGTTCTGCAGCTTTTGAAAAATAAATGCATTACCCTTCATCGCATATACATTATCCCAGGAGCTTCCCCCCCGCCAGAAAAAAATTAGACTTCTTTCAAAGATACAAATGTGTGTGTATAGAGTTGAGGGCAGGGTGAAGAAAAGGAGATGATGTTAAGAATACAGAAAGGGAAGAAAAATAAGAAGGAATGGGAGAGAAGAAAAATGCTGTTTGGAGAACTAGGGCCATAGAAGTACCCACTGAAGAGTGGGCAGACACTAACTTGGAAGTGACACAAAGGGAGAACTAACCTCTGTTATGTAACAGGTCTGGCAGCTGAGGAAAATGATGTCCAGAGAAATTACGTATTGTGCCTAAAATCATACAGCTAATAAGGGCAGAGTACAGAATCATACTGACTCCAAAGTCTCCTCCTACTCTGCTATAATGGGTTAGGGTGACTCAAGGTTGCTTATCATGGCTTCAAACAAAGATAATTTTATCATAGAGTCTAAACTCAAAAGGGATCTGAAAAATCACCAAGTCCAATAGGCTTCTTGGAGACCCTCTATACCATGCACGTTGATGGCATTTGAATACAGCTCTGTCTGTTCTTCCTAACACCAAGTTGAGGCCTAGCTCACAGAAGCGCTTCACCTACCCTGGCCTTCCATTTCCTCTTTCTAAAGGTGATTTTCCCTGTCCAGTCCTTAATAAGGAAGACAGAAACAAAACAGGAGTTAAGAACTTGTTCCTCTGTTATACCTGCACTTTTCCTTAATGGTCTTATTATTTTCGATATTACTTTTCTTTTTTTTTTTTAATTTTGCTTGTGGCCTTTTTTCAAGTTTATTTATTTTATTTATTTATTTTTGGCTGTGTTGGGTCTTCGTTCCTGTGCGAGGGCTTTCTCCAGCTGTGGCGAGCGGGGTCCACTCTTCATCACGGTGCGCGGGCCTCTCACTGTCGCGGCCTCTCTTGTTGCGGAGCATAGGCTCCAGCCGCGCAGGCTCTGTAGTTGTGGCTCACGGGCCTAGCTGCTCCACGGCATGTGGGATCTTCCCAGACCAGGGCTCGAACCCGCGTCCCCTGCATTGGCAGGCAGATTCTCAACCACTGCGCCACCAGGGAAGCCCTCGATATTACTTTTTTAAAAATTTTTATTGGAGTATAGTTGATTTACAATGTTGTATAGGTTTCAGGTGTACAGCAAAGTGAATCAGTTATACATATATATATATCCACTCTTTTTAAGATTCTTTTCCCATATAGGTCATTAGAGTATTGAGTAGAGTTCCCTGTGCTATACAGTAGGTCCTTATTAGTTATCCATTTTATATACAGTAATGTGTATATATCAATCCCAGTCTTCCAATTTATCCCTCCCCCTCCCCTTCACTATTACTTTAAAAGCATCCTTTTTGAGGCCCAGGCCTTCTTGGGTAGAAGGTGTGCTGACACTTTTCTTAGAAGCACACACCACTGTCTGTATGTTCTGTCCTACCTTTTGGGTATGTCTCTTTAAGAGGTCATGCTCAGAGATCTCACCGCTCAGTCAGCCTGAGGTCGTTAGGATTCTGCTTCTCTAAGTCTCTACATCTCAAAGATCTTATTTGCTGAGTGGATTTCTGCACTACATGAACTAAAGAGTTTGCTAAACAAATGTGCAAAACAAGATTTAAGATGAGGAACATCATATTACACAAGTGAAAGCAGATAAACTTTTCTTATAGTTTTTTAAAATAAACTTTTAAAAAATAAATGTAGGGGACTTCCCTGGTGGTCCAGTAGTTAGGACTCTGTGCTTTCACTGCACCGCAGTGCAGCCCAAATAAATAAATAAATAAAGTTAACCCACACTTATTTCAGATAACTTGGAAATTTCAATATCAAAAAGAAAATAAAGAAAAAAAAAAGAAAAGAAAAGAAACATTCATCAGCAATCCCGCTACCAAAGAACCACCACAACTGAGGTCTGAGGGTATTTCCTCCCTATTATTTTTCTTTTTCTATATCCTTTTTTTCTTCAGTTAACATTGTGAGCAGCTTTCCCATATCATTAGATATTCTCTGAAAAGTTTTAATGTCAGCATAATTTCTGTCTTGTGGATGGATGTACATAAGAAATCTTTCACTTACCAGATATAAAATAGATAAACAACAAGGACCTACTATATAGCACAGGGAACTATATTCAGTATCTTGTAATAGCCTATAATGGAAAAGAATCTGAAAAAGAATATACCTATATATACGTATGTATAACTGAATCACTGTGCTATACACCTGAAACTAACACAACATTGTAAATCAACTATACTTCAAATTAAAAAAAATTTTTTTAAAGAAATCTTTCACTTACTTTAGGAAATTTTCATGTATTTAAATAATACTTCAGCACAGTATTTCCCGAATTGTGTTCTGTGGAGTACTAATCTACAAGATGATCAAAGATGCTCTAAATAGAATAGGTTTTGTTGTCAAATAAGTTTGGGAAATGATGAATTGAACAATGCTAAACAGATTCCTATCTACAACACTTCTCAGGACATTTAAAACTCTCAGGTGCTCAAAGATTCCTCCGATTGTTGAGCCTGGCGGGGAGGGAGGTTAAAAGTGCTCACAGACTTAGGACTTACGTGACCATGGTTAACATGGAATGCAATCCAAAAAATGCTGGTTTAGCATCCTCAACAGAAAACAAAGCAAGTAGATCTCAAACGGATTTACTTCCTGGAGCTGGGCTCCCACTGGGTTTCTTTCCTCTCTTCTGGTTACTACTTTCCTCGGTATTAAAAATGTTAAACAAAATTTCAGAAATAGAGACCTGATTGAAATAAAGACGTGTTTATTTGGGATTTGTTAGGACTGCAACCCAGGAGACACAGATCCAAGAAGCACTTGAACTGTGTTCCACCAGACTACAAAATGGTGGAGGCTTATAAAGGCAAAAAACCCACAAGGTTACATAAATTGTTTGTCAAGAATTAGGATTGGAGCTGGCAAGAAGTAAGGGTGCTTGGTAAGCAAGGATTGGTAGGAGTCTGAAACAATTACAAAATTGCAAAGGTGGGGGTAATTTGAAACTACAAGGCTGCAACTAGCAGCTGCTAGCAGATTCTGTTTTGAAAACAGCTGGTAGTGTCCTTGAGTCTCATACAGTTCAGAGAAAATTCAAGCTCTCAGTGATGAAGGAATGCATCTGAAATCATATCCACCATGGCCACTTGGCTCCATTTTGCATGCCTGTACCACAGTTACTCCATTTTGATTTTTAAACGATCTTTTTTTTTTTTTTTTTTAATAAATTTATTTATTTATTTTTGGCTGCGGTGGGTCTTTGTTGCCTCACGTGGGCTTTCTCTAGTTGCAGAGAGCGGGGGCTACTCTGTGTTGCGGGGCTTCTCATTGCAGTGGCTTCTCCTGTTGCGGAGCACAGGCCCTAGGTGCACAGCCTTCAGTAGTTGTGGCACGCGGGCTCAGTAGTTGTGGTTCACGGGCTCTAGGGCGCAGGCTCAGTAGTTGAGGCGCATGGGCTTAGTTGCTCCGTGGCATGTGGGATCTTCCCGCACCAGCGCTTGAACCTGTTTCCCCGGCATTGGCAGGCAGATTCTTAAACACTACGCCACCAGGGAAGCCCTAAACGATCTTAAGTATGTCATCAAATAGAAGAGAGGATTGCCCTGAGAATTTCTCTGACGTTCATTCTGCCTGCCCTCAGCTGGCACAACCGTATCCAGGACATGCAGACAGATGTCAGACTTACAGGTCATGTTTTTGTGAAGACATGAAGGAATCTTAGATTACAAGCTAAATACAGCTAAAGAAATTTACAAGAATATTTGTATTTAATTACCTGGCCATGGATGTAAATTATTTTAAAGCTTCAGCTATATCTTTCTGCTACGCTTTTATTTACAATTCACCTAAGTATTGTATGTCAGGATTCTATGGCACCAATAATTTATTTCCTATAGTGTATCCATATTAGGAGAAAATAATAAACCAGTCTGCAAAGTGTAAAGCAAAACCTAGGAATAACCAATTACACAAGAAAATGTCAAGGCTCTAACCTAGATTTCATTTTTAATCCACACCTGAGTCTTGAGTTCCAAATAATTTTTACTTAACAGCCTGCTTTAAAAATTCTAAAAAAAAAAAAAAAATTCTAGTTAAGGGCTCATTTTGGAGGTGGTTCCCAATGCCCTCCCATACTGGAACAGCCAAGTACTGGGAAATCCAAGGGTTGAGGGTGTCAGACTTGGGTGCCTACCCAGAACTGTCTGTGTGGGCTGCACAAGTTACTTAAATTCTTCGATCCTAAATTTCCTCTTATGCTAAAAGCAGACTATATCAATGCTCATCTCATGGTGCTTTGAGGAATACGAAGGCTTCTGGCACAATTTCATATCTACAACACAAGTGTCCCAAATGGAAATGGTGGAGGGAGAGGGCGTTCACACTATACTTAACTTGCTACCGGATAATTCATGGGTGCAGAAATACTTAAAACCGAGCTGGCGTAGAGGTGCAAAGAGCGGTTTCCAGACCCTCTCGCCCACCTGGGCCCTGCTCTCTGGAGACTGCACAAAAAGGGACCCAAGAAGCATATCCAGACAACCTTCTCAGAGACCATAAGAGCAAAGCGACACACACTTTAGTACTTCAGGACAACCCACCGCGCGAACTGCGCACCCGCTGCGGGAACTTGGCGCTCCGCTCCCGCCTGCGTCTGGGGGCGCCCCGAAGTTCCGGCCACAGCTGGGGTTCCCAGGGGCTCCCTCCCGCCGGACCACCTCTGGCCCGAAGTCTGCTCGGAGGAATCGGCCTGCCCCCGACGGCCCTCGCGCGTTTCGTCCGGGCCAGGCCGGCGCCAAAAGACCCCCTATTTCTTACCGCTACAGTCGGCCGCAGCCCACGCCGGAGTAGGGGTCGTAGATGGGGCGGAAGGTGGGGTCCGGGACTCAGGCCCGGCCTGCTGCGGGCTGCGCTGCATGCTCTCTGCCTCCCGCCGGCCGTGGCAGCGGCGTTGTCATGACGACCGCGCGCGTGCGCCAGCCGCCCCAGGCCGCCAACGATCTGCGCCGGGAGCGGATCCACCGAGCGACCCTGAGCGCCGGAACCAGCCGGCTGTGGCGACCTTCGCCATTACTCCCTTGGTCCCTGAGACCTGATTGGGCGGGCAGTGAACGCCGATGCTATGGAGGCTCCTTGGTCACCCCGTCTGGGTCCAGGTCACCTGCCCTGGGTTAAAGACACACTGAGGGAGGGCACCCTGGCTCCTTTGCAGGGGGAAGTTCTCGAGGTTTAGGGGGCACAGCTGACGGGCTAGGGGCCGGGGATACAAAGACGATTATGACACAGTCCTCTCCCCAAAGTGTGCACATACCTGCGGAGGCCAGGCGCAAAAGCACAGAGTGGCACTAGCACGGATGGGGCGCGGAGGTAAGGGGGCATAAAGGGGCTTGTCGATCAGTCTTGTGGAGGGGTGGGGGCATCAGGGAGGGCTTCTTGGAAGAGGTATCATCCTGACTGGCCCGGGTGAACCTGCCAGAGGGCAAAACTGCTTTGTGTGTTTCTGGAGATGTGCAGGTACTTGGGGCTGCCCAGATGAGCCCGGACTGTGTCTGTATTGGGGGCGAAGGGGGAGCTGTGTGGCAAGCGAGGCCAGATCCACGTGGAGTCCTGTGCATCCTCTGAGAAGCACAGCTGTTACGGGGCAGGGCACTGGGAGCTCTCAGATGGGGAACAGCTGATGGAGGATGAATTTGACACGACCTAGGGGAGATGCAGTATAAAGCAGCTCAGGAGAGATCATAAAGCCTCAGCTAAGACTGGACTTCGGGGAATGAGAAGGAGACAGAACCCAGCGATAGTTACAGGGTAACATGGTCAGGATTTGGTACTTGGGCCTGGGGGAGAGAAGAAAAGGAAGGAGGGAAGGAAGGCCCTCTATTTGGGGTTACCGTAGATCAAAGAGAGGTGGAAGGCCCCTGTAGAGCAGCGGTCCCCAACCTTTTTGGCACCAGGGACCGGTTTCATGGAAGACAATTTTTCCACAGATGGGGTGGGGGGGATGGTTGAGGCGGTAATGTGAACGATGGGGAGCGGCAGATGAAGCTTCGCTCACTCGCCGCCACTCACCTCCTGCTGTGCGGCCCGGTTCCTAACAGGCTGCAGACCGGTACCGGTCCATGGCCCGGGGGTTGGGGACCCCTGCTGTAGAGGACTGTGGAGCCAGTCAGAGACTCCTTGCCTGAGCAAAGGTGCAAGGAAGATCCTCAAGGTAAAAACAGGCCATTTAGGAAGACAGTTCAAAGGTGAAAAACAAAATCTCTGAGTCCTCCCTCCTTCCCACTCCCCCACCAGCCAATTCCAGACCACCGCTCCACTGCCAAGAAATTGTGCCAGGCAAGGCAGAGGTCTCTTGAAACCCTGTGTAGCCCACAGATTTTAAGCATCACCTGAAGTATTTCTTCAGATTACACATGATGATGATAGAAAAGACAATTATATTTTCATTTACCCCACGTGCTACCAACAAAGTTGAGAGGTAGCCTGAAATACTGAAGTGTGAGTGTAGGTGCAATTCAGCACCTGCCCTTCCCTATTCCTCCCTTAAAGTATTTTGAGTTAAGAAAATAGGGGAAAGAGAGGTTGAGGATTAATTAATTGCTGCCCCAGGGGAAGGGAAGAATACTCTTCCAAAGGAGCAAGAAGGGCAGAATTAGACTTTTGTTCTAGAGGGTCAGAACAGGATAAACAGGAAAGAGCTGCTTTAACCAGACAAACGGCACCTTCAGCACTGTTCTCCCCATCTGCCTTAGCAAAACACAAACAGTATTTACACAGAATGACAGCCTGCAATGTCAAAATGCGTATCAAATAGGATGGTCAAAAAGACACCACATGTACAGCTCATTTCCATTAGTACCTTTCTCATCACCCCCAGTGATTTCCAGATATGGAGGAGGGATGTAGTTTGGGGGAAAAAAACCCTCCCTGATTGGGGGGGTAGGGGAGCAGGGGAGAGGGATGCTGAGTGGATTCACTGGGTGCTTATGTGTCAAGAACTCGGAGTAGAGGTCTACCTCGAATCTGAGCTTTCTAGAAGTCAGAACCAAAGAAAATATGGGAGGATGTCATTCCTTGTCGTCCCTCGGTATCCTCAGGGATTAGTTCCAGGACCCACTAGGATCCCAATATCCGTGGATGCTCAAGTCCCTTATATAAAACAGCATAGTATTCGCATATAACCAATGCACATTCTCCTGCATCCTTTAAATCACCTCTAGACCACGTATAATACCTAATACAATGTAAATGCTATATAAACAGCTGTAAATACCATGTAAAAGCTATGAAATAGTTGCCAGGGCACGGCAAATTCAAGTTTTGCTTTTGAAACTTTCTGGATTTTTTTAGTCGAATATTTTTCATCTGAGGTTGGTCAAATCCATGGATGTGGAACCATCAGATACATGGAGGGCTGACTGTATGCGATCCCCATGCTTCAATAAAAGGCAGCATTTACATTTCTCTGGCACCTTATAGTAGGAAGGCTTAGTCGGTGTATATTTATGTAAGTAACTTAATAGACATGTCTTTGACTATAGGTTTGTAGAAGATCCAGAAATATTTTTCAAATGATTCTTTCTTTTATTGTTATTTTATTTAAAAAGGCAACAGCATGGTGTTTAATTATGACTTAAAGAAGTCATGTCTTGAGGAAACACAGATAATATGGTCTAGTAAGTTATTTCCTGATAATATGGAGATAGAACTCAAAGGATCTGGGGAAATTAATATTTAATATATTCATTAGCTATTTTTTCCAACTCTCAGATGGCTCAACTGAGCTGCTAGCAAGCAGAGTAAATTCCTGGTTGAATTTTCTGCTGAAGTGCTGATTTCTGGTGGGGTTAATGCATGCATGTTGTTTGTGTACTGAATATGGAAAAATTGGTGTTCTGTTATTAAAAATGTTTTGGCCCATGGATAAAAGAAGAGTGAGTTATATGAAGTCTACATTCTTATTTCCTGAAGAGATGAGAAAGTATATCAATGATTAGTAAATGGAACAGTGCCCAATGCCTTCTTGCTCATTCGTTATGCAAGATAACAGTTTGAAAACCCAAATTTTAAAAAAGAAAAAGAAGAAAAAAGGTTTTGTTTATAAATTACTAGGTCTATAGTTTGGTGGTATGGGTGCAGGACTGAAAGATATAAACATTTTTGAAATGGATAAAATGCCACTTTGAGTCTATTTAAAAGAAATAAGTCCTGAGAAGCTATTTCAGATCAATAATTTGGCAACAGTAGGGAAACAGTGAAAAACTGAAACCATTTCCACAAAGATCAGGAACAAAACGAGGTTGCCCACTCTCACCGCTGTTATTTAACATAGTTTTGGAAGTTTTAGCCACAGCAATCAGAGAAGAAAAAGAAATAAAAGGAATCCAAATCGGAAAAGAAGAAGTAAAGCGGTCACTGTTTGCAGATGACACGATACTATACATAGAGAATCCTAAAGATGCTACCAGAAAACTACTAGAGCTAATCAATGAATTTGGTAAAGTAGCAGGATACAAAATTTATGCACAGAAATCTCTTGCATTCCTATACACTAATGATGAAAAATCTGAAAGAGAAATTAAGGAAACACTCCTATTTACCATTGTAACAAAAAGAATAAAATACCTAGGAATGAACCTACCTAAGGAGACAAAAGACCTGTATGCAGAAAACTGTAAGATACTGATGAAAGAAATTGAAGATGATACAAACAGATGGACAGATATACCATGTTCTTGGATTGGAAGAATCAACATTGTGAAAATGACTATACTACCCAAAGCAGTCTACAGATTCAATGCAATCCCTATCAAACTACCAATGGCATTTTTCACAGAACTAGAACAAAAAACTTCACAATTTGTATGGAAATACAAAAGACCCCGAATAGCCAAAGCAATCTTGAGAAAGAAAAACAGAGCTGGAGGAATCAGGCTCAGGCTCCCCAGTTTCAGACTATACTACAAAGCTACAGTAATCAAGACTGGCACAAGTATGGTACTGGCACAAAAACAGAAATACAGATCAATGGAACAGGATAGAAAGCCCAGAGATAAACCCACAAACATATGGTCACCTTTTCTTTGATAAAGGAGGCAAGAATACACAATGGAGAAAAGACAGCCTCTTCAATAATTGGTGCTGGGAAAACTGGACAGCTACATGTAAAAGAATGAAATTAGAGCACTCCTTAACACCATACACAAAAAGAAACTCAAAATGGATTAAAGACCTAAATGTAAGGCCAGACAATATAAAACCCTTAGAGGAAAACATAGGCAGAATGCTCTATGACTTAAATCACAGCAAGGTCCTTTTTGACCCACCTCCTAGAGAAATGGAAATAAAAGCAAAAATAAACAAATGTGACCTAATGAAACTTAAAAGCTTTTGCACAGCAAAGGAAACCATAAACAAGATGAAAAGACAACCCTCAGAATGGGAGAAAATATTTGCAAACGAAGCAACTGACAAAGGATTAATCTCTAAAATATACAAGCAGCTCATGCAGCTCAATATCAAAAAAACTACCCAATCCAAAAATGGGCAGAAGACCTAAATAGACATTTCTCCAAAAAGATATACAGATTGCCAACAAACACATGAAAGGATGCTCAACATCACTAATCGTTAGAGAAATGCAAATCAAAACTACAATGAGGTATCACCTCACACCGGTCAGAATGGCCATCATCAAAAAATCTACAAACCATAAATGCTGGAGAGGGTGTGGAGAAAAGGGAACCCTCCTACACTGTTGGTGGGAATGTAAATTGATACAGCCACTATGGAGAACAGTATGGCGGTTCCTTAAAAAACTAAAAATAGAACTACCATATGACCCAGCAATCCCACTACTGGCCATATACCCTGAGAAAACCATAATTCAAAAAGAGTCATGTACCACAATGTTCATTGCAGCACTATCTACAATAGCCAGGACATGGAAGCAACCTAAGTGTCCATTGACAGATGAATGGATAAAGAACATGTGGCACATATACACAATGGAATATTACTCAACCATAAAAAGAGGTGGATGGACCTGGAATCTGTCATACAGAGTGAAGTAAGTCAGAAAGAGAAAAACAAATATCGTATGCTAACACATATATACGGAATCTAAAAAAACAAAAAAAAAATGGTTCTGATGAACCCAGGGGCAGGACAGGAGTAAAGACGCAGATGCAGAGAATGGATTTGAGGACATGGGGAGGGGGAAGGGTAAGGTAGGACAAAGTGAGAGAGTGGCATGGACATATATACACTACCAAATGTAAAACAGATAGCTAGTGGGAAGCAGCCGCATAGCACAGGGAGATCAGCTTGGTGCTCTGTGACCACCTAGAGGGGTGGGATTGGGGGAGGCAGGAGAGTGGAAGGGAGATGCAAGAGGGAGGAGATACGGGGATATATGTATACGTGTAGCTGATTCACTCTGTTATACAGCAGAAACTAACCCAACAATGTAAAGCAATTATACTCCAATAAAGATGTTTAAAAAAAAAAATTCTTCTTGAGTTTTTTGGGCCTTGATTGTTTTCACCTTGAAATAATCTGTACACTAAAGAGATATTTTAGGATGGCAAGTTTTGCTTCCCTACATTACTGTTACCAGTTTATTTTAAAGGATACAACTCAGGAACAACCAAATGGAAGAGATGCATAGGGCAATGTATGGGGAAGTGATGCAGAGCTTCTGTGCCCTCTCCAGGCACACCACCCTCCCAGTACTCTGTGTGTTCACCAACTCAGAAGCTCTCTAAACCAAAGATGGTTTTTATGGAGGTTCCATTACAGAGGCATGATTGATTAAATCATTGGCCATTGGTGATTTAACTCAATCTCCAGCCCCTCTCCCCTTCTCTAAGATTGGGGGCTGAGGCTGAAAGTTCCACCCCTCTAAACATGTGTTCATTCCTCTGGCAACCAGCCTCCATCCTGAAGCTATCTGGGGCCCCAACTGGAGTCACCTGATTAGTATAAACTCAGGTGTGGTTGAAAGGGGCTTATTATGAATAGCAAGAGATGCTCCATTCCTCTCTCACTCCTATTACTCAGAAAATCCCAAGGGTTTTAGAAGTTCTTGTGTCAAGAACTTGGGGGAAAAGACCAAGACCATATATTTATTATTATATCACAATATCACACCCAGAGAATCTGCCTTTATTATTAGCTGAGCCATGTAGATTCTCCCTTGCCCCTGCCTAAAATCTAAAATTACTTGCTTATAGAAAGTTGTCCACTCAACTTTCTATAGTTTATATGGAACTTCAAGTCGGAAGTTTATATGGAACTTCATCTCAGTATTACTTGAGAGGAGACTTAAAATTTTTTCAAGGGATATTATAGTTTCCCAGAAATTTTTATCAAAGCAAGGGGTGGTGTTACCATTACATGATTCTCCAGTCCTAGGTTAATTAGGTTACTTTTAGCTTGTCTGTGTTAGAGGGAGAAGATCTCCCAGGTGAAGTTTTAAGTAAAATCTTGAAATTATTTTAACTAGAAATGGTTATTTTTGCTATCAGAGAGAGTCACACATCATATTAACCTCAGGACCCTAATCTTACCTATCCAGTTTGTGTGTAATTAGACTTGGAGACAGAAGTATCAACACTTGATGTAAACTTGAGAGAGTTATTTTCTTAAACGGTTTTCTTGGGCATTAAATTTACACAAAGAAGGGCTATTTATTAAACTCTCCAAACCCTCACTCCTTGAAATGACGATGCAACAGTAATTCCACTCTGAAACTTCTCAGTAATACTGGGTTGTAATAAGTTAATTTGACCATTTTCAGAAAGTAATCCCTAGCAAAAAATAGCCAATAAAGAATCAGTCTTCCCCATTCTTATTTACTGGCAGCTGTTGCAAATCCTGGCTTTAGAACCTCCTTTTATTAAGTCCACTAAGCATATACAATATAAATAGCTTTCAGAGAGCTAGCAACTTGATTCCAAACACATATGGGATATGATTAATGTGAGATAATATACACACACATTCAAGACCTTCTAGGAAGGTCTCATCACAGAGCAGGATGAATGTTAAGAGAAATAAGTTCTTTGATGTGTCTGGAAGCCCAGATGTACTTGTGCGAACCTTAATTAGAGTGGCCAGTGCACACAAATTTCCCCCAGATGACTGTGTAGGAAGACTGGAAGAGAAAAATCAAGCCTGAAACTTCACACCCAAGAAGAAAGATTTTAATTAAAACCAGGCTTCTCGGGCTTCCCTGGTGGCGCAGTGGTTGAGAATCCGCCTGCCTAATGCAGGGGACACGGGTTCGAGCCCTGGTCTGGGAAGATCCCACGTGCCGCAGAGCAACTAGGCCCGTGAGCCACAGCTACTGAGCCTGCGCGTCTGGAGCCTGTGCTCCGCAACAAGAGAGGCCGCGACAGTGAGAGGCCCGCGCACCGCGATGAAGAGTGGCCCCCGCTTGCCGCAACTAGAGAAAGCCCTCGTGCAGAAACGAAGACCCAACACAGCCATAAATAAATAAATAAATTAATTAATTAATTAATTAAAAAGAAATATACCACAATTAAAAAAAAGAAAAAAAAACCAGGCTTCTCGTGAACAAATGATGTTAAAAACCTAGGTGAGGAGGTGAGGTTAGGTCAAAAGCTCTGCTCCTGCTTCCTACTATGTCCTGAGAAGAGCCCTTTTAGTTATTTACTTTCTTTACCTGTGAAACAGGGATTGTAATGGTGCCTCCTTAGAGTTCTTGTGAGGATTAAATTGGTTAAGTAAAACCTAGAGCACATAACTAAGTGTCCTTGGTGTCCTCTATTTCTGTTTTATTTATATTATCACCTCAGTCTGGATACTGTTGATTGCCTAGGAGCTGTCAGCATTGTCAGTCATCTGTATTTAGGAAATGAGATCTTATCCTACAGGACTGAACAGTATTAGATAAGGACAAAGATGTTGGAGACAACTAATTCTAGACATAATTTAATCCATGATACATCTTCTCCGGTTTTTTTTTTTTTTTTTTTTTTTTGGCCACACAGCGTGCAGGATTCCCCGACCAGGGATCGAACCCGGGCCCATGGCAGTGAAAGCACTTAGGCCTAACCACTGGACCACCAGGTAATTCCCCATCTTCTCCTTTCTTTAAATAACAGTGGACAACACCATCCCAGAGCTCTTTTTGAGGCTAGGCATATAGCAACGAGGATCTGAACCCCATGCTGCTATGTTGCAAGAAGCAATAATATTAAGTGTGGGGCTGGAAACTCACCCCCCTCCATCTTGCCTGGGCCTCTGTGCTGGATGGGAGGCCTAGTCCTCCAGCAGGAAAGCCGCCACCCTAAAAGGCAAGTGCAGAGATGCCACAATCAACCTGGCCACCATCATGTCATAGTCTTCCCTGCCTTCCCCCTTAGGCTGTGCATGTGCACGTGTGTCTGTGTGTGTGTGTGTATTAACAACCAAGGGCTTAGTCTTCTGCAATACAAAATTAACATCTTAGATTTGTAAGATTTGTCAATCTAGTAGTGTAAGTCTGCCACTTTTATTATTCAAGATTGTCTTTTGCAATTCTAAGTCTTTTATGTTTTCATATAAATTTTAAAATCAGCATATGAACTTCTACCAAAAAGAAAAAAGAAAACTTGCTGAGATTTTGATTGGGATTGCACTGAAACAACAGATTGGTTTGGGGACTACTGACATCTTACCATTGAGAGTTCTAACCCATGGACATGATCTATCTGTCCCTTTAATTTCTTTCTGGGTTGCAACTTTAATTCATTTCCGTTCACTGCAATTTCAAATGTCTTACTTAGGGATTGAAATGCTTCCCCCCAGCGAGCCTTAGAGATCTAAGACCATGAGACAAGAGGATCTCTCTCTACTTTTTCATCCCACCTGCAACTTTCCCTAAGGCCACGGAGTCAGCCCCAGTCCATTAGGGGTGAACTAGCTGGTGGGGAGAATTGGCTCTGCATTCAGCTCCTGATGCTACCAACCAGGTTCATTTGCCTGAGAACACAGCAAGCCAAACACTGAGATGTGGAAGTTTGCAGCAGAGAAAGGGTTGATTCACAAAGTAGCCAAGCGAGGAGACAAAAGAACAAGTCACAAATCCACCTTCCCCAAAGACAAGGGGCTTAGGATATTTATGAGATAAAGAAGCAGGGTGGCCTGAGGTGTGGGGAGCATGGGGAAAGATAAGAAAAAAGTGAGGTAATCGTCGTTCTGCGCAGGCACAACTAAGCTACATGATTCTTCATGGGACGCATGTTCAGAATACCGTGACATTAGCATCCTCTGAGGGTGGAGTTTTTGACCCTTTGACGGCAAACGGTCACCAATCAGACACTCGTACATGCCCCGTTGCAGGGTCAGTAGTCCCAACCAGTCTTAACTGGCTGGAGAGCCACCTGGACCATAGCTGACTCCAAGTTCCTGAAAAACAAATCGGGCAAACACCTTACGATGCCTACGTCAGAGATACTATCTATAGGGGTGGTGAATGGGTCTTGTAACGCATTGTTTAGGCTACTCGATGCTTGGAGGATACGCAAGTTTTTGTAAAAACAATTAAAGCGAGCTTGATCAGTGAAGGCAGGTTACAGTGTACTATTTATTAAGCAAGTTATAGTTTAATGGATCTGACTGATGACTACCCTCGGTTTGACAGATTCTAATCCACCGTGCCCGCTCACACATGGCTGTTAAAAGTTTGGCTGGTTTTTCCTTGTCCCAGAAGTTCCTTTGCCTGTGCCTATGGCAGGCTTGCTTCTCCACACGCCAGTCCCCAAACTTGAAAATGCCACCGGGCATGAAAGTGCCCACTGGTCTCTCCTTATTTAGGAATGGCTAGTCCATCTCTAGAATTTAATTCTACTGGCCTTCTTTACATCCACAGCCCTCTGGGGGATTTAAGGAAACATGCAATTTTTGTTTTGTTTTTTGGCCACGCAGCTTGCGGGATCTCAGTTCCCTGACCAGGGACTGAACCCAGGTCACGACAGTGAAAGCCCGGAATCCTAACCACTAAGCCACCAAGGAACTCCCCCAAATGCAATATTTTAAAATACTATTTTTTTCCTAATGTTTTCTCGGTGTTTATGGTACGAGCAATGATCTTTTGCAACCTTCCACATCCAACCTGAAAATAGAATCAAAAGAGGCATTTCTAAAAAATTGAAATTAGACAATCCTTTTTTTAAAATATGAGTCAACCTGTTAGGAGAAAGAGGAGTCTTCTCCCAACGTGAAACACAAAAACCTACATTTTATGTTGTGTCGTAGTGAGCACTAAGTTTAATCAACTAAAGTTTATTTCTCTTAAGGATACCAAATCTGGTGGCAGGTAAACTGATATTTTTTTCTTTCTTTTCACAATATTTCAGATTTTGAATATTTGAACTTTACATCAGAATAATGTCAAATGACAGCACAAAATCAGGACATTCATCTATAATTCATCAGAAAAATGATCCACAACAGGTCTCTGATAGAACATTTTTCATTGACGCTTCTAATCAGAGCTTGCTTACCATTCCAGCGGAGATTTTAGGCTTACGAGAATTAGAGGAAGTGCATCTGGAAAACAACCAGATTGCAGAAATCCCCAAGGATATTCAGCATTTAAGGAACGTCAGGATCCTCTACCTGAACAAGAACAAGCTGAAGAATCTGTGCCCCGAGCTGGGGAAGCTGAGCAACCTGGAGGGCCTGGACCTGAGCGACAACCCGCTCCCGGCCTCGTCCCTTCGGGTCGTCAGCGGCATCCGCAAGTTGCGTGAGCTCCGCCTCTACCGCACGGACCTGGCGGAGATCCCCATCCTCGTGTGTAAACACCTTCACCTCCTCGAGCTGCTCGGACTGGCGGGAAACCACCTGAAATCTCTGCCCAAGGAAATGGTGAACCAGACCAAACTGAGGGAGATCCACCTGAAGCGAAACCAACTTGAAGTTTTCCCTCTGGAGCTGTGTGGTCTCTACAACCTGGAGGTCATCGACCTGGATGAGAACAAGCTAAGTGTCATCCCAGAAGAGATTGGGAACCTGACGAAGCTGCAGAAGTTCTACGTGGCGTACAACAGCCTGCCTGTCCTCCCGGAGTCGCTGTGCCAGTGTTCCAAGCTGTCGGTGCTGGATTTATCCCACAATCGCCTCCACTCCATCCCTCACACCCTGGCCGAGCTCTCGCAGGTGACGGAGATTGGGCTGAGCGGGAACCGCCTGGAGAAGGTGCCGCACCTCCTTTGCAGGTGGACCTCGCTGCACCTGCTCTACCTGCACAACACCGGCCTGCGGGTGCTGCGCCGCCCCTTCCGACGCCTGGTTAACCTGCGCTTCCTCGATCTCAGCCAGAACTATCTGGAACGCTGTCCGTTGCAGATCTGTGAGCTGCAGAACCTGGAAATCCTGGCGCTGGATGATAATAAAATATGCCAGGTACCGATTCCCTTCCTGGCTGTCGCTATGCTCCCACCAAGGGCCCTTCCGGCCCTAAATTGGTGTAGTTCTGTGTCTAAACATCAGGAAATTCGAACTGAGCTTATGAGTGAAAATCCGGGGTTAACGGATGTATCCAACAGGTCACCATTTATGTTACTTTTCCCCCCTGAATAGCAATAGTGATCATAAATGGTAGCTGATGTTTACTTACAATATGTATGTGCCAGTCACTGGGCTAAATGTTTTACATGTATTGATATTATCCCATTTAATCCTCACAATAACTTTTCAGTGTGGGTGATATTATCCTCAATGATCTATGAGGAAAATGAGGTATGGGGAGCTTAAGTAACTTGTCAAGGCCACACACCTGTACATGAGAGAGTCAGGATGCCAGCCCACAGCGTTGGGTTGCAGGGTTCATGTTCTTAACAAGACCACCTCCTAACGGGGTTTCCTGAAACAGCAGAGTTCTCTGACACATACAACCTTAGGCCTTAACGTTCCATTCATGGGAAACTGCAAAATCAGTTTGTCCCCAGAGAAACTCTCCCACATGTATGCAGGGTGGTGTGTTCAAAAACGTTCATCATAGGGCTTCCCTGGTGGCGCAGTGGTTGAGAGTCTGCCTGCCAACGCAGGGGACACGGGTTCGAGCCCTGGTCTGGGAAGATCCCACATGCCGCGGAGCAACTAGGCCCGTGAGCCACAATTACTGAGCCTGCGCTCCGCAACAAGAGAGGCAACAATAACGAGAGGCCCACGCACCGAGATGAAGAGTGTTCCCCACTTGCCGCAACTAGAGAAAGCCCTTGCACAGAAACGAAGACCCAACACAGCCATAAAATGAATAAATAAATAAATAAATAAATAAATAATTTTAAAAAAAAAACGTTCATCATAACATTGTTGATAATCATGACGTATGGGAGATAATCTAAATGTCAGTTGGTAGAGGAATTCGCAAGTAAATTGTAGTATATTTGTAAAATGGAATACTACACAATAATTTAAGTGAACTGGAGTTATACGTGCCAACGTAGATAGATCTCAAAATTGTGATGTTTATTAAAAAGTAAAACACCTAACTGCAGAATATTATATCACATATAAATCTTTAATCACACAAAACTACATACACACAACACACAACACATTTTATGGATTTTTTATATGTAATAAAAGTATAAAAAATATGTACTGGAAAAAAACCTCACAAAATTCCTAATAATGACTGCCTCTTGGAAGAGGGAGGAAGTCAAGGAGATGAGGATGGGATCATAAGAGCTCAATTTTAATTGCAGTATTTCATTTTGTTCATTAACAAAAGGTTTGGATGGCGGGTACAGATGCTTTTTTTTTATTTTATGTTTTTATTGAAGTATAGTTGATTTACAATGTTGTGTTAGTTTCAGGTGTACAGCAAAGTGATTCAGTTGTGTATATATATGTTTCTTTTTCAGATGCTTTTCCATTATAGGTTATTACAAGATATTGAATATATCTTTATTATTTTTTTTCATATTTGAAAATTTAAAAGAACAGAGTTTTGTTAAAAGCAAAAGACAACTGTAGAGAGAGAGAAAGGGAGGTTTGGAAATCAACAACAGTAACCAAATATTAGGTCTGTTTTTCCTAGCCATGAACACCACTCTCATGTACTTCGTACATTATAAAAGTCCTAGCCTTAAAGTTGTTTTTTGTTCTTTTTTTATCTTTTACTCGACTTTCAATTTCTAGAACTTTGGGGTTTTTTATTTTTTGGTTTTCCTCATTGCTAGAGAGTTTCAAAACTGCCTTTCAGGAAGTAAATATTTTGATGATGACTTTAAGATTTAGGAAGAGAATCTAGGACTTAATCTCTACTTAGGTAGCAGCCCACCTTGGAGGATTTTAGAGGTTCTATGAGAAGCCCTCTGCCCGTCTCCCAATTCTTCTGCAGCTCATGTAAGAAATTCCTTTTATAGTGAACAAAATCTGTCATTCCACAGTTGGAGTGAAAGGCTCAAAATATAAGGCGCCCTTGGGAAGTTCACTTAAATCCTATTGAGTCATGAGTGATACCTAATCCTTTCCTGTGAGACATTTTAAGAAATCAGGGTGGAGGAGGGAATCACATACAGATGGCTCCTTAACAAAGATTAGCCTCACCCAATACCAAGTTTTACTGCAAGTCAAACTGCACCGAAATGTGAACACGTTCAATGTTATTATGTTGAACGTGAAAATCTCCATGTACCAGTGCTTATTATTCTTCAGTTCTTATGATGGTATTTCCGCGGCTTTTGTCCTCCTTTTTCTATTTCCTATTATGCCTCCAGCAACCTCCCAATGCACCTCTCTCCATAATGACATGTTGCCTTTAAGCCAACTCCTTATCTCTCACACCCCAAAATTTACCTCATGGGCTTCTGACGCTGGAAGCCTGGCCAGTAGCTTTTTCTTGCCTAGATGGAGGCAAAAGTAGCTAATTCTCAGTGTGTATCTAGATGGATTTTATTTGTATGGTACATTTCTATTGTTGACTGAAAAAAGACAGACAACCTAAAAGTTGAGAAGTATGTTTTATTTTGTGGACAAAACTGAGGACTTAAGCAGGGGACGCAGCCTCTCAGCTCAGAGGGACTGCTCCACAGACGGAAGGGAGGAGCGGAGATATACAGGACTTTTTGCAACAAAGTCTAGGTAGTCGGAACTTCAAAAGATTACTGTTAATTAAAGAAAACCAAATTCTCAAGTTAAGGAATTTAGCGCTTTTCTGTGTATGGGAAGATGCAAGAGTCTGGGCTCACTGAAATCATTCCTTTGATATGCGCCTCAGCTATCTAGGGCCAGTATCCTGTGCTTTCCCATCCTGAGTCTCCTCAGGGTGCACCGGGGAGGTTGACTGCAGTGGCTGAGGGCTTGGGAGTGGGCAGCCCATTTGTCTCCATCCTGAGTTCCCTCAGGGCTCACTGTCAGGTGGCTGCAACATCTTTTGTTTACTGATTTGGCTGCTAACATTTTTCATTCACACTATTAAGGGGGAAAATTCAACCTCAGAATGGCTACAGCTCAATTATAGTGTCAGCAATAATTGTTCTCATTTGACGCTCTGCAGGTTTTCTGTACATCCAAATTTACTTACACTATACTTTAATATGACTACGATGGGATTAATTATTAGATCTTAAATATCCCGGGGAAAAAAATCTTTAAAATTCAGTGGGCTTTTGAAAAAGAAAAGCTAAACCTATGAACTAAGTAAACAGCAATAAGAGTGAAATGACTAGGTTATAATGAAGTGGTTAGATTGAAAACTCTTTCCCCGTTATGTTGGACTGCATTGAATGCAGATGCTTCCCATTGAAGGGATCTAAGGGCCTAATGAAGAATTTTGAAATAGCCAAGAAGGAAAGCTTAAACATCAGTTTCTCTGGAGGTTGACTTGTTCTGAGTTTTCTTTTCTTTTCTTTTCTTTTTTTTTAATATAACTACGTTTATTCTTTTTTTTTTAAATTAAATTTATTTATTTAATTTTGGCTGCGTTGGGTCTTCGTTGCTGCGCGTGGGCTTTCTCTAGTTGCGGCAAGCGAGGGCTACTCTGTTGCAGTGCGTGGGCTTCTCATTGCTGTGGCTTCTCTTGTTGCAGAGCACGGGCTCTAGGCGTGCGGACTTCAGTAGTTGTCGCACGTGGGCTCAGTAGTTGTGGCTCACGGGCTCTAGAGCGCAGGCTTAGTAGTTGTGGCGCAGGAGCTTAGTTGCTCTGCGGTATGTGGGATCTTCCTGGACCAGGGCTCGAACCCGTGTCCCCTGCATTGGCAGACGGATTCTTAACCACTGCACCACCAAGGAAGCCCAAGTTTTCTTTTTTTAATGTTAATAAATAAGTAAAACTGTAAACAGTTTATAACTTTTTGTTTGTTTGTTTTGTTTTAATTATTTATTTATTTTTGGCTGTGTTGGGTCTTCGTTTCTGTGCGAGGGCTTTCTCCAGTTGCGGCGAGTGGGGGCCACTCTTCATCGCGGTGTGCGGGCCTCTCACTGTCGCGGCCTCTCCCGTTGCGGAGCACAGGCTCCAGATGCGCAGGCTCAGTAGTTGTGGCTCACGGGGCTTAGTTGCTCCGCGGCATGTGGGCTCTTCCCAGACTAGGGCTCGAACCCGTGTCCCCTGCATTGGCAGGCAGATTCTTAACCACTGCGCCACCAGGGAAGCCCAGTTTATAACTTTTTAAGAAAATGAACCCTCACACTACACAATAAAGAGAAAAATGTCTTATGGCAGATTCCAAGTGTATGAGACTTTTGCCTGTAGGTCAAAAGAAAGCCCACTATAGAGATAATCTATTCACTAATTATTTACCTATTCCACCCATCTAGAGAGAGATTGGGCTGAGCCAAACTCTATTAACCATTCTCATGAAAAGTAGAGTGGCAGATTAGGGAATGGGTGGGAGGAAAGCCCAAAGGCTGAAGCAGGGACCTGTGAGGAAGGATTTCCCAGTGAGGAATAAAACCAGATAAGGGAACTATATTTCAAAATGAGTTAAGAAGCTATTAAGACACAGAGTTGGGCCTTTTTTCCTACAAGAAAATAGGCATTTCTGTAACATAATCAATAGGGTGATTGTGTCACATATTTTAAGAATGAGATTTTTCCATGTGGTTCCAGAGGGCCAGAAAGAGGCCAATAGGTGGATGTATTAGTGACACAGATTTTGGCTTGACAGGAGAAGGAAATTTGATAAGTAGTGGTCTTCATCCGATGAGCTTTTCATCCCAGGAGGTGGTGTTTAAATATGGGCTGGATGGCTAGCTATGGAACATATTCAACCACCATATTAGAGGGTTAGAATAGAGAGACCTTTTTAAGGCCTTCCAACTCTGAAAGTCTGGGAGTGGGAGTCTGTGAAATGCCTGCCTAATACCAGGACGGATAGCCTTGGGATTCACTGGAGGGCAGAAGATACAATTGTAATTCATTGTTTCCTTCCACCTGAGATTTTAACTAAAGTTTCAGAATTGCTGAGCTAAAGCCTTTAAGGGTGAGAGAGAGGTCATGCCACTAATTGATCAGTTCCAATAACAGAATTAATTATGAATATTATAGTTGCAATATTACACTAATAAGCTTAGTACTTTTTCTTTCAGTAGTGTCAAGCATTTGATACACTACAGCTTAAAAATTTGCAATAAAGTCGGTTAAAAATTGATCTAATTTTATCCAGTGCATAAAAGTAAAGAGCAGAGAGGCTGGGGGAAAGGTAGAACTCCAGACTTTAGATCTATGAGTATAAATACTATATATGCAAACATATGGGCTAACTTTTCATCAGTAGGAGATGCTAAATTGCTCTACTTATTTTTTAAACATTCTGCCTCAAAACTAAAAGCCCAATTTATTTTCTTACTGTTAAAAATAATCTTGACCTGAAACTTATCTTTTTGGAATACTTCCAGTTACCTTCAGACTTTGGTTTACTTTCAAAACTGAAGATTCTTGGACTAACTGGAAATCAGTTTTCTTCCTTTCCAGAAGAAATCCTTTCTTTAGAGTCTTTAGAGAAATTATACATTGGCCAAGATCAGGGAGCCAAGCTTACCCATATGCCAGAAAGCATTAGGAAACTACAGGTAAGCCTCCCTAAACGAGCAGGCAAAGAATTACATGCCCTGATTCCTTAAATTGGCTGATATTGAGAAGACATGGTGTTGTTCTCACAGGTTGCATGTGGAATCATCCATACAAGATCCCTAGCTCCCAGCAAGCAGTCACCGTTACACTTTGAGACTTCCACTGTCTTCCTGAACAGCCCCGGGATCCATACTCCATGAACATTTTATTGTAATTGCTCTTGGATATGTCAAGCCACACTTGTTTCTACTGTGTGGTTTGGCATGTTTTATTTGCAGAAACTGAGTCATACCACTTTCCATACCACTGAGTCATTTCCACTTTTTAAAAATATTCCCTGAAAATTATACTATTTTGAAGTTAAGGTATCATACAGATGACATGGCTGGGAGTCTGCATTTTGGATGGGACAGTCTGATTTCCCTCCCTGCATGGTGGAAGGCATATCATGGTGTACTTAACTATTGCACCAGGTTCATGCTGAAGATGGGTCCACAGCACTATGCTAAATCCTAGCAAAGCAACAAGATGACATCATTCAAAGTAGCCATACCAGTGTGTCTTTATGTATGCGTAGTTTAAAGAATTTTTTTTCATGTTCCTGGTGCCACACTTTAACAATGATAAAGGAGGTGTAAGCCACTACATAACTCCCAGTCATGGAACTGAGCAATGGCATGTACAGAACAGGTACTTTTCACCTGTTCCTAATTCTCTATTTCTTTGCCCTGTGTTCATAGAACTCCTTTCATCAACTTGCTCCTTGTACATGTCATGCCACACTCTCCAAAATCTTAGGGTGAAATGCAAACATTAAAATCTTGCCCAGTGAATCTGAAAATAGTTAACCTATTCTCTGTACATTTTGGCTACATCCACTTGGACAATGTTGGATTGATGTTTGTGACAATTGCAGTTCTGTAGCAACTGCCACAGAGAATTAGCTGTTGAAAGGGAGCAAATGATATTTGTAGTTAAATGATCCAAACTGTTTTTCCATAAAGTTCTTGTGAAACAAATAAACACTAGATTCCCATGTTCTCTTTTCCCTGCATACATGGGAACCACAACTGATGGCTTAACTCAAAAATAATTGTAGTTTTTGATGATGATTCTTTAAATGTGTTTTTCCCTTTATCCCAATGCATAATATCCCCATTGAAAGAACATGGAGGGACTTCCCTGGTGGTCCAGTGGGTAAGACTCTGCACTCCCAATGCAGGGAGCCCAGGTTCGATCCCTGGTCGGGGAACTAGCTCCTGCATGCATGCTGAAACTAGGAGTCCGCATGCAGCAACTAAGACCCGGAACAGCCTAAGTAAATAAATATTAAAAGAAAAAAAAGAAAGAAAGAACATGGGAACTCACAGGTCATTCTGGTTACCATAATTCTTTTATCAATGTAAGGATCATTATGGTATACTCTCATGTTATTTCAGAGTCTTAAAGAGCTGTATGTAGAGAACAATTATCTCAAGTACCTGCCTGTATCCTTGGGATCAATGCCCAACTTGGAAATTCTTGATTGCCGCTGCAATCTGATTAAGCAACTTCCAGATGCCATTTGCCAAGCACAAGGTGAGGAATCTTTGTAGATCCACAGCCCAGTGGAGTTTGAGGCCAGCATTTCCCATGATTGAAGGCTTCCTTGCCCTACTAAAGATCAATCTTAGTGATGAGAGCTTAGACCTACCCCATCATCTCCTTGCAGAGCTTCCTAGTGGTGTGGGGAAGGCCAGGTGCCAGATTAATACAGCTAAGAGCCTCACAAAGGCAATTAGATTGTTTATTAAGAATTGAAAAGAAAATAGCAACTGCTAAGAAAGTTAGCATTCATCCATATAGTCATTATGCCATGAACAAGAATTTACTGAATACCTACTATCTGCCAGAATTTGGAGTTGGGGGTCCTGTATTAAATTTGCATTAGGTCAATACGTCACTTGAATAAAAGGAAAAGGATTGACCCAGAGTAATGAAATTAGCAAGAGGAGACTTTTGGAGCTACATGATTGACATGAAAAATCATACATGATTCATATTTGAACATGCAAACATTTTCCACTAGGCTAAACCACTATTTGTAAATCCATCCATTCACTGAACAGGCTTTTGCTGAGATCCTACTGGAACCAAATAAAAACTTTTTTTTTGCCATAATGTGCTGAATCTTCAGGTTTATAGATGTGTTTTCAAGCTATGACTTATTCTTTAATGAAAGGAGGATGAAGGAATATGAGTGGAAGCTGTTGCCTGCCCATACCCGTAGGACATAATTCAAAGAGTAGCTGCAGGGGTGGGTATGAGGTACTCCTTAGTCATACTCCTGACTATGCATTTTTATCCTCTCTTTGATCCCTGGAGGAATGGAACGTTCTCAACATTTTTTAGTATTTACTAGATTCCTGTCTCTAACACTGATTTACACTGGCTCCAACAAGTTTGAGTTGTTATAAAAAAGAGAACTTGGTTTGCCTCATTAAATGTGCCGTCTTTTGTTACATGGCATAGGAGGAAACTAACACTTAAAAGTGATTGGACTAAAGAATGCATGCTTTAATTTTGCTTGTTTTTAAGACAAATTCATTATTTTAAAAAAATCATTTCAGCTTTGAAAGAATTACGGCTCGAGGACAACTTGATCACCCATCTTCCAGAGAATCTGGATAGTCTAGTGAATCTAAAAGTTCTGACACTGATGGGCAATCCCATGGAAGAACCCCCAATGATAGTGTGTGCCGAAGGCGCTGAGGCTGTATGGGCGTACCTTAAAGAAAGAAGAAATATGAAGACAATGGCAACGAAGGTAAAATCAGCAAAAATTTTGTATAACATATTCACAGTTGCTTGGAGTGGGATTAGTGTTAAACTACAGATTTATGAGGCTGCTCTGTACACATCAATACCTTGAGACTAGAGATTCTTATTTACTTTTATATCCCCGGGGCTAAGCGAGAGAGTTTTTAACATCATCCTAGCATTTTTTGTCTTTTCTATTCCTTTTCTCTTTGTCAGATGAGAAGCCGACAAATAGGCAAAAGAAACCAAAACTTCAAATTCCCAAACTATCTAAAACTGTTGGACTATTCACTGGAGTGAAAAGCTTATGTTAACAAAGTCAGTAAGATGAGGCTGAAAAATTAGAAAGGAAAGCATTTATGGATCAGAGGTCTAGAGACCAGAGTTCTGCTCTGCCCCTAACTTAGCATCAAAGGGCTAAGATCCTTCTCACTCTCCTTGCCCACCAAGCCCATGGAAACATAAGGATATCCCAGACAGCCCAGGAACGTGTCCACTTCAGTCAGTATTCAGTATTCTTCATTCAACTGGTCCAAACCCCCATCATCTCACACCCAGATGACTGCATTAGCCCTCCAACTAGTGTCCCTACTTCCTCACCTGCTTCCCCTGTGATATATCCTCCACCCAGCAGTCAGACCTACGCTGTTAAAACCTAGGTCAGATCTTGCCACGCCTCTGCTGAAGTGGGCAACTCTCCATTTTACCTGAAATAAGAGTTAGTCTTTGGTCTGTAAGACCCTTTATCAATGGCCCTCAATCATATCAGACCTAACATCCTCCCTTTCCTGGTAAATATTGTGTGATACCTCCTTTACGCTTCTGAAATTAAACTCATAGATAATATAAGCTACCACAAACATAATTTTAATAAATCAAAATAATGCCCGAGCTGCAACATAAAGGAAAAAAGTTTATATTAAAATATTAATTTTAATATGTATATACTCAGGAATGACTACACTGGAAGAATGAAAATAATATTTGGGGGATACTTCCTAAAAGCATTTTGAAAAGCCATGCACCCTCTTGCACATTTTAAAATTGATATTTAACCTTTTTTGCCACTAAGTTTAAATCATTGCAAAGGATTTACTTTCCAGTGAATTTTACATACTGACATCTTAAAATAGAGTTGTTAGATCAGTATTTTAAATGTATCCAATGGAATCTAAGTACCATTATGATTTGATATGTCAGTAAACATCAATTTACAAATACTTAAACAAGTTCTTATCTTACATGCCAAAATTTTATGTCATTTCTTTTTCTTCTTGAACGTGTATTTCCATTCCACTTTCCCCTCAGAATTAACCTTAGTGTGTGTGTGTATGTCATTTACAGATCACCTCATACTTCTAGGCTACAAAAATGTTTATATAAATTAAAATTTTAAACTAAAAATTTTTTCTATGATCACAGTGTTGTAATGTTCTGGATTGAGTCAGTGCAATTAGTAGTAGTATAAAATTGACCAAAATAATATAAAATCTATTATAAATTTTTATATTTAATTATTTGACTTACAGGATTTTTGGAAAGACTTTTTCACATAGTTTATATATCCTTGCATAAATATTAATTATTGCTAGAATGAGATAAAGTTTGGCATCAGTTCCATTCCTATATTTTAGTTTACAGATGAGAAACCTCGTTTAAATTCTTAAGTTGACAAGAATGGAAAAAGTTTTTTTTTTTTGCCTATATCGTTTTGTTTTAAGTGACAGGGCCTCACATATCTCTGAACTTCTTCCAGATATATCGCAAAAAAATAGATAGCAGGCTCTAAGCTGACAAATTAACTTCAATTTTCTTGAAGGCAAAGAGCCGGAAACCACCTGACTTACAAAAGGATTGGTTACCCAGTCTGTAGAGCCAACATCAATATTATTATTTTTTTAATACATTTATTTATTTTTGGCTGCATTGGGTCTTCGTTGCTGCGCGCGGGCTTTCTCTAGTTGCGGCAAGCAGGGGCTACTCTTCGTCACAGGTGCGCTGGCTTCTCATTGCGGTGACTTCTCTTGTTGCGGAGCACAGGCTCTAGGCGCAGAGGCTTCAGTAGTTGCAGCACAGGGGCTCAGTTGTTGTGGCTCGCGGGCTTAGAGCACAGGTTCAGTAGTTGTGGCTCACGGGCTTAGTTGCTCCGCCACATGTGGGATCTTCTCAGACCAGGGCTCGAACCTGTGTCCCCTGCATTGGCAGGCAGATTCTTAACCACTGCACCACCAGGGAAGTCCTACTATTTTAAATTATCTCTTTTTTTGGTGTCCCAGAGGTTTTTGGAGTCCAGGGCAACCCCCCTGGTCAGATTCAAGTAGATGAGAGGCTGCCAGAGGGGCAGTTGTGAAGGGGCAGCTACAACTAGAGGATCAGCAGTTGTGTTCCTTGGCAGATACATTTCAGCAAGGGGTACGGATGGAAGCTGAAGCTCTGGAAATGAGTTGCTTCCAACCTATCTAAGCCTGCACACTCTTGGAAAGTCTTTGTGGACCAGGGTGCATGTCACAAAATAGAGGTCTGTTAAATCTTAACACACAAAAAGCCTCGTAAATTTCCAGAATCCCCCTCTGGGCAATACTGTTCCCCTGGAAAATCACCACCTTAACTGATCTGCTGCTTCCACTCTGCATCTCATCCTTCCCATTTTCACTTTACTTCAGTCACAAATGGGGTTCTTGGTGTTTTTTCAAGGCCCATGCGTGCTCCTGCTTCAGAGCCTTAACACTGGCTCCTGCCTCTGCCCAGAGGTGCTTCCCCCAGATGTGGACAAGACCGGCCCTCACTTAATTCAGCCTCTGCTCAAATATCCACATATCTGCCCTTCATCCACCTTATATAAAACAGCATACCTCCACCCACCTCATTCATTCATTCGTTCAACAACTATTTACTGAGCTGCTACTATGTACCAGGCACTGGAAATACATTCACTGAAAAAAATGGACAAATATTTCTGTCCTCATATTGCTTAAAGCCTAGTGTGACAGGAATAAGAACATGAAATATAAAACATAAAATTGTATACTATGTTAGAAAGTGATTAATTGGTATTGCAAAAAAGCTCAAGCTAAGGAGAACTGAGATTGCCAGAAGTAGTGTGTGCGTGAGTGTGTGTTATAGGGGTTTCAAATTTTGTTTTTGGTCCAAACATTTATTTAGGCAGGAAAAACTGGCAGAGTTCAGACTGCTGTTCCATCCTACTGGACTACTAAAGTAGCCACTTACTATATTTAATCTCTGTTCTTTCATCTGATCTTACTTCAGTTAGCTTTTTTTTTTTTAATTTTTATTTTATATTGGAGCATAGTTGATTAACAATGTTGTGTTAGTTTCAGGTCTACAGCAAAGTGATTCAGTTATACATATACATGTATCTGTTCTTTTTCAAATTCTTTTCCCATTTAGGTTATTACAGAATATTGAGCAGAGTTCCCTGTGCTATACAGTAGGTCCTTGTTGGTTATCCATTTTAAACATAGTAGTGTGTACATGTCAATCCCAAGCTCCCAATCTATCCCTCCCCTGCCACCCTTCCCCCTGGTAACCATAAATTTGTTTTCTAAGTCTGTGAGTCTCTTTCTGTTTTGTAAATAAGTTCAATTGTATCTTTTTTTTTTTTTCAGATTTATAGGGGTTTCAATTTAATGAGATGGTCAGGGTAGGCCTCATTGGGAAAATGACTGTCTTAGCTCAGGCAACCATTACAATATATCATAGCTTGGGTGGCTTGAACAACAGAAACTTATTTTCTCACAGTTCTGGAGGCTAGAAGTCCGGGATGGTCCATTGTGCCAGCATGGTCAGTGTCTGGTGAGGGCTCCCTTCCTGCCTTGCAGACGGCTGCCTTCTCACCGTGTCCTCACGTGACAGAGAAAGAGCAAGCTTTCTGATGTCTCTTCTTATAAGAGCACTGATTCCGTCATGAGAGCCTCACCCTCATGACCTTATCTCACCTCATTACCTTCTAAGGCCCAATCTCCAAATACCACCACATTGGGAATTAAGGCTTTTCAACATATGAATTGCGGGAGCAGGGGACACAATTCAGTCCATAGCAATGACAATTGAGCAAATTCTTGAAGAAGTGGAGGGGTGAACCATCTGAATATTAGGAAGAGTGTTCCAGGCAGAGCAAGCAGTAAAGGCAAAGGCCCTGAGCTGGAGCAGTGCCTGCGTGTGTCTGAGCAGTGAAGAGGCCTGCATTGCTGGAGCAAGTGAGCAAGGGGGAGAGAGTTAAGAGATCAGGAGGGAGGGGCAGATCGGATAGGGCTTTGTAAGCCATTGCAAGGCCCTGAGTTTTGGGGGGGGGGGTTGTTTGTTTGTTTTTGTTTAAGACGTGGATTTATTTAGAGAGATACACATTCCATAGACAGAATGCCGTCCATCTCAAAAGGTGAAAATGACCTTGGGAGAATCACACTCCACAGACAGAGTGTGGGCCATCTCAGAAGGTGAGAGGCCAGGACTTGAGTTTTTATTCTGAGAGAAACGGGGAGCCACTGGCAGGTTCGAAGAGTCTACTAGAGAAGAGATTTCCTGAGTAGGTGCGAAGGAATAGGATCCCAAGAACAAGTAAGGGCTGCCCGTAGGTAGGAGTGCAGGTAGTCCAGGAACAAGAGGAAGGCAGGGCACAGGCATACCCATTCCCCTTGCTGTGCACTGTCACCTCCGCCATCTGTCAGATTATACAGTCATGTGTTTATTGTTTATTGTCTATTCGCCTCTCTGGGATGTGAGCTCCACAGAGCCAGTGACTTTGGTATTTAACTGCTGTTTCCCAAATGTCTAGAACAGTGCCTGGCACATAAAGCACCAAATACTTGAAAAATGCTTTGCCCGGATGACTGGCCAATTGAGAAAGAGAGAAAATAAGGTTCAGAGTTCTAGTGACATTCCATTCTCCACATCTTGAAAACTACATACCAGAACAAAGAGCTGTAACCATCCCCAGTCCATTGTGATACCAGCTGATACTGTTCTTGTTTTCAGATTCAGGCATGGTGGCGTGGAATAATGGTACGCAAAGGATTTGGGAAATTTGAAGACCTGCTGAAATTGCAAAAGAAGGGAAGGAATTCTCCAAAAGATAAGAAAGGAAAGAAGGATGTAAAAGGAAAATCTGTAAAGAAAAATAAGAAATAATTCTATAAATGTATGAATTGAGGTAATGAACCCTGATGGATTAAGAGGGCAAAATCTCTAGGAATTAGATGCCTACCACACAAAAATTATTCACAGAGTTGTGGTTATTTATAAAAATAAAGGTTCTTTTACTGAAATGTTGGTGGATACAAATGCTATGATGCCTGGGAATTGCTTCAGAATAATATCAGGAAGAGGTAAGCGTGGAGGATCCAAATGAAACAAGATTTGCCAAAAGTTGGTAATTGTAGAAGCATGTGACAGGTACATGGAGGTTCACTGTACTATCATGTCTACTTTTAAAACTTTTAATTATGAAATAATTCACAGGAGGTTCCAAAGAAATGTACAGGGAAGTCCATGCACCCTTCACCCTCCCTCAATGTTGACATCCTACATAACTATAGTACAGTAACAAAACCGGAAAATGGACATCACTACCAGCCACAGAGCTTATTCAGATTCCATCACTTATACATGCACTTTTGTGTGTGTGCATGTGTGTGTGTGTGTGTGAGTGTGTGTAGTCCAATGCAATTTTCTTACATGTAGCTTTTGTGAAGCCACCAACACAATCAAGATACAGCATTGTTCTATCACCACCAAGGGAGCTTGTGCTATTGCTTTTAGTCACACCTACCACCTACCCCTCTTCCAATCCTTAACCTATAATTTTGTTATTTCAAGAAGATCATGTAAATGGAATCACATAGTATGTAACATTTGGGGACTGGCCTTTTTTTTTTTTAATACTATATACCAGCATCATAACCTTACTATTTTTTTAAATTAATTAATTAATTAATTAATGGCTGTGTTGGGTCTTTGTTTCTGTGCGAGGGCTTTCTGTAGTTGTGGCAAGTGGGGGCCACTCTTCATCGCGGTGCGCAGGCCTCTCACTATCGCGGCCTCTCTTGTTGCGGAGCACAGGCTCCAGACGTGCAGACTCAGTAATTGTGGCTCACGGGCCTAGTTGCTCCGCGGCATGTGGGATCTTCCCAGACCAGGGCTCGAACCCGTGTCCCCTGCATTGGCAGGCAGATTCTCAACCACTGCACCACCAGGGAAGCCCGGGGACTGGCCTTTTTATTCTGTATAATTCACTTCCAGTCCATCCAAGTAGTGCATGTATCAATAGTTTATTCCTTTCTGGTTGCTGAGTAGTAGTGCATAGTTTATTTCACCATTCACCCTTTGAAGTGTGTTGCTGTGTTTCCAGTTTTTGGCTAGTATGAATAAAGCTGCTGTGAACATTTGTTCATAGGTTTTTGCATGAGAACAGGTGTTCATGGAATTCATGGGAATGCCCAAAGAAGTGAAGAATCATTACCTAAAACATCTCCATTTATACCACTCAAGATCTCCTCACCCTGATGCCTTTTCCTTTTTTTTTTCTTTTTTTTTGGCCACACTGTATGGCTTGTGGGATCTTAGTTTCCTGACCAGGGATTGGACCCAGGCCAACAGCAGTGAAAGCAGCAAGTCGTAACCACTGGACTGCCAGGGAATTCCCATGATGACTTTTTCTTTTAGAGTGGTATTGATTTCAAATTCTATGTGTCTTTCAAGCAACGATTGCAATATGAATTATTAGTGTAGCAAGAAGAAAGCAAAACCTAACTTGACTGGAGCATATCAGAATAGAAGTGTGTGAACAGACCCTTCTGCCATGCAGTGAATTTCATGCTCTAGTAAGAGAAAACTAAAAAATCACTTAGAGCAGCACAGAAACTTTAATGAGTTAAGTAGGTTTTATGTGGCAAATTCCATGTCAAGGAAATGCTCAGAGGTAATATGTTAATTTGTTTATTTTAGCAACAAAGTATTTTACTTTATTTTCACAAGGTATTTTTTGATACTGGGTTTTGAATTTTCGACCACTTTTAATGAAGATTTGTATGTCAGTGGCCATTATTAGTGTTCATGGTTTGTATCTGAGATAAAACCAAGAGAACATAAAATAATAAACCACTGAAAGGAATACTTTCTGATAAAAATGTGAGTGGACCACATTAAGATACATATATGGTAAAGATAACATGAAAATGTTCCACAGTTAGTGCCTTTCACCTTAGAATTTCACACACACACGCACATACACATAAACACACACCCTTATATTTAAAATATTTAGGAAAAGAGAGGAAGAAAATTCCAGGGCAAGACAAAAGGAGATGCAGCACCAGAATCTAAGCATTTTTGTCAGGGCTTCTAAACAGTAAGTGAACTAACTATATATCAAAACAAATGAAAATCCATTGAAAAATGTCATTCTTGTTTTATAAAATAGAGGATAAAGACATGCTCACATTAGATTATTATAGACAATATATATTTACAAAGCTCTTGTACTGTAAATCCCACCAAACAGCCCAGAAGCTGGTACTCCTTGATTTCACCGGGATTCACTCTTGTTCTTTTCTTCCCCCTTAGGATGGTGTGTAGCTTAGTTGAGCCTTGAGAAGTCAGCTTACTGAAACCCACCATGGTCAAAGTGAATGCTGCTTCTGTGATCTTGGTCAAAGCTTTCTAGTTCTTCCTCCTGTGAGGCTGGGAGGACCCACCTCTTCATTCCTATCTCGGTGATCTCAGGAAGTTTGGTCACGGCACATAACAAGTGTCTAAACCATTGTCCACACTCCCGAAAAACTGATGGCTGAAGGCTAATATCCAGCTCGGTTGACTCTTTGAGGAGCCACAGGTTTTGGCAGAAGATGGTCCATTCGGCATCACAGATGCTGTCATTATAGCTCAGGTCCAGCTTCTGCAGCCTGGCCAGGTGACCTGTCCGGATTACCGATGCTGAAAAACAAAATCACTCTAAATGCTAAAAGCCAAGGATACTTTCTAGTGTGACTATTTCCCACTTCCAATAACACAACACAGTAGCTCCAGGATTCGTAATGACAAGAGTGATACTTAGTAATGAAATGTTATTAGCTAGCAGTTTTATTCAGGGCATCTGAAATTACTCTAGTAACAAATTTCCTCTCTGCATTTCATGTACAGCTTGAAAATGGATTTTTCTTTCTCTTTCCAAATCCCATACCAAAGAGTGTCTTTTTTGTCAAGTTCCTGCTCTCTGCTCCACTGGAGTCCCAACTCTTACTGCAGACTTTCTCTAATTAAAGGTGAAGAGTCATGGCTCACTGGCTTTAACTCAGGACCATTTCTGAATAGTTTTCTTGCTGTTTAATGCTGTTTAATTATTCATTGCTTATTCATTCTTCATTCAACAGTTATTTAATCGAGCACTTTCCATGGGCAAAATAGGCTTGGATAATTTCTAATTCATGGGTCAATTAGAGACTTTAATACATGGATCAAGTTTTCCTTTGAATAGCACATATCACAGTACTACCCAAAATGGCTCTCAATAAATAACAGTTAATGATGGAGCTAAGAAAAGGAGCTAGGAGAGACAGCCAAAGCAGACAGGACATGCTTCCCTTTTCAGCCAAAAACAGGAATGGATTACAGAGATGAGATGTGTAGAATCTCAGAGTTGGAAGGGACCTTGGAAGGCTCCTCATTCAACCTGATCGATGATCAGAGAGAAATCCCTCTCACAGCTTCTCTACTGGGGACCAGCCCAACTCTGCCAGAAGTCCCTCTTCAGGTTGACCCAACAGAGGGAAGCAACTCTCAGCGGGAGGAAAGCATGCCTCTAGGCCCTATCTGACTTTCCCCACTGCCCACCTCAGCCTGCTGGTTCCTGCTGGGAACCTTCCTCGTGCCAACCATGCAGTGTTGGACAACAGTCAGGTCCCCTCAAATGTCCCCCCTGTAGGCCTAAACACACCCTGGTCCTTCAATCATTCCTCACACATCATGGCTTCCACACCAAGTGGGATGCTCCGTCCCCATCATTTTCATCATCCCAGTCAGGACACTCAACAGCTGCATTTGGTCCCTAGGTGTTCATGTTGATCGTGTCCCTTCCTATCTTTCTGTCTCGGAACATTACTCACCATGTTCTCAGGACCTAGCTAAGTGTTAAAGATAATGAGCATGCTTTTTCCCTTTAGAAGGTTTTCTGTTACAGACATTTTCAAACATATAAAAAGTAGATGGAATAGGAGTGAGAACTCCCATCTTCCCATCAGTCAGCTTCAATGCTATTTTCATTACACTGATCTTGGCTCATCCAGTCCCCTTCCCCTACTTTTTGTTTGTTTGTTTTTTAGTATTTTAAAGCAAATCTCAGACATTGTTTTACCTTTCCTATACTATTTGAATTTTCCAATGATGTGAGTACTCTATTTATTATATTTTAGTATTTTATGTGCGTTATATTTTTTAAAATCTGGGTAATAGTATCATAGGTCATGAAAATACTATTTTTGTAGCTTACTATATGAAAAAACCAATGCTGTTCTTTACAAAAGAATAAAACACAAACTACTAGTGATTAAAACATTCTTAAAGTTTCTATTAGAAATAATCAAAACAGTTAAGTGGCAATGCTTAAAGCCACACACAACAATACTTGTTATTGACTAAAAATGGAAAGAAGGAAAAAATACCCTTGACAAAATGTAAAAGTATAAATTTGACCTGAGGAAGAAGACCTGGTAGTAAAAATTAAGAAACAATATATAATGGCTGGAGCTATGATTAATAAAATATGATGCAGACCAAAAAAATAAAAAATTGAAGAAGCAAATTTTAATAACTTTAAATGAAATAATTTAAATATGTTTAATGGTGTCCAGTTCAGGAAAACAAAACAAACCAAAGGCTTATTCTTTGAGAAGATTGATAATATTGATAAACCTCTTGTGGTAATCAGAATTCTAAGGTGACCCCAAGATTTCAACCCTAATTCCTAGGACTGTGTATATGATGGGTTCCCATGATTGGGTTATATTACATGGTACACCTGAGTTTAAGAAACGCAGATCCAAGCGGGGTTAACCTACTCACAGGAACCCTTTAAAAGCAGAGAATTTTCTCCAGCAGGTGGTTGAAGAGGAAAGAGATCACAGAAGAAGTAGTCAGAGTGATTAGCAGACCTTAACAGGATTATAAGAAAACAACTTTATTTCCATAAATTCGACCTAAGTAAAATGGGCCAATTCCTTGGAAGACACAAGGTACCAAAACTCAAGAAGAAAGAGATAACCTGAATGGTGCTATATCTATTTTTTAAACTGAATTTGTAGTTGAAAACTTCTCACAAAGAAAACTCCAAGTTTAGACAGGTTCAGTGGTCAATTCTATGGAGTTTCAAGTTAATGAGAAAATAATACCAAGTCTACAAAATCTTTCCAGGAAATAGAAGAGGCAGGAACACTTGCCAACTCATTTTCTGAGGTCATTATTATCCTGATACCAAAGCCAGACAAAGATATTACAAAAAAACTATTAGGCAATTATCTCTCTCATGAACATAGCCACAAATATCCTCAACAAAATATCTTCAATTCATTATAAGAAATCTAGCCAGATTAGGATCCCTTTACCTGATAAAGGGCACATCTACAAAACACAAACAAAAACCTATAGCTAACATTATACTTAACGGGAAAGACTGAGTGCTTTCCCCCCAGTATTGAGAACAAGGCAGGGATGTCTGCTCTCACCTCATTCAACATCTACTGGAAAGCCTAGCCAGTTAAATAACCAAGAAAAAGAAATAAAAGGTATAGAGACTGGACAGGATGAAATAAAGCTGACTCTAATTATAGATGACATGATTGCCTATGTAGAAAATCCTACAGCATCTACCAAAAATCTCATAGAACTAATAGATGAGTTTAGCAAGGTCTCAGTATAAAATGTCAATATATGAAAATCAATTGTATTTCTACATACTAGCAATGACCAAGTGGGAATCAAAATTTAGAAACCAGTACTGTTTATAATAGCACCAAAAAATTAAATACTTAGATATAAATTTAACAAAATATATGCAGGATCTGCATGGTAGAAACTACAAAACACCAATGAAATAAATCAAAGAGGACCTAAATAAAAAGAGAGATATACTGTGTTCATGGATGGGAGTGCTCAATATAGTTAAGATGTCATTTCCTGAATTTTCCTGAATTCCTGAATCTACCTGTAGATTCAATGCAATCCCAATCAAAATTCCAGCGGGATTTTTTGTAGCTATTGACTCGCTGATGCTAAAATTTATATGGAAATGTCAAGGAACTAGAATAACCAAAATGATTTTGAAAAAGAAGAACAAAGTCAGAATGCCCATGCTACCTGATTTCAAGGCTTACTATAAAGCTTTAGTAATCAAGACAGTATGGTATCAGTAAAAGAATAGATGCATAGACCAATGGAACAGAACAGACCGAAAATAGACCCTCACAAACTGGCCAGTTGATTTCTGACAAAAATGCAAAGGCAATTCAATGAGCCTTTTCAACTAATGGTGCTTGAATAATTGAGCTGTCATATGCAAAAAGATTTTCAGCCCATATCTCACGCCTTGTACAAAAATACTCAAAATGGATTATAAGTCTAAATGTAAAATGTAAATGTAAACCTTTTAGAAGAAAATCTAGGAAAAATCCTTGAGAACTTGGGTTTTGCAGAAAGTTCTAAGACGCAACACAGAAAGCTCTATCCATCAAATTAGCAAATAGATAAATAGATCTTTATCAAAACTGAAAGTCTTGGGACTTCCCTGGTGGTCCAGCGGTTAAGACTCCGCACTCCCAATGCAGTGGGCCAGGTTTGATCCCTGGTCAGGGAACTAGATCCCGCATGCCACACTAAAAGCTCCCTCCCCCTGCAACGAAGATCCCGCATGCCGCAACTAAAACCCGGCACAGCCAAATAAATAAATATTAAAAAAAAAAAACCAAACTGAAAGTCATGCTACGCAAAAGATACTGTTAAGGGGATGAGAAGACAAATTACAGACTGAGAGAAAATATTTGCAAGTTATAGATCTGATAAAAGACTTGTATCCAGAAAAATCTAAAGAACTCTCATTAAGAAGAAAACAAACTATCCAGTTTTTTAAATTAGGCAAAAGATTAGAACAGACACTTCACCAAGGAATATATACAGTTTACAGATAAACACATAAACACATAAAAATATGCTCACCATCATTAGTCATTAGGGAAATGCAAAATAAAATCACAATGATTTGTCCACATCTTCTAATTACAGTGTTTGGCCATAACACTTGTTTTGAAAACACTTATCTGTTCCAACTAGATTGAAATATCAGAGAACAGTGTGAGCATAACACAAATTTCTTGTTTGCTTATGCATAATTTATCCACAGGAAACAGTAGGTGAACACAGAAAACTGCACCCAGCTGAGCCAAGGTGGGTACAGGCGTAAACACAATCCACACATGCACACACCTCTCAAGGACAAGGAGCCTCACCCATCCACATCCAGTGTTCCAACTTTCTATTCTACATCAGGTAATCCTCCTTCAACCACCATATCTATGTCTATCTCCTTTTTTTTCTTCTTCTTCTTTTTTTTTTAATCTTTGGCCGCACCTTGTGGCTTGTGGGATCTTAGTTCCCCAACCAGGGGTCGAACCCTCGCCCCCGGGAGTGAAAGCATGGAGCCCTAACCACTGAACCGCCAGGGAAATTCCTCCATCTCCTTTTATGAAACACTCTCCACTGTCTTTTTGGTTTTAGAATTGCCCTTATCTGTTTCAACCAGCTCTCTCCGAAGCAGATGTCAGGGAGCAGGAAAGCTGCACAGAGGGCTTAGCTCCAGGCCTCTCTGCCTTCTCCGCCTCCCTTCCTCTGGACTGGCAGGGCAGGCACGCTGGGCCCTGAGTGCCAGGACTGCTTTGGATGGAACCAGTAGGTAAAACCCAGAAGAGCCACGTCCTCTGTCACCAGGGAACAGCTGCTCAGCCTCAGCACCTGAAGGGACTTTGAAAGCTTTAGCGTTTCCAGGAGCAGCTTTAGGTTGCTGCCAACACACTTATTCCAAGAAAGGTTGACTATTTCCAGAGCAGGGAGGTGAATGGAGGCTTCAGCTGAAATTGACAGCGATAAGAATAGCAATAATTTAGGTTTTCTTAGAGGTCATAAGCCTTGAATTTGAGGAACCTAGGCTAGGGCAACATATTACTATCAGTGAGGTTAAGACAGTTGTAGAGAGCGTTTCTCCTGCCTGAAATTCATGGCCTCAGTTTATGTTGTCTATTTTTATTTGGGAGAAATGTTGGAAACTTTAGAAAAGTAAAACTTGATTAAATGGGGACTTCCCTGGTGGCGCAGGGGTTAAGAATCTGTCTGCCAATGCAGGGGACATGGGTTCAAGCCCTGGTCCAGGAAGATCCTATATGCCGCGGAGCAACTAAGCCCGTGCGCCACAACTACTGAGCCTGCGCTCTAGAGCCCGGGAGCCATAACCACTGAGCCCCCGTGCCACAACTACTGAAGCCTGTGCGCCTAGAGCCCGTGCTCCGCAACGACAAGCCACCGCGATGAGAAGCCCGCGCATCGCAACAAAGAGTAGCCCCAGCTCACCGCAACTAGAGAAAGCCCGCATGCAGCAACGAAGACCCAACGCAGCCAATAAATAAATAAATAAAAAATTTTAAAACTTGATTAAATGGAATTCACTATTGACTGAGATTTCTTTCCTTCACTTCACATTTAAGAGGGAGAAAGAGACGAACAGTTTTCACAGCTAGTCACAATTTCCAGAGTGTGTCCTGGTTTTACATGTCCTGGTCGCTGTTGAAATTCAGAGACAAGGCCAAACCTCCCTAGAACTCTGAAACACCAAAATGTATTTGTGTTTACTTAACTGCAGTTAACAGAGACAAAGAAGGGAAATAGTGTATATTGGAAAGATTTTTAAAGGAAATTCAAAGATTTTCTGCTTAGTTCTCGGTTTCCCCTAACATTAAAATTAACCAGAGCAACTTATCCACGAGGTATAGCCATTAATTACATTTTAAACTATTCTGCCTTCTTTCTAAAAAATAATATATGTTTGAGGGGTAGATATATATTCTTTTTATAATATCTAACAAGAGCACCCTCCCACTCCTATGGTACAGAGACCTAGCAATAAGAAATTGAACTTTCTTTTCTCAAAATGATGTAGAGAAATATGTATTTACTTGATTTACTTCTTTTTTTTTATTGTTGATTTACTTCTTAATTCAAATTGAATTAAACAGGTCTCCCTTGACTTATGGTGGGGTTACATCCCGATAAGTTGAAAATATCTAAAGAAGTAAAAAATGAATTTAATATACTTAAACTTCTGATCATCATAACTTTGCCTAGCAGACACGTGGCCAATGAGATGAGCAGTGCTGGGGGAGGGCTGGGAGCAGTACATGGCAAGGACCAAGACCCTGTGTGTCGAACAGAACTTGGGCTGAAAAGGAGAGCAAGAGTACCCTAAATAGAGAGTTCTTAGAATTTGGGATAAATTATATGTACTTATTTTTATTGACAGATATTAATAAATAACTACTTGTTATTTTTTATTAATAGAATGCATTCATTTCATTAATAATAGCCCTGTCGGGTCCATAGGACAATTCATTTTTAAGGGAGTGTCAACAGACATAACCCTTGAGGGAAGGTCAGAGAGAAGGGCTCTGTTTTCACTGTTACCCCGGAAGCACCAGAATCCAACCACACTAGTACTGTGCATGTGTACAAAACAGAGTTAACCTAGCAGGCCTGAGACCACTATCCTTACAAAGTCCTGCTGGCAAGGTCGGCCCTTGGCTGACGTCTGGGAACTTGGAATTTGGAAGTGTTGTCACCATTCCCTAACTTACAAGGGTGGTTCGCTGTGCCTACAATGTTTGTGTACAAATAAGATGATTTATGTTGAACACTAGCTTTCCTTCTGTGAGCCTGGAATTTTGGTATGTGCTTCGTAGAGGGTGCCTGCATGACCAAGCCCCACTAAAAACCCTGGACTTGCAGGTTCAGGCGAGCCTCCCCGGGAAACATTTCAGACCATGTCGTCACAACGTGCTGCAGGAACGGAGCGCGTCCTTGTGACTCTGCCGGGAAAGGAATCTTGGAAGCTTGGGCCTGGTTTCCTTTGGACTCGGCCCCATGCATGTTTCCCTTGGCTGATTTTGCTTTGTATCCCTCTGTTGTAATAAATCTCAGCAGTGAGATCTGTGAGTCCCTCCAGGGAATCACTGAAGCTGGAGGTGGTTGAGGAGCCCTGGCACTGTGTGCTCAAAGTGCTGGATGCCTGGGTGGTATATTTGGGAAAATTGAGCAAAGTCCCTTTGCCTCACAACGTCTCCCTCTACTCGCAGACAGTGCCCTTGCCCCGGCATAGGCAGAAATGTCAGGTTTAGTAAATCCCTGATGTAGTCCGGGCTGTTATCCATGGTCTTCAGGCACACCAAGATTCCTGAGAGAGACGACAAACCCTGCTGGGACTAGGTGCTAGCAGCCAGCTGGGCTCACACGCTAGTAATTGCCTCCCTTTCCAGCAATTCCAAATTATACTGTACAAGTTACCAGGAATGTGAGCCTTCAGAGCTGGTTATACAGCCGTCCCTCCGTATCCACAGGGGCATTGTTTCCAGGACACCCTGCAGACACCAAAATCCATGGAAGCTCAGGTCCCTTATATAAAATGGCACAGGGGGCTTCCCTGGTGGCGCAGTGGTTGAGACTCTGCCTGCCAATGCAGGGGACACGGGTTCGAGCCCTGGTCTGGGAGGATCCCACATGCCGCGGAGCAACTGGATCCGTGAGCCACAACTGCTGAGCCTGCGCGTCTGGAGCCTGTGCTCCGCAACAAGAGAGGCCGCGACAGTGAGAGGCCCGCGCACCGCGATGAAGAGTGGCCCCCGCTCGCCGCAACTAGAGAAAGCCCTCGCACAGAAACGAAGACCCAACACAGCCAAAAATAAATAAATCAATTTTTAAAAATCTTTTTTAAAAAATGGCATAGTATTTGTGTATAACCTATGCACATCCTCCCATATACTTTAAATCAACTCTAGATTACCTATAATACCTATTACAATGTAAATGCTATCTGTGTAAATTGTTGCCTGAATGAGACAAATTCAAGTTTTGCTTTTTGGAACTTTCCGGAAATTGTTTTCCAAATATTTTCGATTTGCTGTCAGTTGAATCCACGGATTTGGAACCCATGGTTACAAAGGGCCAACTGTGTACACTTTAAATTTTAAATGTTAAATTTACAATGCCAAGATGGCGGAGTAGAAGTACGTGCTCTCACTCCCTCTTGCGAGAGCACCAGAATCACAACTGGCTGCTGGACAATCATTGACAGGAAGACCCTGGACTTCACCAAGGAGGACACCCCACGTCCAAGGACAGAGGAGAAGCCACAGTGAGACGGTAGGAGGGGCGCAATCAGAGTAAAATCAAATCCCATAACTGCTGGGTGGGTGACTCACAGACTGGCGAACACTTATACCACAGAAGTCCACCCACTGGAGTGAAGGTTCTGAGCCCCACCTCAGGCTTCCCAACCTGGGGGTCCGGCAAAGGGAGGAGGAATTCCTAGAGAATCAGACTTTGAAGTCTAGTGGGAATTGATTGCAGGACTGTGACAGGACTGGGGGAAACAGAGACCCCACTCTTGGAGGGCACACACAAAGTAATGTGTGCATCGGGACCCAGGGGAAGGAGCAGTGACCCTGGGGGAGACTGAACCAGACGTACCTGCTGGTGTTGGGGGGTCTCCTGCAGAGGCGAGTGGTGGCTCTATTTCACCGTGGGGATAAGGACACTGGCAGCAGAGGTCCTGGGAAGTTCTCCTTGGCGTGAGCCCTCCCAGAGTCTGCCATTAACCCCACCAAAGAGCACGGGTAGGCTCCAGTGTTGGGTTGCCTCAGGCAAAACAACCAACAGGGAGGGAACCCAGCCCCACCCATCAACAGTCAAGTGGATTAAGGTTTTACTGGGCTCTGATCGCCACAGCAACAGGGAGGGAACCCAGCCCCACCCATCAACAGTCAAGTGGATTAAGGTTTTACTGAGCTCTGACCGCCACAGCAACAGTCAGCTCTACCCACCACCAGAGCCTCCCATCAAGCCTCTTAGATAGCCTCAACCACCAGAGGGCAGACAACAGAAGCAAGAAAAACTACAATCCTGCAGCCTGTGGACCAAAAACCACAGTTACAGAAAGACAGAGAAGATGAAAAGGCAGAGGGCTATGTACCAGATGAAGGAACAAGAAAAAACCCCAGAAAAACAACTAAATGAAGTGGAGATAGGCAACCTTCCAGAAAAAGAATTCAGAATAATGATAGTGAAGATGATCCAGGACCTCGGAATAAGAATGGAGGCAAAGATTGAGAAGATGCAAGAAATGATTAACAAAGACCTAGAAGAATTAAAGAACAAACAAACAGAGATGACCAATACAATAACTGAAATGAAAACTACACTAGAAGGAATCAATAGCAGAATAACTGAGGCAGAAGAACGGATAAGTGACCTGGAAGACAGAATGGTGGAATTCACTGCTGCGGAACAGACTAAAGAAAAAAGAATAAAAAGAAATGAAGACAGCCTAAGAGACCTCTGGGACAACATTAAACGCAACAACATTCGCATTATAGGGGTCCCAGAAGGAGAAGAGAGAGAGAAAGGACCAGAGAAAATATTTGAAGAGATTATAATCGAAAACTTCCCTAACATGGGAAAGGAAATAGCCACCCAAGTCCAGGAAGCGCAGAGAGTCCCATACAGAATAAACCCAAGGAGAAACACGCCGAGACACATAGTAATCAAAGGGGCAAAAATTAAAGACAAAGAAAAATTATTGAAAGCAGCAAGGGAAAAACGACAAATAACATACAAGGGAACCCCCATAAGGTTAACAGCTGATTTCTCAGCAGAAACTCTGCAAGCCAGAAGGGAGTGGCATGAAATACTTAAAGTGATGAAAGGGAAGAACCTACAACCAAGATTACTCTACCCAGCAAGGATCTCATTTAGATTTGATGGAGAAATCAAAAGCTTTACAGACAAGCAAAAGCTAAGAGAATTCAGCACCACCAAACCAGCTCTACAACAAATGCTAAAGGAACTTCTCTAAGTGGGAAACACAAGAGAAGAAAAGGACCTACAAAAACAAACCCAAAACAATTAAGAAAATGGTCATAGGAACATACATATCGATAATTACCTTAAACGTGAATGGATTAAATGCCCCAACCAAAAGACATAGACTGGCTGAATGGATACAAAAACAAGACCCATATATATGCTGTCTACAAGAGACCCACTTCAGACCTAGGGACACATACAGACTGAAAGTGAGGGGATGGAAAAAGATATTCCATGCAAATGGAAATCAAAAGAAAGCTGGAGTAGCTATACTCATATCAGATAAAATAGACTTTAAAATAAAGAATGTTACAAGAGACAAGGAAGGACACTACATAATGATCCAGGGATCAATCCAAGAAGAAGATATAACAATTATAAATATATATGCACCCAACATAGGAGCACCTCAATACATAAGGCAACTGCTAACAGCTATAAAAGAGGAAATCGACAGTAACACAATAATAGTGGGGGACTTTAACACCTCACTTACACCAATGGACAGATCATCCAAAATGAAAATAAATAAGGAAACAGAAGCTTTAAATGACACAATAGACCAGATAGATTTAATTGATATATATAGGACATTCCATCCAAAAACGGCAGATTACACGTTCTTCTCAAGTGCACACGGAACATTCTCCAGGATAGATCACATCTTGGGTCACAAATCAAGCCTCAGTAAATTTAAGAAAATTGAAATCATATCAAGCATCTTTTCTGACCACAACGCTATGAGATTAGAAATGAATTACAGGGAAAAAAACGTAAAAAAGACAAACACATGGAGGCTAAACAATACGTTACTAAATAACCAAGAGATCACTGAAGAAATCAAACAGGAAATAAAAAAATACCTAGAGACAAATGACAATGAAAACACGACGACCCAAAACCTATGGGATGCAGCAAAAGCGGTTCTAAGAGGGAAGTTTATAGCTATACAAGCCTACCTAAAGAAACAAGAAAAATCTCAAGTAAACAATCTAACATTACACCTAAAGAAACTAGAGAAAGAAGAACAAACAAAACCCAAAGTTAGCAGAAGGAAAGAAATCATAAAGATCAGAGCAGAAATAAATGAAATAGAAACAAAGAAAACAATAGCAAAGATCAATAAAACTAAAAGTTGGTTCTTTGAGAAGATAAACAAAATTGATAAGCCATTAGCCAGACTCATCAAGAAAAAGAGGGAGAGGACTCAAATCAATAAAATCAGAAATGAAAAAGGAGAAGTTACAACAGACACCGCAGAAATACAAAACATCCTAAGAGACTACTACAAGCAACTTTATGCCAATAAAATGGACAACCTGGAAGAAATGGACAAATTCTTAGAAAGGTATAACCTTCCAAGACTGAACCAGGAAGAAACAGAAAATATCAACAGACCAATCACAAGTAATGAAATTGAAACTGTGATTAAAAATCTTCCAACAAACAAAAGTCCAGGACCAGATGGCTTCACAGGTGAATTCTATCAAACATTTAGAGAAGAGCTAACACCCATCCTTCTCAAACTCTTCCAAAAAATTGCAGAGGAAGGAACTCTCCCAAACTCATTCTATGAGGCCACCATCACCCTGATACCAAAACCAGACAAAGACACTACAAAAAAAGAAAATTACAGACCAATATCACTGATGAATATAGATGCAAAAATCCTCAACAAAATACTAGCAAACAGAATCCAACAACACATTAAAAGGATCATACACCACGATCAAGTGGGATTTATCCCAGGGATGCAAGGATTCTTCAATATACGCAAATCAATCAATGTGATACACCATATTAACAAATTGAAGAAGAAAAACCATATGATCATCTCAATAGATGCAGAAAAAGCTTTTGACAAAATTCAACACCCATTTATGATAAAAACTCTCCAGAAAGTGGGCATAGAGGGAACCTACCTCAACATAATAAAGGCCATATATGACAAACCCACAGCAAACATCATTCTCAATGGTGAAAAACTGAAAGCATTTCCTCTAAGATCAGGAACGAGACAAGGATGTCCACTCTCACCACTATTATTCAACATAGTTCTGGAAGTCCTAGCCACGGCAATCAGAGAAGAAAAAGAAATAAAAGGAATACAAATTGGAAAAGAAGAAGTAAAACTGTCACTGTTTGTGGATGACATGATACTATACATAGAGAATCCTAAAACTGCCACCAGAAAACTGCTAGAGCTAATTAATGAATATGGTAAAGTTGCAGGTTACAAAATTAATGCACAGAAATCTCTTGCATTCCTATACACTAATGATGAAAAATCTGAAAGAGAAATTATGGAAACACTCCCATTTACCATTGCAACAAAAAGAATAAAATACCTAGGAATAAACCTACCTAGGGAGACAAAAGACCTGTATGCAGAAAACTATAAGACACTGATGAAAGAAATTAAAGATGATACCAACAGATGGAGAGATATACCATGTTCTTGGATTGGAAGAATCAACATTGTGAAAATGAGTATACTACCCAAAGCAATCTACAGATTCAATGCAATCCCTATCAAATTACCAATGGCATTTTTTACGGAGCTAGAACAAATCATCTTAAAATTTGTATGGAGACACAAAAGACCCCGAATAGCCAAAGCAGTCTTGAGGCAAAAAAATGGAGCTGGAGGAATCAGACTCCCTGACTTCAGACTATACTACAAAGCTACAGTAATCAAGACAATATGGTACTGGCACAAAAACAGAAACATAGATCAATGGAACAAGATAGAAAGCCCAGAGATTAACCCACGCACCTATGGTCAACTAATCTATGACAAAGGAGGCAAAGATATACAATGGAGAAAAGACAGTCTCTTCAATAAGTGGTGCTGGGAAAACTGGACAGCCACATGTAAAAGAATGAAATTAGAATACTCCCTAACACCATACACAAAAATAAACTCAAAATGGATTAGAGACCTAAATATAAGACTGGACACTATAAAACTCTTAGAGGAAAACATAGGAAGAACACTCTTTGACATAAATCACAGCAAGATCTTTTTCGATCCACCTCCTAGAGTAATGGAAATAAAAACAAAAATAAACAAGTGGGACCTAATGAAACTTCAAAGCTTTTGCACAGCAAAGGAAACCATAAACAAGACGAAAAGACAACCCTCAGAATGGGAGAAAATATTTGCAAATGAATCAACGGACAAAGGATTAATCTCCAAAATATATAAACAGCTCATTCAGCTCAATATCAAAGAAACAAACACCCCAATCCAAAAATGGGCAGAAGACCTAAATAGACATTTCTCCAAAGAAGACATACAGACGGCCACGAAGCACATGAAAAGATGCTCAACATCACTAATTATTAGAGAAATGCAAATCAAAACTACAATGAGGTATCACCTCACTCCTGTTAGAATGGGCATCATCAGAAAATCTACAAACAACAAATGCTGGAGAGGGTGTGGAGAAAAGGGAACCCTCTTGCACTGTTGGTGGGAATGTAAATTGATACAGCCACTATGGAGAACAATATGGAGGTTCCTTAAAAAACTAAAAATAGAATTACCATATGACCCAGCAATCCCACTACTGGGCATATACCCAGAGAAAACCGTAATTCAAAAAGACACGTGCACCCGAATGTTCATTGCAGCACTATTTACAATAGCCAGGTCATGGAAGCAACCTAAATGCCCATCAACAGACGAATGGATAAAGAAGTTGTGGTACATATATACGATGGAATATTATTCAGCCATAAAAAGGAACGAAATTGAGTCATTTGTTGAGAAGTGGATGGATCTAGAGACTGTCATACAGAGTGAAGTAAGTCAGAAAGAGAAAAACAAATATCGTATGTTAATGCATGTATGTGGAACGTAGAAAAATGGTACAGATGAGCCAGTTTGCAGGGCAGAAGTTGAGACACAGATGTAGAGAATGGACATATGGACACCAAGGGGGGAAAACTGCGATGAGGTGGGGATGGTGATGTGCTGAATTGGGCGATTGGGATTGACATGTATACACTGATGTGTATAAAACTGATGCCTAATAAGAACCTGCAGTATAAAAAAACAAACAAAACAACTAATACTAAACTTTCATTGGGTTATTTGTATGGAAATATGTTAATATAAATGTTTCAGACATTACATGAAATTTCTAAAAATCTTATATTTGTATTTGTATGGAAATATGTATGGAAATATGTTAATATAAATGTTTCAGACAGTACATGAAATTTCTAAAAATCTTATATTTGTATTTGTATGGAAATATGTATGGAAATATGTTAATATAAATGTTTCAGACATTACATGAAATTTCTAAAAATCTTATATTTGTATTTGTATGGAAATATGTATGGAAATATGTTAATATAAATGTTTCAGACATTACATGAAATTTCTAAAAATCTTATATTTGTATTTGTATGGAAATATGTATGGAAATATGTTAATATAAATGTTTCAGACATTACAGGAAACGTCTAAAAATCTTATATGTTCTGGTATAATGTTATAAGTAATAATCCTAGTTATTACTTTAAAATGTATATCTCAGAAATAACTAATTTTCTTGTCAACTGCATTATTATGAACTTTCATCAAATCTTTAACCATGGTCATTTTTAAGTCTTTTGTCATTTACAGACAGTTCTGGGTGTACTCTGATGATTTTGCAAGTATGTTCCTATAAAAGAGTTTCATCTTCAAGAAATTCATGGAAAAGACTCTGACAAGTACAGGTTTCTGGTAACTGACTGTACTGCTGAACTGAATGAATAAGCATTTTCAGAACTCTAATGAAAAACTGATGAACTCATAAAAGTGCTAACAAAAGATCAAGATGAAAAAAAAGAAATTAATTACATGGGACTGAGTGAACTGATGAGGATGAGTATAATTTTTGTGACTTTCTGTCTGAATTAAAAAAAAAAAAAATCCCACAAGGACTCAGAGGAAAAGAATATACAAATCAATTTTCACTGCAAAGTAAAGGAGCTGTTACAGTGGAGGATTACTGGACTGAATGTCAATGTTATGACATAGTATAAGTGTGTTTCATGTTTGGTAATTGCAATCATTGTTGCTTTTATTGTGGTCAAAAAAAAAAAAAAAAAAAAAAAAAAGAATCATCCTTATATAGCCGCTGGAACTATGGAAGTGAGTGATAATGACCAGATAGAAAAATATATATATATTAAAAAAAAAAAAAAAAAAAATTTACAATGCCAGAAATCATTCATGTGGCTTTGAAAGTCACTTTTAAGAGAGCATATTTCCTGAAAGAAAGACAAATTAATACTTTACTTTGTGTACAGCTAAGCCTTGGAATGAAATTCATTTGTAGGCAAAGAGAGGCCTCCCCTCTCAGAAGTTATGGTACCAGTGCCTGCAGGGATTTGGGGAATGCTCTTACCCAGGGCAGTAAAAGTCTCACTTTCCAAAGCACAGCTGTTGATTAAAAATGACTTCAATGCTGGTAAAAATTGGAGCCTGCTGAGTAGGTTTTCAGAAGAGCTGCCCATCTTTCTGTTGGCAGATAAATCCAATTCTTGAAAACTCGAGAGAAAAGGGATAACCTGGGCTATTAAAACATCAACAGTGACATGTTTTAGGCAGCATCTCACGAAGCGTCTTCTGGGTGTTTGGGTCCCACAGTCTTCTTGATCAGCAAGCAGAGCTCTTCCTTCTCTGACCCCTGCCCTGCCTTACACACAATTACACACAACATACACACCAGCCATTCTTCCCAGTATGCAGCTTGGGCTCTTCTCCAAGCCTCTCTCAAGGCTAGAAGTTAAGAGCAAAGACTTTGGAGACAGAACTGGTGGTTCTAATTCTGGATTTGCTACTAAAGAACTGTGTAGTTTCGGACAAGTTACTTAACTTCTCTGAACCTCAGTTTTCTCAAGAAGAATAACAATACTACTTCACAGAGGCAATGGGAAGATAAAACGACTTGGTATATGTAAAGTGCCTGGTACAGTGCCTGGCACACACTAACTGCTCAATTAATGTTTGATATGATCATTCTTTTCTCAGAATATAAGTCAGAAGTACTAGAAAGGCAATGAAATCAAGAAATCAGAACAGATATCTGTGGCTAACAGCACCGGAGTGGGGTCCTGAAGGCCCTTGCTATGCCAGGAGTTATCCCTGCTTCGCTATCTTTCTGCTGCTTTTCCTGCTTCCAGACCTTTGCCCTAGTTCTTTCCAATGTGGGAAATGCAGTATCCTGGGATCTCTGTGGGGCTGGCTCACCTCCTCAGAGTCTTCCAGGGCCACCAAAGCCACAGTAACCCTTTGGTCACTATTACATCTCCCTCTTTTCTTTTCCTCCCAGCACTGCCCATTATGTGATTTGTTTGTGTATGTGTTTGTCTTCTGCCCTCCCTCCCCAAAGGTGAGCTCTGTGTGTAGGGACTGCTTCGTGCCCAGAGTGTGCCTCAGAGCCTGGAAATCAGAGGCACAAATGTTAGTGGAAGGAGGGAAGGACAGGAGAAAGGAAGGGGAAGGGAAGGAAAAAAGGGCAGGTACTTGCTGTGGTGTCTCCCTCTTCTAACGCCCCCAGCACCTTGTATTTCACCACATATTTGGTTTATTCCTGCCCCCACCAGACTGAAGCTCCTGCCTGTGAATTCCCTCAGCCTACAGCACAGTGCCTCAAACAATTAGATGACCAATCAAACATTGTTGGCTAAATGACCTGTAATTCCATTTCTTTGGAGCTATCGGGAATGATCAGATAAAAGAATGTTCAATTCTTTAACATCATAAGGTATAAACAGGATGTATTTTCGATTCCATCTTTTCAAAATTAAGCAGGAGAACAATGCAATTCACTACAGTTATTAAATAACCATTACCTTTCTGGGGCCATTTACCCGTGTTGGTGGCAGATCTAGATAAGAGAGGTTAATCCCTCTGTTGTACTAGCATTAACAATTCAGATCCTCTAGCACTTTAATCTTCCTCTGAGCAATAAGATGAGACAGGACGCTCGTGTTATTCAGTTGTAGCAGGGGAAATTCATTATTTGGAATCTGGTGCATTGGTAATTCAGGAGTGTCTCCACAGGTACGACATTCATAAGAAAAGGGGATGGTGACACCTCACGGTCTCCACCTGGAGCTCAGAAAGGGATTGTTTACTACTTTAAAATCTTCATGAAAGCCTTGAACTCTTCTCATTTTCCCCAATTGAGGGATAAGGGTCTAAGAAATAACTTAGCAGGGCTAAAACTCAATATTAGACCTAAAGACCTATTTTACTGTTTTTCTCCCCCAATTGTACTAAAAACAACAACAAAAGATTCTTTTTCTCGTTCTTTATTGATTGATTCATTCAATCCATCACATTCTCAACAAGCATTTACTGGCTGCCAACTATGGGCCAGACCCTGTGCATGAGCAACAGAGAGATACTGAAAAAAAAACCCCATCCCTGCTCAGGAGGAGCTGGTAGTACAGAGGGAGAGCAGAGCATGGCTGGTCTGCGTGAGCATCTGCACACATGCTGTGGCGGGAGTAGTCAATGGGGGGAAGGAACAGAGAATGCAGTCAGAGCGACAGAGGAGCAGGAAAACCATCTGGACTCCTGCAATAATCTAGGCATGAGGTGACAGTGGGCTGGACCAGGGTAGTAGAGGTCTCGATGGTAAGCCATGGTCAGAGTCTGGATGCATTCTGAAGGTTTATTGTGGCTGCAGGCGGAATAAAACCTTTAATCTCAAGAGTATGCTTGCTGCTTCTTAGGGGAAACTGCACGTATACATTACAGGTTACAGGACTATGTCTGTGGTAGGAAAGTAAGCGTAGTGACCTAAAGTTGTAATGTACACCCGTTATGCACCGTCCCACTGACTTTCTGTAACTTCATTTGTATCTAAGTGCCTCGGCTTCACTTGATTAGCGAGAAAGACTCAACACCCTTCGTTTTGGCTTTCCTTCTACATCCCTATTTGTAATACACTTTGTGACAGTAGCAGATTCATTTCTAAACAGCCACATAAATTCAAAATTTTCTCCCTCAAGCGCCACATCTATCCTTTACAGATGTGTATAGGAGGAGTTTAGATTCACTAACAATTGCTGGGCACTTAATATTTGCCAAATACTATATTGGGGCATTCACAAAACTTTTATGATGTGATCCTTCCGGTAACTTCATAAACAGCACATCTCAAATTTGCCAGGTTTGCAAACACATGCCAAGGCTCCAAGAGTCCTCCCTCGGCTCTGCGGTACCTACTCAGCGACACCGTGTCGTCGGCCGTCAGCGAGCACTGGTGAAAATCCAGCCCCTCCACGTGCTTGAGCGTGGCCAGCCCCGGGGAGTCTTCAAACCCTCCACTCATCTCCTTGTTGCAGGACAGGTCTAGTGTCCTCTGCTCACACAAGTATCTAAAAGCAGCATCTACAAAGAAGGTCAGAACCCCATTCTGACATATTACAAGGCGGTCGGCAGGAGTGGAGCAGGAGAGGGGCAGGTGTGGAGAAGGGAGACTGAGACAATATGTACACTATGTTGACAAAAGCCCAGAAAGTGGGATAACTGTCCACTTTGTACCATCTACCCCTTCGGACCTGACAGTGGCTTCAAATACACACTCCCTGTGATCTGCATTGATCGTCAATGGTTTTGATCAAAATCTTTCAACTAATAAATCTTCCCTTACTATCCTTGAGCACTGGTGCTGTCATAGCATTCTAGAATTATTCAAACTGCCAGGGAGAAGGATTTTACAGGCTCTAGAAGTTGAAGGGATTAAAAACACATTTCATTTCCTATTCTTTAATGTGGTTACTCTATAGCAGAGTAAATTTTAACTACAGATGTCACTGAAGCTGTTCTTTTTATCAGTACCAATTCCTTCCTACTACTAAGCATAAAATAATGCTGGCATTTTCAAAAGTAAGAGAAAAATGGACAGCTTTAGTAGCACAGTTATTTTGCACAGTGTCTCTCTCCGACCTAAAATATCCTGGCCTTTTCAGAGTCAGCCGTTTTAAAAGATTATTTTTGTAATCATGAAAGTGTATGCTCACTGTAAAAGACTTAGAAAATCAATAAAACATGAAGAAGATTTAAATCACCCATAATCTTATCCCCCAACATAACCACTGTTTATATTTTGTTGTATTTCCTAACAGCTTAAAAATTCCATATACTATAAAGTTATATAGAAACTTTAGCCATTGCTAACTCACCCAGTAGTTTGACATTCTTTTGTGGTAATCCACATGAATGTAACTTCAAGGCTTTCAGATTTAAGGTACTTTTTTTTTTTTTTAATCAGTGTCTTCTTTTATTTTTATTTTTATTTATTTTTGGCTGTGTTGGGTCTTCGTTTCTGTGCGAGGGCCTTCTCTAGCTGCGGCGAGCGGGGGCCACTCTTCATCGCGGTGCGCGGGCCTCTCACCATCGCGGCCTCTCCCGTTGCGGAGCAGAGGCTCCAGACGCACAGGCTCAGCAGTTGTGGCTCACGGGCCCAGCTGCCCCGCGGCATGTGGGATCCTCCCAGACCAGGGCTCGAACCCGTGTCCCCTGCATTAGCAGGCAGACTCCCAACCACTGCGCCACCAGGGAAGCCCTAAGGTACTTTTTAATCCCTGAGCAATACTGTTGAGACTGCCATCGATGTTTCTGTTAATAGAAAGATCAAGTACTTCAAGGTTTTGCAGCCTAAGGAGCAACTGACCTGGAAGGAAGGAAATCCAAAGGACAACTCACTAAAGATGCAGGGTGTGAAAGTTGGGGCAGGCAGGAGGGAGGTACATCTTCACGTGACCTGGGATATAGTGAACCACTCTTTCAATTCAGGGTGAGAGAAAACACAGCCAACGTTGATTTCCAAGCTATCCAATCATGGGTGCCTTCACATTTTTTCCTGGGAAGGACTCTTCCAAATTCCACTTACCCACAGATGCCCCATCTTCTGATGTGAGGGCAGAGTCCACAAGCTCAAGCATTTGTTTCTTGCTCCCTTCTCGGAATGTCTGGAGGATCAGAGGCAAGTTTCCTCCCACTTTACGGTTCCAGGACAAATTCAACTCAAGTTCAGGCAGCGCTTTAAGTGCTTCTCCTGTTACAAAATGGCCCAAAGATCAGGTTGATCGCTAATCCGCAAAGCAGGGAATTCATTTCAAAATCAATACAGCCATTGTTTACGGAGTATTGAAGCCGGGCCAGCTACTGGTTAGATGCCAGGGAACAGGGAGGAGAAAAGGACCCAGTTCTTGCCCACTCCCAGCAGGGTGAGCTTCTACATGCACAGGCACAGCAAGTCTAGTCCCTCCAGAGTTCTGACCACCTGTTAGTAGGGGTGGTTTTACCGAATTGTTTTTATGGTAGTAAATATTTCTACCAGTCTGTCTACTTTCTCTCAACCACCTTCTCCGGGGATCAGCATTGCTGAGAAGCTTGGCCAGAGGTAGAAGTGTAAAAGACTTAGAAAATAAATAAAACATGAAGAAGATTTAAATCACCCATAATACTATTCCCCAGCATAAGCACTGTTTATATTTTGGCCAGAGGAAGATTGGCCAGAGGTAGAAGCAAAGCCGGGCACTGGCCACCACAGAGGAAAAGCTCATTTTGACATCAAGAATATCACACACAACTGATCCAACCACTGCAGGGAGGAACCAGTAAGAGAGCATCAGGCACCAGCAGCTCATAACAGTGATGCAACCTTGGGGTGGAGGAGGAGGCAGTGAGGGGGGGGTGACACTTGACATTTCTGATACCATTTCACACAGGAAACATCTGAGGGCTACAGAGCGGAAGCTGGGAGAGAACAGGGGAATTGTGGGGAGATCAGCCCCTAGGAATAATTTTCACTGCTTTGGGGGCAGAACAGAATGGTGAGCCGCACACATGACAAAAGTACTTTCTCAATGTCTGGAGTCAATTTTAGCACCAGTTAAGAGTGTTGGAAGGTCCACTGTGTCCAGAAGCCTCTCTTCCACCATCCACTATTGGGCTGGAACTTCTGCCACTGGTTATTTATTCCATGGTTTAAGGTTTTTGGAGTCCAGGAGCCCCAGGTTAAAATGCAAATTCTCCAGGAGTTATAATATCATAAGCCAGGGATAAACAGGTGTCATTTTGTATGCCATTGCCAGTCAAAGGGGCATGGGTATATATCGCCCTGAGGCATCCCCAGGATCAGGGAGAAAGAGTACATGATTGTCTGCAGTGCATATGGCACTGGAGGGCCTAGGCATTTGCAATCCTGCACTAAGCAATTGTAACAGGTGTAATAATGTTGAAATGCCTCCTGATTTATGTTTTCTTATCAGTAAACCATTTATTCGCCTTATAGTCCATCTGCCATTAAGGCTAAGCAGACTATGGATGATAAGAAAGCCCCTCCTGGTGGAGAGGATGCAGAAGTCCTTCCAGAGAGGATAAAATCTCGGGGAGAGGGGAAAGGACACAAAACATTAGTGACAAGGGTGCAGACTCTCTCCTGGACCAGATGAGTTTAGAGTGGGTCCCAGGGCAGAAATTCCACTTCCTGGTTTCTTAAGGATGGTGGATCATGAAAAAGATTAGATTAGTCATAGAAAATAATCTATACTTCTTTTCATGCCTGAGTAACAGTATGTTAAATTTGAGAACCTGGTACACGATAACCAGCTGCTAACCAGTGGGGCTAAACTGATCATGAAAAACCACAGAAAGGTAATTTTGGATGAAGGAATAGGGAAAGAAAGAATTATCGATTATTGAGCGCCTGCTATGTGTCAAGCATGTAGTTGGTACTTTACAGAAATTATTTAATGCTCACAATAATTTTTTTTGAGGTGGATATCACCCCTTTTCAGAGATAATAAAACTGAGGCTCAGAAAGTTTAAGTATTTTGTCCATGGTCACAAAGAGAATTAGAAGTGGGACTAGGATTTGAAAGGATCAGGCCAGCTCTGAGATGTATAACGTTTTCCCTTAGCTATAGGAAGGGTGAACCAGGAAACATCAGCTGGCCCCCATTTTCCAGGGAAGGATTAGAGAGAAGACATTGGCATAAATTTTGTTGCTTTTACAGAAATCTTTGCAGAGATATAAATGATCAAAATACATGATCGAAATAAGAAACTTCAGACAAAAAGAAGACAGAAAAAGTATTAATTACATCTAAAACCAGCAAGCATTCTAAACAACCCAGCATTCATAACCCAGTAAAGCAGCTGGGTTAGTAGCATGACAAATTTTATCTTATGTTCTATGTTATCCAACGTTTGATATACTATAAACTAACTTAATTGAGGTTCTAGTCCTATTTAAATCATTGCTTTTAATTGAAAAATCTTGTTCTGATCATTTTTTAAAAAATGGGAATGGGAAAAGAGAAGAGAGAAGTACTCTTTTGGAATGGAAAGGAACTTAATTATTATCTATCCCAGCTCCTCTAATTTACAGATGAGGTAACAGACCCAAAGTGAGCACATTTTACAGTTACTATCTCCACTTAAACTCCATGAGAAGAGAGGCTTGGTCAGCCTGTTCCCTTCTCTATCCCAGGGCTTAGCACGATGCTAGGTGCAGGTTACACAGCTCCTTAGAAGGTATACAAGTGCTCAAGACAGTATCACATCATATACAGGCAGCGCTCTCATCCTCGTCCATGGGCACCTGAGGGGGTGGTGACCCAGATAATTCCCCCCTGAGGGTTTGGGTTGCAAAGATCCTTAAGAGCCATCTCTTAAGGGAAGCATTCATCATACGCAGTGCTCGAATATCATCAGCAGTAAGTCTGCAGCTACCCAGCCTCAGAATTTTTAACTTGCTGACAAGATGCATTTGCTGCATGAGTAAATGGAGGGTTCTGCCTATGAAATCATTCCAGGAAATATCCAGTTTTTCCAAGTCTGGGAGAGAAGGCAGCAAAGCAACTAGAAGTGAACACAAGAAAAAACAGATTTGCGTGTGTAATTTGTGATTTGTAGTAAATAGGATCCACTGCCTGTTGCTCTGTAAGAGGATAGAAGGAGGGTGGACTTGCTGACTTTCCACAAAGCAGGGATCTCTCAGCCGCACAACTGGAGACACTGTGACATTTACTTTACCTGTTTCTTGGGACGTTTTCTATTTCCGCCAAATAACTGCACTCTGAAAATGCAGTGGTGTTTCCATAAGATTTCATAAGTACTCCTTTATTGTAGTGGAAATTGTAATTCTACTGCTAGGACTGTTACTACCACTGTCACTGTACTGTGTATATTGGTCCTTTTATTTTGCAAAACCCCCTGACACCCGTCACCCTGTCGTCCTATTGGACCCTCAGGCTGAAGGTCTGGGGAATACTCCATTGGCAGGACCGCTGAGACTGAGGGTGCCCGTTACCTTTTCTTTCTTATCTTGATCACCTGGGAGTCACCACCTTACAAAGTTCCTGTTATACCTACATGGGCCAACATGTGCAGGTTTAGACTGGCACAAACCCTGACCAGAACCTTCTCTGAGTCTCCTCCATTGCTCACGAAAATTGAAGTTACTCTCTGTGAACAAGATTCTCAGAGGTCATATTTATCTCCTGCAGCAACAAGACTTAAGAGTGGAAATGCCAAAGTCAAGGGGCGAAAGTGTCTTTGCTTGCTTGCTTTTAAACATCTATCTTGAATGTTAAAATAGTGGCAGCAGTCAGACGCTGCATGGTGAGCTTCTAGAGTTACAGGCATAGCAATTCCTGACCTTCCACAATTCCGAAGAAATTCTAAAAACATGCTTAGGGGGCAAAAAATATGTTTTCTTTTTACTAGCATTCAAAGCACTTTAGCAACTTCATCTTGTTTACCATGATCCTAACTTTATAAAGTATGAAAGCCTATTGAACACATTAAGAAGGAAAAAAACAGGATTCCTGGGGCCCACCCTCAAAGATTTCAATTCTGTCGGTTTGGGTTGGACTCAAGTGCCTGCATTTCCACAAGTTCTGCAAGAGATTCTGACATGTACATGGGCATTTGAGAATCACAGGCATGGTTAGAGCTCCCTGGTAAGAGATCTGTCTCAAATATAATGGCATGGATTTTAATTAAAATACTCAAGGACCCCTCACTCAAAACGCAGTTCTTTTGATACCTCTGTTGGTAGACACACCTAATTTGATTAAAGACTTGATTTAAGGTATCTGAAAAAAGAGGGTTTTTTAAAAAGGTGGTGACAGGGTGTTGGGGAGATGGTTCTTCGCAACCAAACTCCTGCTAGATTGTCACAAACAGTAGTTGCACTTTTGTGTAAAAAGGTGTGAGCAATAATTGCTGGTAGTGATAGTTTTCACTCCACAGGTAACAACAAGATGCCTCTTTAAATTCCCAGCAGGGCTCAGTTTTATGGATGAGTTTATATCCTGTGCAGGAACAGATGTGTTTCAGGGAGCTAGAGGTAATCAGTAGAGAAGTAAAATTGCTCAGGAAAAACAAACAAACCTCCCTCTTAAACTCCGCTCAAATCTTTGAAGCTTGAGGAAGAATCAATTAACTTGTTAAAAAAAAAAAATAGCGTTGCATCTGCGCTTCCTGAGTTGTCTGGGCCACCCTGCAGACCTCGGGTTACCAAGTGAGGACCGAGCACTTTCCCTGGTCACCCCAGCCCAAAGGCCCTCTGTGCCTCTGGGCAAGGTCAACTCCATACAGACCTGGCTCCCTCACATCCGCTGTCGTTAGTCTACAGTTGTTCAAATCTAGACACTTGTCGACAGGGTTTTTGCCCAGCTTCTGCAGGAACGGCTCATTTTCCTCCATCCTGGATCTTAATTCCATTTCTGAAGTGATAGTCTTAGCTGTATTATAAAAATAAAGAAGAATTTGCTGTGAATGACAGAGTGTATTAAAGATGCATAATGATCGCCATAAGACAAGTGAGAAGACGGACAACAACGCTGAACTGGTCCCTTGTGAAACCTCATCTCAGAAGGGGACAAAACCTGACCTCTGTTCCTGCGGTCGGTGCTCAACACTGGCCGCTCCAGTGACCCGTTTCCTACAAAGGAGGCTGAGGAACTCCGTGGCTTTTCTTTCGTGGCCTGACCTGGGCTTCTTGCATGTAGATGGAGCTTTGCTTCTGGACAAAGAGGTAAACTTGTTAGCACAGCGTTTAAGACAGCGCTGCTGGAAGGACGCACAAACATCTTTCGTGAATGCAATGCTGGGGGTATGCCCAGGTCCTGGCCTCCTAACCAGACAGGTGAGGAAGGGGAAGCACTGCATTCACCACTGATGAGCTTCAGATGGCTAAAGGGAGCGAGTGAAGCACTCGCCGCTCATTTCCTAGACCCTTCAATTGACACATCCGGAGAGAGTAGCCCCTGGGAGAGCTTTTGTATTTTCTCAACTCCTGCCAGAGAATACATTCAGAAAGCCTCATGTGTCCTCGTCATTAGGGACTTCTTATGTGGCACCCTTACCAAGTTGCACTGTAATAATACCACACTACATGATATCACTACAATTTTTAAAAGTTAAATAAATAAAAATAAAAAGCTATAATTTTATTGAGTGCCTACTATGTACCAGGGCTTTACCTACTGCATGTGTCAACATTTAAGACACATGTGAAACACATCGTACTTTTGTAAGGAAAAATGAATAGGCATGTACTGACAGTGACTTTAAAGAGGTTTTGTAAGTGAAAATGTACAGTTTAAAACACATGCAAAGAGTATACTGGAATCCAATAGGAAAACATAAGTTCTGAATGTGCAGTAATACTCTACTACCCCTGACAAAACGTATACAACCACATAGCAAAAAAGAAATATATTAGTACCATTGGAAATGAAAAGATAGTGGCATTACAGTAGTAGTAAATTTAGACTAAAATATTAGCAGGATAATAAAAACTCCCCCTCTCCTCCACAGTGTCTGGTGCCTTGCTATTTTCGTTTTGTTTTGTTTTGTTGCTTTGTTTTGTTTTGTTTTGTTTTCTTGGTGGCTTGCTATTTTTAAGAAAACCACCTACAGGCTGTACATCTTTGCGGGGACGGTTGGTGTTGCCACATTCTACCAGTAGGGGGCAGCATCATCCACCTACCGTTTACCTCTTCATTTTGGCCTTCAATTTTTATTATGGTACATTGGATACAAGATGTTTTGTTTTGGGTAGGGTTGCCAGATTTAGGAAAAATAAAAATAGCACGTCCGATTAAACTTAAACTTCAGGTAAACAAGGAATCATTGTTTAGTAAAAGTATGTCCCAAATATTGTGTGTATTTTTTCTGGCAACCCTAATTTTGGGTGAGGAGAGTTGTGGATAGAGGATGTGAGTACAGGGCATTTTGTGTAAACTTAATGCAGAGTCACAATTACACTATTTCATAGCTTTGGAAACTGAGACTCAGAGAGACTGTTAAGTAGTAAGCAGCAGAGTCAGAATTTGAACCCAGAGCAATCGGCTCCAAAGCCCATTATGTGCAGGTGCTTTTTAAAGTTTTTGTTCTTAAAAAAATTTTCTCGGGCTTCCCTGGTGGCGCAGTGGTTGAGAATCTGCCTGCCAATGCAGGGGACACGGGTTCGAGCCCTGGTCTGGGAAGATCCCACATGCCGCGGAGCAACTGGGCCCGTGAGCCACAATTACTGAGCCTGCACGTCTGGAGCCTGTGCTCCGCAACAAGAGAGGCCGCGACAGTGAGAGGCCTGCGCACCGCGATGAAGAGTGGCCCCCGCTTGCCGCAACTAGAGAAAGCCCTCGCACAGAAACGAAGACCCAACACAGCCAAAAATAAATTAAAAAAAAAATTTTTTTTTCTCTGCATTGTATCTTATTGCTCTCTCTTTTGGTTTTTAGCTTTTTATCTCCATAGGCTCAACCTACAATCGTGCTCAAGTTCCAGCCTCACCAAACCTTCTTCTTCTTTGTTTTCTCCTCAAGCCACTGTTGTGTCAATCATTTCCTTTACTGTCAAATGTTTGGAAAGAATGGTTTGTACTTGCTGACCCCATTTCTTCACCACAGTTACCAGTTAACCCTCTACATTCTGGTTGCCACACTCGCCTAGCCAAATAAATTGTTTCTCAGAGGTCACCACCAATGGCCTATATATGGTCAGGCCATTCAAGATGGCTGTTCTCTTGCTCTCTGTCCATCCCCTGTTCCACCAGGCCCTGCTTCACTCACATGACTATCCAATCCTCTTAATTACTGGGCTTAATCAGTAACTGTGTGCGTGCTTGCCCCCTGCCCCTGCTGCTGGTTTCCGTGGTAACTGAGGAGCCCACCTGACATCAGTTCCCCTATAAATGGTAGCCTCCTTCTCCACCAAGTAGTGAAGGCTGTTGCCATGTCCTGTCTGCTGCCGGCCATCCATGGAAGGAGTGTTGCTCCAGGACCTTTGTGTAAGATGGCCCTTAACCAATGAACTCTGATGTCTCTGTTGTCTCGAGGCTTTTTCTTTGGTCTCAAGGCTGAGCAGCTACAAGATTTGCAGGCTGGTGGGGTGCGGTCCACCAACCAACCAGTTGACAGATTCAGAAATCTCTTCTCAGACCACATCCTACTTGGAAGCTCTGTAATATTTATATGATTGGCAAGTCCAAGGCAGCACAGCTGGAAAACCTGGTTCAACTCATGGGTCCATCAGGTAAGCAAGTCACTTAACTTCTCTGAGCCTTGGTTTACTCATCTATAAAATGGAAATTATAATTCCTGCCTGGTTCATTTCTCAGGAGCATAGTGACTTAAAGTTACTGAGGCCTCCCAGGAAGATGGGACTCTGCAATGCCTTTTACATCAGAGGTACTTTGTAAACATTTGTTGAATGAACAAATAACTGAATGAACGAATGAATATTAGTTTTACAGTTCCTCAATTACCAAAATAAATCAAGATGACAAATCTTTATCAAACCACCTAAGTATAAATATGAGTACCAATTTATGAGGCCCCCGGGCATCTCCTTACAGACCATATATTTCTTTTTTTTTTAATCTATAAAACCCTTCCTTCAAAAAATATCTTATGTCACACCTCAATATATAAAACAGATGAGTCAAAGCTGATGCAGGTTGGCTGGCACGCCGTGGAGGGTGCAAAGTGACCACACATAAGCAGCTCCATGGAGTGATTCGGGGCCTTTTCTGGCTGCTTTACTGCTGAACCGAGCTCTTGCTTCTCCAGGTGATTCTGTGAGCCAAGCAGTATCTTCTCATTAGGTTCTTTTCCAAGCTAAACCTGTAGGGGTTTGTTTCCGTTGTTTACAACCAAGAATCCCAATGCTTTCATGAAACATTTTTACATGCTTGTAACATGGGTGATGCTGTACAGCGAACCGAGGTAACAAGTTCCTGTTGCCAAGGAGCTACCTGTCTAATGGAGCAGACAGACAAGAAAGCCACAGAGGGTCCAAAGTCCAGTGGGTGGGTCTTGGGAAGCTTCCAGGTGAACGTGGTAGATAAATTGCACCTTAAAGGGTGAGTGAAAGTCAGCCAGGTGGGTGGACATGAGGGAGGGAAAAATGGGGGAGGGATGCAGAGGGAGGATGCCACAAGGGAAGGTCTTTCCAGGCACAGGGACCCACTTCGGGGGAATGTGGCCAGTTCAGGAAACAGTCAGTCAGAATGTCAGGAGTAGAGGATGAACATAAGATTGGGGGGAAGGCAGAGGTTGTGAAGAGATATGCAACTGATCACAAACACCTTGAAGACCATGCTGGAGAGTATAGACTTTCTCTTCAAGGCAAGAAAGACTCAGTGAAGGATTTTAAACCAGTGAGAGACACCACAGTATCTGTGGTTTGGAAAGAGCACCTGGTAGCAGTGTGGAGGACAGGTTGGCCATAGAGCAAGACCAGGAGTAGAGAAACCAGGGAGAAAGCTGCGGCAGTGGTGCAGGCAAGAGACGATGAAAGCCAGGACAGCAGTGGAGAGGAGGAATGAGGTCCCAGAGCTGTTTGGAGGACAGAATTCACGTGACTCCAGGGGCCACTGGATTTGGGGAGAAATGGAAATGGAGAAGCCACGCATGGTGTTGCCCTCTGGGATAACCAGCTGACTGGCCTTGCACGGTTAATTGAATCATGGTCATGGGTATCCATTAACCATGTTCCTGAAGCTCCAAATCATACTTTAGAACAAATATCAACAACTTTCTGATTGCCTTCTTTTAAAGGTAGACGTCTTAATTTTCTACTTCCAAAAATGCATTCAATCTGCTTACAGGTAAAATGATATTTTTGGCATTTGGTGCAAATAATCTGACGGACACGAGGGTAAGTATAAATGAAACAAGATTGGCCATGGATTGGTAATTGTTAGAGGGAGGTGGTCATGGGGACTCATACTGTTCTCTCTTCTTTTGTATATGTTTGCATAAAAAGTTTAAAGTGTTTTAAAAATACATTTAATCTAATAATATAGTGATGGCATTGTATATGACACATAAATTTAGAGAGAGATTTGGCAATATTTTCATAACCCTTGTATTTGTAATCTGTGTTCTGGGAATTTATGCTAATTAGCTGAAACAGAGTAAAGCAGAAAATAGGGGAGAGGGAAAGCCAAAGATATTCACTAAAGGGCAGAAAAGGAACTTTAGTAATTATGGCATAGGCATGTAATGGAATATTACACCACTGTCAAAATAAGGCATATGAACATCATGTAACAATATGAGAACTGAGCAGTATAATATGTCTCAGTAGGATCACAGCTCCGTGTAAGATCAAGCGGGCTTTATAAGCTCTTACAACTGTACAAAGTACGTCCGTTTGGCCCCAGCTACCTCTCTGACTTGTCTCCCACTACTCTCATCCTCTCTCCATCTCTCATCCTGCTTCAGCATGCCTAACCTCCTGGCTTGCTCTCAAGCACTCCAGGCTCATTCCCATCTTGGGCCTTTGCATTTACACATCCCTTTGCCCAGAAAACTACTCCCACAAATACCTGTGTAGCTGGCTTCATTCATTCTACGTGGCTGACTTTCATATCTCAACTGAAATGCCACCAAATCAGAGACTCCTTCCTTCCAACCACATCTAAAATAGCACCCCCAGCCCATCATTCTCTGTATCCTCAGCCTGCTTTGTCTACATATGACTTATCACACAGAAATTATATCTGCTTTTGGTTCTTTATGTACGTAAATGTTCTCTTTTTCATGGCTGTACTTCTAATAACAGTGACTGGCACATAGCTGATACTCAGTGTTTGACTGGTTGGTTGACCATAAATGCATGTATATGAATGAAAGGCTGAAAAGAATCTTGAAGAAATGACCATTTGTGTTAGAATGAAAGGAAATAGGGTATTTTTCTCTAAACCTTTCTGCAACGTATTACTTTTGATACTTTAAAAGGAAAGTGAGGGGAATTCCCTGGCGGTCCAGTGGTTAGGACTCCATGCTGCCACTGCTGGGGGCCCGGGTTCAGTCCCTGGTTGGCGTCCCGCAAGCCGTGTGGCATGGCCAAAACAAAAAAGGAAAATGAGCAATATATTTAAAGCATTTAACAAAATAAATGCTTAGAACAGACTCATTAGGTTTTGGTGTCTCGTCGCTGGGTCGAAAATCAGTTGTTTTAAGGTCATGGCTCTCTTTTCTGTTTTCAGCTTTGGGGGACCTGAATTTTGACCCCCCTGATGCATTTGTTGACAAATGAAGTCTGGGATTTAGTTTCTCCATCTGAGGAACTCTTTTTCCCTGTTTGACTCATGGACAAGTTGAAGGGTGTCTTTCTCAATAAGCCATCTTCCTGTGGTTTTCTGTTTTCTAGGATTTCAGAAGAAAACAAGAGTCTGTCAAGCCTGTGTGAAATCCTAACTTCCTTACACCTGTCTTTATTTCCCCCTTACTTTCTGTTTTTATTGCTGGTAGTGTTTAACATAAAAATAAGAAGGATGCAACCCAGGATCCTGGAACTAACAGATGGTAGCAGATACAAATCCAAAGCAAATTTGAGTTTTAAACTTTGCCTTATTTTATTGTGAGATACAGTTCATTAAATACCACTTTGGCAAGTGCATTAAATGTGTCAATACTTTTAAAATTTCAACAGTCAATTAAAGTTAACTTCCGGGAGAGAGAGCGTCAGAGCACTTGGCATGCCTCTAAGCTGTCTGGCCCTTTGCAAAACTGTCGCCCAGAGGAGTTTGCTTCCAGGGACCCCAGTTGCATCTCTTGGCTTACCGTTTCTTTTTCTCTTGGCATTCTCACCTTCTCTACTGCAGCCCTTGACCCACACCCCATAGAAACACAGTAAAGAATTGAACACATTGGCAGTAAATAATTAATTCACTCCATAAACAGAACTCACTGTTCTCGATGCTAAGAGATTCAATGATAAACAAGACACAGCTCATATCACTGAAGTCTTAACCTGGTGGAAAGATGGTTACACTGGAGCAAGGGCTGTCAGGGAGGAGAGACCCACGTAGTCAGGGAACCCACAGTTGGACCAAGCCTGTCTTGGAGCACAGCCTTTGAACAATGAGTGGCATTGCCTGGGTTTTGAAGAACTGAGATAGCTAAAAAGAGGAGAGAGAAGGAAGTGTCCCAGGCAGAAAAATCAGGCTCAGAAACTTCCAGGTATGAAGATCTAAAGGAGCCTGGGGTTACCTCTAGGAGTGAATTCTGGTCTGCCTGGAGCAAGAATGGAGGATGGAGGTTAGGGGTAGTTCTGGTATGATTTGAGGCTCAAGATTTACATGGGTAAATCTATGAATCCCTCCGGGGATTTGCTTACATTTTAAGAGAGGGTTCAAGACTTAAACTAAAGGGATAAAACTATAAATGAAATTTTAGATTCTGTTAATAAAATTTAGATTCTGTCCTTAGGCTAGGGCCTAATAGGTATTCTTAAAGTTACAATGTTCATGGCTTCCTCCCTATAAAAATAGGTCTTACAATGTTCCAGAATGGTTCAAGAAACATTTTGCACACAGGGGATCCTCAAAATGACTTTGTAGAGCCCACCTCCATGCTTGGGGGATGGAAATTTCCATACACACGGAGTACTATTTTAGAAGTCACAACTGGGCATCCTTTTTTTTTCTCCAAACTAGAAGCAGGATCCGGCCCACCAGGTTTATGCAGGAACAGACAGCAAGGAAACCAGACAAGTGTTCCAGCCACAGCCCCATAGCTGACCGAGCCTCAGTAGGTTGGGTGGGAAAGACAGACCTTCAGCTTGTGAATCCAGCCACAACCTGCTGCCCTGACTGTCCCATCCTGATTCCACCATCACCCCGGGGGCGCTTTTCCTTTCACTGGTCCCCTGGCTCCCACCCAAGACTTACCTCTATGGTCATTTTCACTCAATTTCACCTTTGGGAGGTTTGTACACTGCCATTCTTTGGAGAGCCATCACAGTAAATGCTTTTACTTCCCCCCCCAGTTGCTGTGACTCCAACTCCCACGTCTTAAGAAAACACTGCTGGATGGTGCTCCAGGATGTGGTAATTTCCCCAAGTGAAACCCCACCCAGCTGGTGAGGCCCCGCTGGTTCTATGTGCAGATGAGTACACCACAGAGCAGGATGGGAAAGACCAGGGAGCCAGGGAAGGTCAGAAAGTACACAGGACTCGAGTGATCGGAGGAGGAAACAAAATACCGTAGGGAACAAGGAAGGCAGAAAGAAGAGGAAGGCAAGAGAAGGAAGCAACTGAGAGCTAACAGGGAATCAGAAAAGGAACAAGTGCAAGAAAGGCAGACTTGTGAGAACAAGAGGGAAAGCACCTGCATATTTCTTAATATACAGTGGGTTAAGCAGTAGGTTACCATGCTCACGCTTAGAAAAGAAATTTTTTCAAAATGTATTTGGGAAATTTCTCTTTATATACAAACTTGTGCAAGTACTCAGGCTTCCCACACCAACTCGAGCTTTAAGAATGGCTTCCCCCTTGTCTCTGCACTGGGTTTTACTCTGTGAAGGTAAATCCTGGAAACTGGATTTGGGGAAATTTTCAGATCACAACATAACCAGAATACAGCAGCTAAAAACCAGGGTTTTGCCTCTCCTCCCAGGATCAGAGGCGTTCATTTAAGAGCCCTCTGGGGAAACTAATGGCTGGCATTTAATAGAGTAGTTACTGTATTATATTTACTGTATTATCATAGGTAAGGTTACTTGCCATGAAACCCCAAGGATAATACATATTTGGCATGTAATTTCTCTTGCACTGAAGCGATTTTTGTTTTTGTAAAAGTGAGGCATACTTTTTTTTCTTTTCCATCCTGAGGTTTAGGCTTAACGTATATTTTAAAGCATTTTTGAGGAATGCTTTCAAAGGCCTTAAAATTTTTGATCCAGTGTTTTCAGAGTGAATCATATTTTCAATGTTGCTTCTTAAAGGGAAATGCATTTTCTTTCTCCACAAAACTTACTTTATTAAAAAGCATAACACATGCTACAACATGAATGACACTTGAGGACATAAGAGAAGAAAGCCAGTCATAAAAAAGGCAAATACTGTATGATTCCACTTACATGAGGTATATAAAGCAGTCAAATTCATAGAAACAGATAGTAGAATGGTGGTTGCCAGGGGCTTGGGGGAGGGGGAAATGGGGAGTTGTTGTCTAATCTGTACAGAGTTTCACTTTTGTAAGATGAAAAAGTTCTGGCGATCTGTTGCACAGCAATATGAATATATTTAACACTACTGAACTGCACACTTAAAAATGGTTAAGATGGTAACTTTTATGTTATGTGGGGGTTTTTTTACTACAATTAAAAAATTTTTTTTAATATATTAAAAAAACATGATTCACAAGGCTAAGACTCTAAATGTAAAGAAGTTTTAAGAGTACCTTAATCAATTTCTGCTTTTATTTTTCTTCTTATGTATGTAGAAGTACAACATGATTTTTACAAATCCATAACTAAATGTCTAAGTAAGTTTTAATAAGTATAAAGTAAAAATCCTAGGTATGTATGTATGGCTGTGTTGGGTCTTCGTTTCTGTGCGAGGGCTTTCTCTAGTCGCGGCAAGTGGGGGCCGCTCTTCATCGCCGTGCGCGGGCCTCTCACTATCGTGGCCTCTCTTGTTCCGGAGCACAGGCTCCAGACGCTCAGGCTCAATAATTGTAGCTCACGGGCCTAGTTGCTCCGCGGCATGTGGGATCTTCCCAGACCAAGGGCTGAACCCGTGTTCCCTGTTGGCAGGCAGATTCTCAACCACTGCACCACCAGGGAAGCCCAAAATCCTAGGTAATTTTTTAAAACTTACTTCAGTCACTCGGTTCTAAAGCATTCTGGCAGCATGCAGTGTCTTGAGTTACATGTCTGATGGGCTTACTTCAGCCCTATTTAGACCTCTTGCCTTGAAAACATATTATTGTAGATATATTTCTTGCATTAGTTAATATTACTATTCTCAGTTAATTTAAGCAGAAAAGGGATGTATTAAAAGAATGACAAAACTATTAAAAAGATGAGAAAGGTAAACATGTGTTTACCTCCACTCCTTTTGAACCCCATTTAAACAATTAAGGAATTAAAAAAACACAATCACTTCATGAATCTGTAAGGATAAAGAGAACTGGACAGATGCCAACAGAATTTTGGAATCTAGAGAGCATGAGGAGGTTACATTTGCCTGACTTTACAGTTAATTCCCTGCAAAGTTTGGGGTAACAGATTTTTCAAATTTCAGAATCCCCAAAGGTTCAGTAAGTGAACCAGTGATTATACCAGGTAACTCTGAAGGAAGAGGTAGGAATGGGTAGGGCTGAAAACAGGATGATTAGTTTAAAAGTATAAGAAGTTAAACTATTAAATTCCATTTCTCTCCCCAGGGCAGACAGGAGACCGCCCTCATCCCCCCACCTGGAAAAGATAGAAAGTTTATTTTCAGAAACTGTTGAAACACAGAGGATCTGGATTCAGAGACACTGGTCATGTTTCGAGTACCTTATTGGATAGGGGGTGAAGTAAAGTCTGTGTACGGAAGCATGAGATCTCTCCCTACGACCCCTTTAGTTCCTCTAAGAACACACTGGCAACCAAGCTTAATCACCGTCTTCCTGCACCCAATAGAGGTAGGTGCGGGGATACCTACCTGGGAAACTGACCAGCCCAAGAGAAAAAACCTGCAGATATTGACTGTGTAGAGCCCCTCAACTAAAGGAATCTGTTGCTGCCCAAGCAATTACAGAGAAGCCCACTGATTGACAAGTCCTACCTATATACACAGAGCCCCTCATTCTACGAGCGCTCGGAGGGCCAAAGACCTCAAGATAGTTGAGGAAAGACTCTGATATGAAAATGAGATGCAGAAACCGTAAGAAAAAGGGAACTTGGAGAAAATAAGGACAAAGTAAGGAGAAGAAAAAAAGTTTTTAAATCACTATTATACTTTGAGAGTTCTTGGGCCCATAAACCAAGAATCAGAAGATGTAAAAAGGGGGAAATCTAGGGAATAAAGGAACTTCTAGAAATTAAAAATGTGATCATTTCTGTGCAAGATTAAAGTGGCAATCGTGTAGTTTTGAATCTACCTATTCCTCTAACAGTAACCACCACCACAACAAACGCACAACAATTATCTACTATAAAAGTAGTAAGGTATCCTGTGAACTTCGAATACAAGGAAAGGGCGGATTAACTGATAGCAGAAAGACCCACAGGGTATCAGCAAGTGGGCAGCAGGAAGTCGAAAGCAGGCAAAGGGTCTCTGGTGGCACTGAACAGCATCCGACTTGTAATCAAACTGCCAAAGGTACTTACCCTAAAATCTAAATGTGCCCACTCAGCATAGAAAGCTAATTGGGTTTTTGGGGAACAGTGCCAGAGCTAGGTTCTAAGGGTGAAGGCAAAGGAAAGATTAGATGGTGTGGGACAGTCTGGGCCCTACTAAATCTCAGAACTAACCAATTGACCCTCCTTTCCAGGACAAAGTCCCTCACGGAGAAGGATCTGCTGGCAGTAGAATCTAAATTGAGCAGCACAGAGATACTATGAGCAAAGGCAAGAGAAGATCCAGATGAAGTGGGAGAAGGGGCAGAAAAGGTAGTTTCAAAAAGCATAAGGCAATATTGTCTGACTCTTTAGCATAACAACAGCAAAGCCATCGAGCTAGGAAAGCAGTCCTGGTGTACCCTCCTCTCCTAAGGTACACCATGTGGGCCTCTTCATAGGGCTGCCTGATATATTCTCACAGACTGGCACCTGACATGCCAGAGCACATGATTCGCGGGTGAAAGCAAGGAGGAAGCAGTTATGCCTGCGATGAGCTGGTCACACACCATCCCTCCCACCGTATTCCATTCGTTAGAAGGGAGTCCCTAAGTCCAGCCCATACTCAAGGTGAAGAAAGAGCCCCACTCTTTGAAGGAGGGAGTATCAAAGAATTATGGGCATTTAAAAACTCTAACAGTTATGAATGTTTGTTATACGTATTAGTGCATGTTAAAGAAAATAAGTCTTTTTGATTTGTAGAAATTCTCCTCCAAACATTGGTTGGTTTGGGACTGTACCTTGGAATAGAACACTTGGCTATCTTCAACAACACATGGAATTTAAATTCAACTGTGTATTTGTTAAAATCTTCAGAATTATCAGTTACTTTAAAAAATAATTAAAGTGTGCTCTCAGAGCTTATGTATTATAAAGCTTGTGATGAACTCTCCTCCCCTTTTGGAATTTTTAAAAATTTAAACGTGTAAAGTTATAAAATAAATTCATAAACTCAAAAAAAATAAAAAAATAAAAACTGCTCTAAGATACAGAAGGACTCAAGAGAAAGCGAGAGCTGTGAATAGAAGATAGGCAAAGACAAACCAACATTTGTTTGTCAACAGTTTTGAGGAACTGCCAGACTGGCAAAAGGTAAACACAATCCAAGTGTCCATCAACGGATGAATGGATAAATAAAATGTGATTTCATACAATGGAATATTATTTGGTCCTAAAAAAAGTAATGAAGTACTGATATATGCTAGAATATGGATGAACCTTGAAAACATTATGTTAGGTGAAAGAAGCCAGACACAAAAGACCACATATAAGATTCCATTTATAGTAAATATCCAGAATAAGCAAATATAGAGAGACAGAAAGTAGACTAATGATTGCTTAAAGCTGAGAGGTGTAAGGGAAAGCGGGGGAAGGGGAAGGTGACAGTTAAAGGGTAAGTGGTTTCTTTTCGATGAGATTAAAATGTCCTAAAATTGTTTGTAGTGAAGGTTGCACAACTCTGTGGATCTACTAAAAACCAATGAATTGTACACATTAAATGAGTGAATTATATTTTGTGAATTTTATCTCAATAAAGCTGTTACTAAAAAATGAAGCTATTATTAACTACAGGAAAAAATGTACATACATTTCTGACATACTTTATGGTTAAGATGTGAACAGTTTTTACATAGCTGTCATAATATAACAGTAAATGTTATATTACAAAACTCTGGAATAACCATATTGAAGGGCTGTGGAAAGGGGAAATTTATAGAGGTTTACAGAAATAAATTCTCATCTGCCCTACCAGGAAGACAATAGATAGTACCTAAGTTGAAATGACAGTATAAGTGTATTATTTAGAAATACAGATGTAAATAGTAGACAAAAGAATAAAAGAGTTGGAATAGGTTGCCTGAATAAAATCTTATTACATTTAGGTTTTTCTCAGCTACTTCTTTTTTGTGTGATCCCGGACATCTGTAACCTCTAAGACTCAATACTGTCTTCTGTAAAATAGAAGTTATAATAATAACATATAATACAGAGTATTTTGTGATGATTAGATGAGATGATGCATGTCAGATGCTTATTATAGTGCCTGTGACATAGCCAGAACTCAATAAATGTTAGATTCTGATGTCATCATGATCATAATCATTATCACCACCAGGACTATGAGGTAGGTGGCATTTATTCCAACCATTAGGGCTAATCGGATGCTCATGCGAAGATCTAGAAATAACCGCCAGGGAGTAGGAATGATGGTTTCTCTTTGCTGTGAGGCCCTCCACTTGTACCCAAGGCCCCTCTGGGGTCCCAAGGTAACAGAGGACAGAGACCAGTCTTGAGTGTAGGATCTTAGGTGCAGCCAATACCTTCCTGGCCTCTCCACAGCCCCTAATACTTAGTTCCTTATATCATCAGCCACCCATGCATCCCTTATTATGCAGTGAGTTATCATGAAGGATGTAGTGACAAGCCTGCCCATGGGATCTTCTCTCCCGTTTTAGGGCTGTTGGTCATTAGTTGTTTCCTGCAGTGAACCCGTCTCCTTATTGGCAAATTGTGACACAGAGGTCCCCCAACCCCCAGTCCCCGGTACCCCCAGTACCGGTCCACGGCCTTTTAGGAACTGGGCCGCACGGCAGGAGGTGAGCGGCGTGTCAGTGAGTGAAGCTTCATCTACCGCTCCCCAGCCCTCGCACTACTGCCTGAACTATCTCCTCCCCCATCCCCCGCCAACGTCCGTGGAAAAATTGTCTTCCAGGAAACCAGTCCCTGATGTCAAAAAGGTTGGGGACCGCTGTTGTAGCATAAGGAACGTATCCATCTGAGCTCAAAAAGTCACCAGATGGGTTTAGATGCTCCCAACATTCTCCTTACCTAGATATCACCTCCCCTGTGCCCAGCACCAGGAGAACATCAAGACTCACAGAATTCTGAGAATCAAAGTTCTACCTAGACATATCCTGATCATGAAAGCAGCCCAAGATAAAGGAAATGCAAAGAAAATTAGAGAGTTTTAAAAGCACTATCCAGTTAGTCACAGAAAATAATATAGGCCTGGAGAGGTTTGAAGTATCTACCCTCCTCTGGTCCTTAAGCTGGAGGCTCAATGCAGCTCATCCCAATTGCATTACTTATGCTCCCTTTTAAATGTTCTCAAAACAGGAGCAGCTTCCTGACAGAGGAACTTAATGAGACAAATAACATTTGTATAACAAGCATGTATATGTACATTACGCAGTGCTGGGTTCTGACAAAGCTCATCTGTGATAAGGAACTTGCCCTCTTACAGCTTCTAATGTTCCTAAAGCAAGGAACAGATGGAGAGAAAGGCACACGCTTTAGCCAAATGCAAAAGAAGTGGAGTAATACACACTTTTACAGTGGCTTTATTCTTGATAGGGGAAAAGACAATAGAAAGACAAGGGAGTGGCACTAGATAAGTATAGGATTTTAAAGAGCTAATGTGAGAATTGGAAGATTTTCAAAAGCAGGGATCTCACTTTGATTCTTTCGATATGTGGTGTGATGAACACCATGAATTACACGCTCAAAATCTCTTTCAACCCCGTCCAGCAGGTTTTCCCTACTGCAGAGACTACAGACTTAAAACGCCTTTTCCCAGCCTCCCCCAGAGCTAGGCTCTGGATGTGATTTAGGTTCTGCTGATCCGGTGCATTTGTGCAAGCCTTGAATTTGCAGCTGAGGTACATGGGGAGAGGGGCGGGTTACGTGATGTCCAGTTTCCTGATGTGTGTGGTTTTGGGTCAGCAGCTGTAGCAGCGGCTTCCAGTTTCAACAGGCAGTGGCCTCATTGTGACAGGGCAGCAGTTTTCTTGGTGACCCAGTAATATGGGGTGGCTTTAGGGTCTTCCTGGAAACACAACTCAGAATCCATTTTCCCATGATTCCATAACTGATATAGTACCTATAACAAATCCCTTTTTGCCAATCTAACCAGAGCAGATCCTGGTCTCTTCTGAAGAACCCTGCTCGATACTGGGCGGGTGGGATGGTGGGAGCTACGGAGGGGTGGGAGACACCAGTCAGGAACCTCATAGGACAGGAGTATGTGCGCAATCTCTCAAGATGCTTAAATCTCTCTCAGCAAGAAGGAACTCCGTGCCATTCCACAAGGGCTTCCGGGGTGGAGAAAAGTGTGATAGGAGGGTGATACATGACCATTAATTGTTTCAGGAATGTCCAAATAAGTTTTAGAAAAAGAGATTGAAATCTTTAACAAAGCCCACAAGTCTGTACAATGTGATTTCTACGTGTTTCATGAGCCTGGTGGACCGTGTCCTCACTTTCTCTTGTCCAGCCATGCTGGCCTTTTCTTCTTCAGATTCACTCCTCCCTTCTCTGCCTCAGAACCCCAGCTGCGGCTATTCTTTAACTGGTAACTCTTACTTGTTGTTAAGTGGACTCTCTCATTAGACCTCAGGATGTCCATGTGATGTGCTCTCTTGACACGTTCTACCTCCCTTCATGAGTCACAGCCAGAGTTAAATGCTGATTTATATAAGTCAAAAATATTAATAGATGTCTGCCCTGCAGACAGGAAAGTCCATGAGAGTAGAGGCTGCCATATCCTCGGTATCTAAAAGTGATTTGCACGCACCTGGGGCTCAGTAAGTATAGGTTAAGTGTACGCACTCCATCTTCCTGCCCCGGTTTTGTTGCAACTCTATCTGAATACCTGCTCCCATGATTGCTGCAGCAAAGGAAGATAGCTTGGAGACTTGGCCACCGGTTCCTAAATCCTTCTGCGAGGGAATGACATGCATCACCTCCATGAATACTTCGTTGGCCAGAGCAAGTCACAAGGCCACCTAGCTTCAAAAGGGCAATCCAGGAAGGGGAGAAGAACTATGAATACTGGTCTGCCGCAGCCCCCTACCCTAGAAGCTGACCTAAACGTTAAGGTTAGAAGGCAGAAAGTATTGATTATTCTATAACTCGTGACTTGAGTCTTACTTCCTAAAGCAAGCACATCGTATTCTTTGTTCTGAGGCATATTTTCCCCATTTCACTTTTATTGTCATGTTCTCTACTGGCTAATGTGCATTCTTATCTAGGCAGTCCTAAGCTCAGGGCTTTACCAGAAATGTCCCTGTGAAAATGAACTTTAGGCCAATAGCAGAATGTGCTTACCCAAGCTGGCTCTTCATCTATTCATTGCCTCGATGAGGACAAGCACATTTAGTCCCTTTGTTACACATGACCCCTGGCCGTGCTGCTGTTCTCATTCATTTGCCTTGAAATTAGCTGCTCTCGGAGCTTGGCAGCATGGGGCCAGCATCCACAATCAACCACGTATGGACTGACCATCTGTTACCCATATTTCCTTTACCAGGTGTTGATAGGTGCAGAGAAACACAGTTCATGACTCTGGACCTCAAGGAGCTAACCCTCCAACTGAGGAAACAAGATGTAAATCCCCCCAATACTACCTAAGTTCATGGCTATGTATGTTTAAATACAGAATGGGTTGTCGGGCAATCAAAGAATTTCAGAGGCAGGAGAAAGAGGGGGGAAAGGGAGGAAGAAGATCAGCAACAGTTGTGGAGGAGAGAGCCCCCGCTGTCAACGGGTGTGGACGGCATGCTGCTGAAGCGGCGGGGAGAAATCCTGAAAACAGGGCCAGTGGTGGCCTCCCCTTGGTCCAGTCGTCTCGGTTCTGACTTTGAGTCTTCCCAGGTCATGACTGCACCTGGGATTCCAGAAATTCTACATCTTCTGGGAGTCCAGCATCTGGATTAATATGAGAATCCTACTCCACGTCAGAGATCTTTGTGTCCCCACTGACATCCTCCGAGCCCATGGCTTGCTGCAGGCGTTGCTGGGACAGCCAGGTGTGTGCAGGCCTCACAGGACAGCACTGCTTTGGCTGAACCCAGGAGCTCTGCTTCTTGGCCCTGGAGCTCCTCTGCCGCCACCTTGAGGGAGGCTGGGGGGAGCTGCCCAGAGTTCTACTGCAGGTGCAAGCCTGGAAGTGCCAGGAAGTTCACACCCCCCTTGGACAAACCTTGGCCAAGGGGAACTTGGGGGCCATGCAGGAGGTACATGCTCCCCTCTTCTGTCCCTTGAGCTGACAACTGTGAAGGCGTTTTACACATTTTCTCAGGGGTTCCCCAGAGGGGAGTAGACTGTTAAGAGTAACCTCCTCTTTAACATACACTGTACTGACTTTTCTTCCTTCTGTTTCACAATTCCAGGTCCCCCAATAAGCAAATCCTATGCCCAAGTTAGGACACCCCCCCCACCGCCGGCCCAGAGAAAACTGTTTAAACTTCTTTACTTCTTCAGTAAAGCATTTACCCCTTTGCTTCAGAGTTATTAATTAAAAAATTAAAATTATAAAAGGTTAATTCTTTGCATCTTGCTCTTATACTTTAATAAACTATTTTGGAGATCTTTTCATGTTAGGATAAAAATACCTATCTGATTTTTAAAATAATATTCACTCTAGGGAATATCATAATTTATATAATCAGTTCACTCTTCCGATAAGTACTTTGATGGACAGCTTTATCTGGGTATATGTCCTCTTTTCCCAAACTGCCCTTTATCTTTATTTTAATATCATTTCTCCTGACCAAAATATTGGGAGAAATATCCTGGCCTGCGCTTTATTAGGATAGGTCAGGATTGATGGGTTCCAGGCAGCAAAGCCGAGCTGGTAGGGATTTTTGCAGGCCATACAGATGTACCTTTAAACTTGCGAGAGTTTAGCCAACTGAGAAGTGAGAAGAAAACAGTCCACAGAGGACACCAACCTCACTTCTGACACAAGTTGCAAGTTCAGGGGTTCCCAAGACCACCCTTAGGTTTGATAATTTGCTGGAAGAATTCACAGAACTCACTGAAAGCTGTTATGGTCACGCTTTAATACAGCTAAACACTACAGATTAGAATCAGGCAAGGGAAGAAGTACACAGGACAGAGTCCAAGAGAGTACGAAATGCTGTTTCTGTTTCCTCTTCCCGTGGAGTCATGACACTGTCACTTTCTTGACATTGATGTGTGACAATACGCATGGAATATCATAAACTAAGAAAGTTTACCCCAGCCTCGGTGTCCAGTCTTTATCCAGTGGGTAACCTCAAGTTCCAGCCCCTCAAGAGGTCCACTGATACCACCTCAAAACACCCACCCTACCTCACTTTGTGACTAATTGCCTGGCCCCCAGGCTAACAAAGACTCTCCAGTCAAGAAGCTGAGGACAGTGTAGGTGGATTCCCTTCTCTCCACACCCTCTCCAGCATTTATTGTTTGTGGATTTTTTGTGACAGCCATTCTGACTGGTGTGAGGTGATATCTCATTACAGTTTTGATTTGCATTTCTCTAATAGCGATGTTGAACATCTTTTCATGTGCCTCTTGGCCATCTGTATGCCTTCTTTCGAACCCTCCTACAGTGTTGGTGGGAATGTAAATTGGTGCAACCACTATGGAAAACAGTATGGAGGTTCCTTAAGAAACTCAAAATAGAGCTACCATATGATCCTACAATCCCACTCCTGGGCAAGTATCTGGAGAAAAACATGGTCTAAAAGGATACATGCACCCCAATGTTCATTGGAGCACTGTTTACTATAGCCAAGAAATGGAAGCAACCTAAATTTCCATCGACAGAGGAATGGATAAAGAAGATGTGGTGTATATATATATATACACAATGGAATATTACTCAGCCATTCAAAAGAATAAAATAATGCCATTTGCAGCAACATGGATGGACCTAGAGATTGTCATACTGAGTGAATAATTCAGAGAAATATCGTAGATAATGCTTATATGTGGAATCTAAAAAAAAAAAAAAGATACAAATGAACTTATTTACAAAACAGAAACAGCCTCAGAGACTTTGAGAATGAACTTACGGTTACCAGGGGGGACGGGGGGTTAGTCAGGGAGTTTGGGATTGACAGGTATACACTGCTATATTTAAAATGGATAACCAGCAAGGACCTACTGTATAGCACAGGGAACTCTGCTCAATATTATGTAACAACCTAAATGACAAAAGAATTTGAAAAAGAATAGTTACATATGTATGTATAACTGAATCACTTGGCTGTACACCTGAAATTAATACAACATTGTTAATCAATTATACTCCAATATAAAATAAATTAAAAAAAAAGCAGCAACTGAGGACAAAGGCCAGACCTCTTTTTGCAGTAAAAGATAGACTCTTTACTACACAACACCAAAACAGAATTGACTCCATTAGATTTTTCTAGGGAAATATCTAATTAACAATGTCTAATTTTTTTTTCCCAAGAAAGTTATTTAGTCAAGCAAAATGGGAATGACCATCAGTTTGCTCAATAGCAAAAAGTGTCCTTGACAGCAGTCAGCTCAACATGTCGCAAAGAAGCCCTGGTCAAATGGTCCTCCCAACCTCACACCCTGCCCGAACATGGCAAACAGCGAGCTGCACTGGCCACATATTTTCCCCTTGGGCTGGGATCTCTGTTTATTTTAAGGGAAATAAAATCCTTATGTTTCTGAATCATTTACACTTAACTCATTAACAAATTTCACAATGGAAATTCTTTGGTTCTCTCCTTCCTTAAATCTTCGGGAGTGGGGTTGTGGGAAACAAAGAGGTTTATACTAGCAGGTATTTCAAACATTCAACATAACCGCAAACTTAGTTTCAGGCCAGGAAATCATGAAGAATAGTGCTGGTGTTAGTGATACCACATGACTCTATTCTTCTAGAACTTGAGTGCTCAAATCACACCAGATCCACAATGCCTTCTCCCAGACAGGAGTTTTCTTAGTCCCTTTGGGCTGCTTTAACAGACTGTGTGGCTTATAAACACAAATTTATTTCTCACAGTTCTAGGGGCTGGGAAGTCCGAGATCAAGGTAACAGCAGATTCAGTGCCTGGTGAGGACCTGCTTCCTGGTTCATAGACAGCCATCTTGATCTGTGTTGGTACATGGCAAAAGGGGCTAGGGAGCTCTCTGGGGTCTCTCTTAGGACACGAATCTTACTCACGAGAGTTCCACCCTCACGACCTAATCACCTCCCAAAGTTCCTACCTCCAAACACCATGACATTGGAGATTAGGTTCAACACATGAATTCTGGGAGGACACAAACATGCAATCTATAGCAGAAGGGATCTCTCAGCCTTTTGACTGTTTTGCCACACCTCTGCTCTGATCTAATATGATAATAATAATGCAATATTATAATAATAATACAATGTTGCATCTCTGTTCTGATCTAATATTACCTTGAGTGCTTATCTCTACAACCAAAGTGTTATCTCTACTCCAGAGTAGGAGGACACCTCATACCTGTGCATACACTGCACATTGCCCAGCACAGCACCCTTTGATGATACTGATGACAGAGCACATACTGGGGGTTCAATAAACATTTGTTGACAATAAAACAATTTATATTTTTGCAGGTTCTTTTGCATATATTTATTTGTTCTATATTTAAAAAACAAGCTCCTTTACCCTCCCGTCCTCATTCTTTAGTTACAAAGTACTGTACCACGAGTTCCAGTAAAGCCCTCAAGAGTAGTGTTCTATACCTATTTATCACGTATCTTCTGCCCTACACTGAAAAGATGAAAGTAAACATGATTGAATGCAAAAAGAAGCAATCTGAGTGTACGAAAGGAGGGATTTTGCCATTGGAATTTTACTCTGGTTTTTAATGTTTTTTTTTTTCTCGCTGAGAAAGTAAGCAATTAACCTCAAGAACCATTGCACAACAAAAACCTACTGACTTTTTTGTTCCTTAAACAGGTTTTATGTAATTTATACATTAAATGAAGTTAGACCTTTCCTGGAGGCGCAATTACCGTTCTCAAATTCTGTGGTAAGGAACAGTATCATTAACACACAATACTGGGTTTCTGCACATCACATGAAATTAACCCACTGGTTCAGGCATGACTGACTGGAAGACCATGATCTGTACTAAAAGAGCCCTTAATGACTATTGTTGTCTACGAAAACAGTGACACTCTGTGCCATTCAAGAAAAATATGGTCAGGGGACTGTTCCCTTGATGCCTTATGCAACTCCAGGTGTTTCATTTAGTGGGCCAGTTTTCAGAGTAATTTGGCCATAACAAAGATTTTTTAAAATCCAGTTTTAGATACATCTTTAAGGCTTTGAGGACAAATATTAATCAGATACATAAACATTCCTTGTCATTTTTGGCCTCATATCCACTTTCCCCGACATTACTGAGGCTCCAGCTGTTTTATCTGGTAAATATTTTGTAAAACTGGGAACGTGGTTGACCCTCTTTCAGTGGTAACTCTTGTAAAACAGGGTAGAGTGTCAGCTGGATGCTGTGACAAGGGTGGTCCTAATGACATGGGCTCAAGGTCTCTCCCAGAGAAGAGCTTTGGGGCTGGTAAAAACCCTCTCACTGGGCTTCCCTGGTAGCACAGTAGTTAAGAATCCACCTGCCAATGCAGGGGACATGGGTTTGAGCCCTGGTCCGGGAAGATCCCACATGCAGTGGAGCAACTAAGCCTGTGTGCCACAAGTACTGAGCCTGCGCTCTAGAGCCCGCGAGCCACAACTACTGAGCCCACGTGCCACAACTACTGAAGCCCACGCGCCTAGAGCACATGATCTGCAACAAGAGAAGCCACCGCAATAAGAAGCCCACTTGCCGCAACTACAGAAAGACAGCACGCAGCAACGAAGACCCAACACAGCCAAAAATAAATAAATAAAATAAATTTTTAAAAAACCAAACCCTCTCACTGAGGTCCTTAGAGTGAAAACAATTCTCACTTTAACAATGCTAAGATGTTATTTGCCTTGTTCACTCCTATGCTCTCATGACTGTACATGACATGTGGAGTTTTCCAGAGGCTACATGATATGTGATGTCACAATAGATTGAATGAAGAAGGAAGAGAATCCAGCTGTCTTTTTCTAAGCCAGACATTACAGAGATTGGCAAAAATGCAAAACAGTGCCATTCTTCTCACTAACTTTTTTTGAAAATATCTTTTTTATAAAAATATTTTACTTATATTAACATGCAGTGGGTTCATTGTTATTTTTAAATGAATTGATAAATGTTTTTGAAATTCTGCTTTAATTTCTAACACAGTAAATATTGACATACATTACATTTGAACAAAAGTTTTTTAAGGCACCCAATACATTTTAAGAGCAAAATTGATCCTGAGGCCAAAAAAATTTGAGAATCACTGGTGTAAGGGAAACAGCTTTGAATAGAGATAGCCCTGCCACTTACTAGCCACCTCTCCACACATCCCACCTCGAAGAGCACGCACGCACACACACACACATCCCAATCAAGCTCTTTCCCATCGCCTACTGAAGGAAAAAAAAAAAACAGTTTAATTCAATAAGTAAATATTAAGTGACTCAACAAAGCAATTAAAAGAAAAAAATTCCCCAACTGAGTAAAGAAGGTAGAGGAAAACAGAATATGTCACCCCCAAATACCCCTCTTTGACATAAATTTATTTTGAGCTGAAGGCAATTAAGAAGAAGCAAACAGAGGAAGAACTGTCTGTACTGTCCACCTTTTCTGCCTAAAGGCAGGATATAAATTCTCCTTTACTAGAGATGATTCTGGACTCTTATGAGCCCAGAGACAACCCAAGGAATCTGCAAACAAACCTTACTCCATTATTTTCCTCCTATTTCCTCCTGTTTACCTTCCCACCGTTTGCCACCCTTGGAAACCTAAAACTGCTTTCCTTTGTCTTGTCATTTCTCTACAGATTTATTGCTTTTTGTTGAAAATGCTATAAAAGCAGGAGTTCTAAGCCACCTTTTCTAGTTACTCTTCTCTTTCCCCAAGTTTTTCCCATGCATATGTGAGATGTTAACAAACTTCTGTTTGTTTTTCTGCTATTAATCTGTCTTTGTAGAGACCCAGCTGAGACCACAGAAGGGTAGAAGGAAAGATTTTTCCTCTCCTACGAACATGCTCAGTTTGGGTATGGGAGCAAGGAAGGGAAAGCATGAAACAGAACTAAATGCAAGTGATTTGGGGGTTATTTGGTATTATGCTATTTTTGTATGCATACTCAAATGAACTGTATTTGGATATTTAAAAAATTTTAGTTTTTCTATTAGCTTATTATGGGTGCTCTAACCCTTTTGTTTTGAATATATACAAGTTTTTCTTTTTCCTTCCCCAATTTTACTGAGGTATATTTTATCACAATAAACTGCACATATTTAGAGCACATAATTTGATGGGTTCTGACCCATGTACATACCTGTGAAACTATCATCACAAGTTAATAAACATATTCATCATCCCCCCCAGTCTCCTTTTATAATTCACCCCCACTCCTCCACTCATCAAACACTAATCTGTTTTCTGTTTAGTATAGATTAGTTTGCATTTTCTAGCATTTTCTATAAATGAACTCATTGCAGTATATACTCTTTTGCAACATTATTTTGAGACTTAATCACGTTGCATTAATCATTAGTTTGTCCATTTTTATTGCTGAGTAGTATTCTACTGTATAGATTCACCAAAACCTGTTTATTCTACTCACTCATTGATGGACACTGGGTTGTTTCCAGGTTTTAGCAATTGAAAACAAAGCTGCTATGTCCACTTGTGTACAAGTCCTTGTGTTACCAACCCTCCCCAGTCAAGCCCCAACAAGGGCCCTCCTGCCCAGTGTCGCCAGTGCCAGTAGGAGACCGAGTTCGGTTTAGAAGCAAAGGGAAGCTTTATTCTTTGATTAGAGAATGGAGAGATGTGAGCTCGGCCCTGCAGCACTTACTCTCCCCAACAGGCCGATAGGCCTTGGGCATGGCTGCTTTATAGGGATCTCGTGGAGGGGGCGGGGTGGGGCGGGGCGGGGTGGGGGGGCGGAGTTCTCACTGGGCAGGCGCAGATGTGCTGCTCTGGCATTCACTCGTATCTGTGCCAGGTGCAGCCCCTCTGCGCACAGCCCACCACCGCCATCTTGGATTAAGGTGTCGTGCGCAGCGTCTCTGTACACGGCTGGGGCTGCGGTGTCGGGTGCTGCCGTTTTGCGATGGGAACTCTGGTCTGAAGTGCTGGGTGCGAGGTCTCTGCTCGCGGCTCCCTATGAACAAGTGGAACTAGACTAAACACAAAGGAAAAGAAAAAGGTGAGACTTTATTTTATTACCCAGATGCTGTTTTTATTTTCTGGGAATTGTTAACGGGCTTTGGCAGTGACAAATCCCTCCTCTGTCTTTTGTCCTGCCCGTCATTTTTCAGGGACGCTTGTCCATCTTCTGTAATCCTTTTTGTTACTGGAGTCTGAGAGGTTACTGTGTAGCCTGCCAGCCTTTTTCCCTCCCTCATAAAACGACTCCTGTCCATGAACCATTCCTCTTTAGGGTTTGGGGAGGCTCGCTTCGTAGGTTGGGGGAACTGGTATAGACTGTATCTATTGTTTCTACACAATCACGTTCCAAGGACCCTGTTTCTGTAGGTAGTAAAGTGGCAGGATTTAGTGTGTGACAGGTTTTTATAGTAACCACTGGGTTGTCTAATGGCTCTATGAATGCCTGGTCTTGGGCCTTCCCTGTTACCCCCATAATTTTACAACTCTTTTTAAAACTAATTTTATTATATTTTATTAATTTTGAGGGAAAATAACTGTTGGCCTAGAATTCTACATCCAGAGGAACAATTTTTTTTAAAGTATAGTTGATTTACAATGTTTCAGGTGTACAGAAAAGTTATTCAGTTATGCATATGTATACGTATTCTCGTTCAGATTCGTTTCCATTATAGGTTATTACAAGATATTGAATATAGTATATATTCAAGTATATATATTATATACAAGGCCATATAGTAGGTCCTTGTTGTTTGTCTGTTTTATATATAGCAGTGTGTATATATTAATCCCAAAGCCCTAATTTATCCTTTCCCCTTCCCCTTTGGTAGTGAGTCAGTGAGTTTGTTTTCTGTCAGTGAGTCTGCTTTGTCAGTGAGTCTCTTTCTGTTTTGTAAATAAGTTCATTTGTATCATTTTTTAAGATTCCATATATAAGTGATATCATATGATATTTGTCTATCTCCGTTTGACTTATTTCACTTAGAAGTTTACAACTCTTGGCAATCGAGTTTGCCTGATCTGGTCTTCAGAACCAAGTAAGTGGCACTGGTGTCGACTAAGAATTTGACAGGCTTTCCCCTTATGTCCAATGTTAGCCAGGGCTCCTCGGGGGCCAGGTGGAGCCCCAGCTTAGGAGCCCCATGGCCCCATCATTCTTCATCTGTTTGGACCATCTGCCTTCAAGGGTAGTGGCCAGGATCTGCCATTTCTGTCTCCCTTTGGGAGTGGCAAGTGCATTCTCCTTCGTGTCCCTCTTGTTTACACGTGGCACACGGGCACTGATTAGGTCCTAGTTTCCTTGGCTTGTTATCCCTCGGTGGGGACTTGGGGTCACTCAGTGGAGTCTGGGCAGTTAGTCCAGATTCCCGTGTGACCAGTTGACATTGAAGGGCAACAGCCAGGACGTGGGCTTGCCTCCACACCTTTTTATCTTCTGACTTTTCTTCCTCTATATCTCAGTTATTAAACACCTGGTAGTCAACCTCAACCAGGCAAGGGGTAGAGGTATCTGGTTCTATTTCCAGTTTCTGAAGTTTGCACCTGATGTCGGGGGCATTTTGGGAAATGAAACACGACCTCAGGACTGCATTCCCTTCCAATGACCCAGGGTCAGTTGTAGCATATGTTCAAAGGCATTCCCTGAGGCAGTCTAGGAATGCCAAAGGGTTTTCCCTTGGCTCTTGATTGATTTCCTTTATCTTATTCTAATTGACAGGTGTCTTTCCTGCTGCTTGGATTCCCTTTAGGATCATATTTTTATAATTGGTTAGCCTTTGCCTTCTACCCCCTTATCCATTGTCTCAGTGGTCCCAGTTGCCTTTGTTATCTGGGACCCCTTGACTTCCTGGTCTGAAAATAACATGACCTACATTGTTTCTATTCTTTGTCTGCTTCCTCTCAGGCTTTTTAAAAGACCATGGCCTTTTCTTCCCCCATTAGGAGTACATTGAGGAGGCTCTAGATGTCAGCCCATGTGGGTCATGGGTCTAAAAGATTCCGCTAATCAAATTCAGGAACCCCTCTGGATCTTCCCTCAACCCCTTACTATGACTTTTTTCCAACTACCATCGAGGCTGTTGGAGTGATTTGTTGGCACGCAAGATTTGACCCAAATAAGATTTCCAGTTTGGGAAATTTGGAACCAGCACCAAACTGTTAATGGATTCCTCAAGAGACCCAAATAGGAGTGAGCTCTGATTGGGGGTTCCCCTCGACTCTCAGTTGGTGCTTGAAGACGGGACTGCCTCCAGGTCAGAGCAGCTTAGCTGAGGCGGGTGTCTTTCCTTCTTTCAGCTGGAAAGGAGTTTTAGACTTCCTGCCAAGTGAGAGCTAAACGCATGAGGGATCCCCCCCACCAGGGTACTCCCCAGATCTCGAGGGTTGATACCAGGAGGAGTGTCCGTGGAACCTCAGTTGATAAAGAATCACCCAAGGCTTGCCTCGCAAGCAGAAGGGGGAAGGAGCTTGGAAGATTAGAAGGAAAAGACATCAGGGAGAGGTCAGACGGTGGGTGTTTCCTGTTCTTGCCAGCAGCTCACAGGCCTTCCTGATAATGGGGCTCCTGGCCTTGCGAGCAGCTCCTGGGGCTTCCCAGCCCACTTCAGGGAGACTGTCACTGACCAGAAACGGTCAAGTCACCGGTCTTGTACCTAGGGCCCTTTCATACTCAGGCGTCCCTAGTGCCTTTTCCTGAACTCAGATCCTGTGCCCTCATTCCGTTTTGTCAGGCAGTCTTTATTACCTGGGCCTTTTCCCCATCTAGCCTCTTGACTCACGCGGCAGGCCACTTTCCTTTACCAAACTGTGATGATGGAGAACGCGCTGTTGACCCCTGGAGGTTGGCAACGAGGGCAAGAACCCCTGTTGCAGCTGCTGCTGCCTTGTACAGGGGCCGAGAGGCCAGCACTACCGGCGACACAGTGGGCAAGACTGCCTGGCTCCGTCTTGTCTGGTAACGTGGGAAGCCAGCCAGAGGCAGTGGGCAGACACGTGCGAGTTTCAGTCTCCAGTCCCCAACACTGCCACAGTGTGATCCCCTCAAGGAGGTGCAGTCCAGATGACTCTGGGGGCCACGCTGTGTGCTTACCACACCTGGGTATTGGGATGCTGGGCAGAGTTGCTCTGAATTTGGCCAAAGGCTGCCAAAGTTCTACCCCATCAGAGTGAACTCAAAGATCAGAGTCAGTCATCCTTACGCAAACCTCCCAAAACCTCTGCCATCCTCCCTCTGGAGCCGGGGTGAGCCTGGAGCCTGGTGGATAGGTGCGGCTGAAAAGGCCACAGTCCATCCTTCGTGGTCGCCAGAATTTGTTACGGACCCTTTTCAGTTAGGTCCCCAAAAGGATCCTCCTGCCTGGTGTACCTCATGCCAGTAGAATGAGACTGAGTTTGGTTCAGAAGCAAAGGAAAGCTTTATTCTTTGATCAAAGAATGGAGAGGTGTGAGCTCAAGCTCTAAAGTACATGTTCTCTCTGAAAGGCCCTGGGCTGGGTTGCTTTCTGGGGTTCTCACGAGCAGAGGGAGGGCTGGAGTGCTTGCAGGTCAGGCGAAGTTCTGTGGCTCACGGCACTTCACACTGAAGTGCCAGGGGCAGCGTGTCTGCACACGGTCCACAGTCACTGTCTTGAATTGAGGTGTCATGTGCAGCACTTCTGTACACAGCTTGCCAAGTTGGGGTGTCAGGAGCAGCAGTTCTGTGCTGGGAACCCTAATCCGATGTGTGAGGCGCAAGGCCACTACACACGGCCCCCTAAAAGCAAGTGAAACTAGACTAAGCACAAAAGAAGAGGTTAGACCTTATCACATAGATACCATCTTATTTTTCCCCAGGGACCCATTGGGCTTTGCCAGTAACAAATATATATTTTTATTTCTCTCAAGTGAATACTTGGCAGTGCAATGGTTGACTCATATGACAGATGTGTGTTTAACTTCATAAGAAATTGCCAAACTGCCAAACTGTTTTCCAAAATGATCACACCATTTTACCTGCTTATCAGCAGTGTGTGAGAGAGTTCTACTCGTTCCTACATCCTTGCCAACACTGTATGGTCTGTCTTTTAAATTTTAGGGAATTCCCTGGAAGTCTAATGGTTAGGACTCTGAGCTTCCACTGCAGGGGGCCTGGGTTTGACCCCTGGTCCAGGAACTAAGATCCCGCAAGCTGCAAGGTGTGGCAAACAAATAAATAAATAAATAAAATTTAGCCAATTGAAGGTGCATAGTGATAACCTGTTACTTTTCCTCTATCTCCTGATGTCCTATAACACCACTATTTTCCTAATTTTCTAAATATTGCTCATCATTCAAGGCCAAGTACAATATAGTATGTCCTTCAATGGAACATTAAGCAATCGTAAATAAGAGTCTTCTGTTTATGCTGATAAGGAACAAACTCCAAGACATATTATGTGAAAATAGTAACGTCTAACATATTACAGTGCTTTCTACATGCTAAGCACTGTTCTGAGCATTTAATATACCTTAGCTCATTTAATCCTTAACAATCTTAAGAGGCAGATGCTCATACTTTCCTCCATTTTAGAGATCGGTGAACTGCCTCAGTGACTTTTGCCCAAGGTCACACTGGTGAAAAATGACAGAGCCAAGACTGGAACACAGGCTCCAGAATCTCAGCTTTTTTTTTCCTTCCAGTTTATTAAGATACAGTTAGCATACAGCACTGTATACGTTTCAGGCGTACAGTGTGATCATTTGACTTATGTCCATCATGAAATGATCACCACAGTATATTCAGTGAACATCCATCACCTCATAAGGATACAAAAAAAAAGAAAAAGAAAAAAAATGTTTTTCCCTGTGATGAGAACTCTTAGGATATACTCTCTGAACAACTTTCATATATAACATGCAGCGGTGTCAATTACATTAATCATGTTGTACATTACATCCCTAAGACTTATTTATCTTATACCTGGAAGTTTGTACCTTTTGACAACCTTCCTCCAATTCCTCCTCCCCCCATCTCCCACCTGTGGTAACCACAAATCTAATCTCTTTTTCTGTGAGTGAGTTTGTTTGTTTCTTGAAGAATAATGGACCTACAACACTGTGTTAGTTCCTGGTGCACAACATAGTGATTCAGTATTTCTGTACATTATAAAATGATCACCACAATAAATCTAGTCACCATCTGTCACCATACAAAGATATTACATGATTATTGACTCTATTCCCCAGGCTGTGCATTTCATCCCCATGACATTTATTTTGTAACTGGAAGTTTGTACCTCTTAATCTCCCTCATCTATTGCTCTCAGCCCCCCTCCCAGAGCCTCAGCTTTTGATAGCTTGCTACACCATACTACCTCTGTGTTTCAAGGCACAGACTAGCTACAATTTGTAACTCCAAAGGGAGAGAAAATATCTACTCACATTTATTTATATATGCATGAGATATCTCTGAAAAAATATACAAAAAGGCAGTAAGTCAGTTGCCTTTGAGGAGGAAACTTGGAGTTGAAGGATAGGGGAGAGAGGAAGATCTTTGGAACTTTGAATTTTGAATATTTTTACTCAAAATAGAAAATAAAATTTAAGTAATTTTTAAAAAAACACCACAAGTCCAACTTTCTTCCAGAGTGTCTCCCAGATACTCAATTCCAGATCCATGTTGTGTAACAACTGACATTTTTCACGTACTCACCTTTCTTTCCCAGGTTATAAACACTTTGAATGAAATACCACCTTCATACTTATTAGTCTTGGAGTTTCCTGCAGTACTCAGCACAGTACTGGGCATTAGCAAATGCTTAATAAAAACTTGTTTATTAACTGGTAAACCCAGTCCATAGCAACTGAAATCCTGACATGAATCCAGCTTTATGTAGCAAGTTGTCTTCTGTGACGAAAACACTTGGGACTGGGTCAGCCGAGGAGAAGATCAGCAAAAAGAGAAGCAACAAAAAACCTTTTTTTAAAAAAATTTGATATTTTATATTTGAAAAATAAATTGAAGTGGTCATCATGGGAAATACAAATGCTTTGCTGGATTCCATACAAGTATTTTATAGTTTGAAATTGTTTTTACTTGTTTACATAATAGAGCACAGTTGTCTTTTCAACGTCTGTCTGCCCGCCCAGGGCCTCTAAGTACTTAATCCAGCTGGGAAATCACACAGAATAGGAGATTTTTCCATGATGATGTAGTTTACTTGTCTCCTTTTTGGATAAATTGGTGATGGTGAGCATTTGTAGAAAAATCATTTAGAATCCCAAGGTATTTTATAAATGAAGCAGTAAGGGTGGTGGGTCATCATCACATAATTGAAGAGCTAGCCAGCCCTCCTGAAGGTGAAGGTGATTGTGACAAAATAAAAAGCTCAGGCCTTTTGTTTCCAACTTTGAGAACTGAACTTTTGGGATAAATCTCTAGTATAGATGCTAAAATTGGTCAAATTTTATTTTTCAGTAAGAGGGGTTGGCATTACAAAAACAGGGCTTAAGTGTTTGTACAGAAAATAGTAGGTGAAAAAATTTCCCATCTCTTGAAGAGATTGTCACAAAAAATTTGCAAACTCTCTCTGCCTGGGTCCCTTCAATCAGTAGGAAAACTGACTGATTCACCCAAAATGTTAGCAGCACTATATTCTGCTTCCTAGGCATATTTGCATTCTTCTAGGGTTAGCAACCCTTAACTCATAGAAATGAATAACTTAGAGTAAAATTTCAGGTGATGAACCATTTAGAAGTTTCTGCTTCTTCTTAAAGATGATCTTACTCTCTCAGGTCCTTTCAGCTCTTAACTTTCTTTGCTACAATTGCAAATTATGAGTAAAATTCCATGTTCAAATTTAGAAACTGTCAAAGAGAAATTTTTATTTTATCCAGGTTTGCTTTTAAACTTTTACAAAAGAGAGGCAGGGAATGTGGGCACCATTTCAAAAGCCAGATGCTGTTCTGACTTTTTTGTATTGTTTTGGAGAACAAAAGATTGTTTTTGTAAATATCAGAGTTGATTTTATATTCAGACACCTTGAAGAGATAACGACAGGCTCCTTGCATAAACCACCATTACTTCCAACACCAGCCTTACTTATTAATGTTTCACAATTTCTAAACATGTTTCAGAGTTATTGACAAGCATGAAGGTTTGCCATTTAGTTGAATATCAAAACAATTTGGCAGTAAGAGAGTCCTCATAAACTGAATATCATAAAAGCACAACTGAGGAAATCTGTTACTCATGATGGAGCAGAATCTTTGAGTCTTTGGGAGTTTGTCTCAACCAGATTACTTAAACAAGTCCTCTGTTTAGCAGCCTGAGTCATAAATATTTGTTTATCCTTTGGCTTTGTTTATCAGCATAGGAAGGCAATGAAAAAGTACTTTTCAGTAATTTGCTTTATCAATTCTTTTTAATCAGCTGATTCCTTTCTCAAAGGAAGTCACACTTTGTAACTTCAAATTTTTCCTTCTCGGAGAGATGAATATGATTCTGTTTCTATATCTATGAAGCCAGCCTGTGTGTCTCCTCTTCTGAACATTTACCCATCTCAGGCCTGCTCACCAGATTGTTGGACATTGAAAGAGCCTGGTGGGGTGCCAGGACACTTTAGGAATCTCAGCTGTGCTCAAGGCCAGACTCTTGGCAGGAAACTGGACTGAGCTTTCCAGGCCCCAGTATTGGAGGCCAGCAGCCTAGTCTCTTTTATGATGGCTGGCTTTCACCAGACAAAGGTGGAGCTCCCTGCCATTGCGAAGATATTGGCTAAGAGAGCCATATCCAGTGATCTCCTAGGTGGCCATGATTTTTAAAACATTATTTATTTCAGCTTCATCTCATCCTTTAAACTTTCTATTTGGGGTGTTATTATGCACATAATATATTAAATAATAGTACATGTGTATAATTTATAAATAAACATACAGTGGTGATTCACACTTGAAAATATTTTCTAATGAGAGTTAACAGTAAAAAAGTTTGGACACCACTGCTCTATGAGTGAGAGTTCTGGAAAGAGTGTCTATGCCCTTTTCCCAAAAGTAGTTAAAAATCCTATGTGCAAGACTCAAGCACCAACTTGAAACAGCACCAACTGGCCAAAGATGGAATAATTTGAGCATTAAGACAAACATTAAATAAATTTATTATAAAAGGCATAATGACATTTTAAAAATCATCTCATTGGTCATCTTTGGCGAATGTTAGTGAACCAACTAAATATTTGGAAAAGAATAAAGCTTGAACCTGCCTTTCCTGTATGAGCTGTATCCTCACACTCAAGGAATAGTAGACTTAAAATATCATCATTTGGCAAACCTCAAATGAAATAAGATCTAGGCTCTGACTATCAGTAGCACTAACATCACAAGAAGAGAGAGAACTGAACATGATGTGCCTCCTGGAGGGAGACCCAATCCATCTTTGCCGAAATAGCGAATCTGCATCAGATCAAGCATCTAAATCTCATAACAAGGTTTCAGGACATACAGAGGCCTGCGAAACATATTAACACCATAGGAATACAGTAAGGAAAACCAGACTGTGAGAGACTCGACAGAGATAACCTGTTTTCTTAAACAAATCTATTTTGAAGGAAAAGAAGGGGGAGGAGAACCTACAGCTTAATAGAAACTCAAGGCACATAAACTAAATGCAACAAGTGGACATTTTTTGGATTCTCATTCAGACAAATCAACTTTTCAAAAAGTGATGAGAGGGACTTCCCTGGTGGCACAGTGATTAAGAATCCGCCTGCCAATGCAGGGGACACAGGTTTGATCCCAGGTCCGGGAAGATCCCACATGCCTCAGAGCAACTAAGCCTGTGTACCACAACTACTGAGCCTGCGCTCTAGAGCCTACGAGCCACAATTACTGAGCCCACGAGCCACAGATACTGAGCCCGCGAGCCACAACTACTGAGCCCGCATGCCTAGAGCCCGTGCTCTGGCACAAGAGAAGCCACCGCAATGAGAAGCCTGCGCACCACAACGAAGAGCAGCCCCCGCTCACCACACCTAGAGAAAGCCCGTGTGCAGCAACGAAGACCCAATGCAGCCAAAATTAATTAATTAATTAAATTAAATAAAAACAAAAACACTTAAAAAAAAAAAGTGGTGAGACCGTCAGGGAAACTAAACACTGACTGGGCAATAGATGCCACTTAGACTTATTATTTTAGGTGTGGTAATGGGGTCATTGTAATTTTTGGAAGGTCTTTCTCTTTTAGAGAAATATTTGTGGATGGAATGATATCATAGCTGACATTTATTTCAGTATAAACCAGTGTGGGGAAAGAGAAGTGGACGGCATCACTGAAACAAGAGTAGGCACGAGTTTCTAATTGTTTTAGCGACATAATTGGTATACTCAGGATCATCCTTCTAGTCTGTCTCCTTTAGTATATGTTTGAAATTATACACAATAAAAAGATTTGTTTAGGGCTTATGTCCAACCACCATCCCCCTTTGTATTTCTAAACCGCATACCAAAGAAAATGTTCTTCAGAAGCAAGAATTTCAAAGACTCTAGTGGAATCCAACAAAATTACATGAAATGGACCAATCTCACCTCTAAGAAAAAGCCAAGAAAAAGAGGCCTTGATTATCTTGATTATTGTTCTATACAGGATTTCCACTCTAGAAAGGGAAATCCTGTAGCACTTAGTGCTCTCAGTTAAATATTCCATACAGGAACCATAAAGTGTTGTTGAAATAAATGAAACCTTGCTGTTCATCCAGATGTGCTGAGTCAGTGCTCCTTCTCCATCCCTATCTGACCTCTGGAGGCCTGGCCAGAGCAGCAATGCTGGAGACAGGCTTCAATGGATCCATTCATCAGAATATTTTAAAAAGGAGACAACTGAGTGTTTAACCCTATTTTATTTGTCATGTTTTTAAAATGTTAATGGTTGCTGGGCATGTAATAGTGCCTGTAAGTGTTCATTGAATGAATATTTGTGTATATAGTATTTTACAGGATTTACACTTATACTTCAGGGGAGAAGACATTCTAGTCATTCACCAAAACACGGCCTGGACCGAGAACACAATTTATGGGGCATAACCTCATCGTGATAGTGAGAACTGCTGTCCCTTTCATACCTTGATATTAATGTTCCAATACCTGGTGCTCTGAGGGCTTAACTGGATGCATTAGTTTCCTACAGCTGCCATTAACAGATTCACAAACTGGGTGGCTTAAACAGTAGAAATTTATTGTCTCAGTTCTGGAGGCTAAAAGTCCAAGATCAAGGTTTGGGCAGGCTTGGTTCCTTCTGAGGGCTGTGAGGAAGAATTGGTTCCACGTCTCTCCCCTAGCTTGCAGTGGTATGCTGACAATCTTTACTGTACCTTGGCTGGTAGGAGGATCACTCTGATTTCTGCCTTCATGTTCACATGCTGTTCTCCCTGTGTACATGTCAGTGTCCCAAATTCCCTTTTTATGAGGACACCAGTCATTGGATTAGGGCCCATCCTAATGACCTCCTTTTAACTTGATTACTAGGCCCTATCTCCAGGAAGGTCACATTCTTAGGTACTGGGGGTTAAGACTTCAACATATAAATTTCGGAGGGATGTAATTCAACCCATAACATGGGGGTGACCCTTATTTTCCCAGGCTCCCTGTCCTTGGGGATGAAAACTCTTGAGTTTTCCAAGGAAGCCACTGGACTCCAAGGCCCCAAGCTTTCCTTCCTTTTCCTATTGGCTATAAGGCAGGCTTCCTGGTCTTGCTCCTGAAGCTTTCTCAGCAGATGAAGCTGTGGTTCATGTTGCCTGTTCTAGCTCTTGGTGGCCTGGGTTTGTGGCTACTACCTCCCTGTCACTGGAATATGATGCTCATCTCTTTCCTTTCACTGCAATAATCCTTAAAGCTATAGAAGGGTTTCTCCCCTGCCAGCAAACACTGTGTTTTTGGCCTAACTTCCAGTGGCCGGGCCTTATACTGGCTGTTACATTCTTTAAGCCCTCCTTCAAAAGGTAGCCTACTTGTTTGAGGGACTTGGGATATATCTCCCAGATCTAGAGAAATGTGGGCAAGTAATAGCGTACCTCTCCTCTATTGCCCTTGAACTCTTCTCCAGGGATCAATTTTCCTTCCTTCATTCAAGACATGATACATCCTCTGCATTTCAGGGTACCGCAGTCCCCCTAAATCAAAGGCAGCCTTCATCACATCTTTGTTGAAGACTCACCTTGATGTTCTAGGAGTTTGTAACTTCCCAAAATTCACTATCCCACTTCCCAAGACCCCGAGGGGGTCTCATGCAAACGGGAGTCCTAGTAACCGGCCAGGATACTCAAGATTTCCCATGGCCAGTGTGCAAACCAGGTGTCCATTCAGCTCTCAGTGTGTGAGAAACATCTTCACATAACCATCATTCCTGCTGTTTGGAATCTGTGCTCAGAGCAAACAAGCAAAGGAAAGCCTTACCCTTCCAGATATGTGGAGTTCCAGCTGGATTGGCTGCATTCTTAATCACAGTGCTTCCAAAACTAGAGCTGGAAAGACGACAGCTATGGACTCATGTTCCTTTAGCCGAAGAGTGCCAAGCATCATTAGCAGAGAACTTCAAGGAACTTATGCTCACCTTGTGTTTTAAGAGAGTAGACGGTTATGCTCCAGGTCACCACACAATAGTAATAATTGCATACTGAGACCTCAATTGCAAGAAAAAAATGAGTAACCTGGGGAGACAGGACCAGGGGCTGGAGAACCAGGAAAAGGCCCAGAAATTCCAATGGCTCAGACCTGGGGGTGGAGATGGGGAGTGGAAGAGGGAGTTCCGCTCCAATCCACTCAATTCCCACCTAAGGCTGTGTGTGAAGGTGAGAAGCTTGTGAAGCCAGACAGACTTGGGTTCAAATCCCAGTTCTCTTACTAGCAATGGGAGCCTATCTGTATCCTTGCCTCAGCATCCTCATCTGTAAAATGAAAGTAATAATAGTACCTGCCTCACAGGTCTGTTGTGATGAATACATGGGATAATGTGTAAGAAGTACAAGGCATAGGGCTTAATACAGAGCGAGTGCTCAATAAATGTTAGCTATCATTATCATTCTTGTATTCAGTCCGAGGTATCCTTGTGTCCTAAGGCTCTGTTCTGCTGAAGGAACATTGATAACCCTTTTGGCCCGAGCTGCCTGCATTTATGGATGAAGAATTTCCTCTCTCTAAACTCAGATTGGCACTTTGAGGTCAGTGTTATCCTATGAAAAACATGCTGGCCTGTTTCTCCCAAAGGCCAGGGCAGAACTGCCCAATTTCTTTGGCATTTTGTAAGATGGAGGTGCTTTCTCCAATGTTACATTTCATAGTCGCCCTCTCTTCACACCTCCCATTGCTGTGGGGTTTTGCTTGCCCTCCTGCCCTCCTTGAGAGCATCTGCTCCCCGGGGTGCAGTTTGATGGAGTATGGCTAGCTCATCCATCTCACCAAAATAAGACACAATGTCCACAAAATTGGAATTGTGTCCCAAAATGCATGGCTGGAAAGACTTGGATCCAAAGGAGCTTTCTCTAATTGAGAACAGGGACACAGGCAGCCTTTTACTCATGAGTGATAGGGTGAAACTCTAGCTGCAGATGCCCAGCTAGAAAGGCTGTTGCCATGGTTGCTGAGGCAGGCATAGAGAAGAAATACCATTTTGCACTAATAGATGGAAAAGATAATACCTCACCCTTGTTTCTCACAGTGTGTCTTTAGAAGGGCAACAGCAGTTGAATAGAAAGTAGGAAAAACTAGTAACAAGAAAAACTGACGCATTAACCCTAGGGACAAAAAGGCAAAATTACTTATTTTTCTATTATATATGTCATCCCAGAAAAATCACTTGACATGCCAGCAGTTGCTTGTATTCGCAATTCACTTCTCCTCTTCTTGACTGACTGGTCTTGGCTCTCTGGCTGGTCCCTGATTGCCCCAGAGTCTCCTCTGGGCCCTCCCCATGTGGGGGAGCTGGAGGAAATCACGGTCCCTGGTTAATCCACACGGAGACCAGCTGCAGCTTGTTTTCCCTCTGAAGCGTATTTCTTTTTCCATTTGAGAGCACCTGGGTTTATGACCCCAAGATATAGCACAAAGCGCCTGTCTTTGGTCAGGGGTTGTCTCTGTTGTGTCAAGGGTGATTTTGTTTAGATAAAAATTGGGTACGTTTGATTATTAATTTTTTGGTGAGCCTCTGCTGCATTTTTGACTGGAAACCTGAGAGGGGGACACTGCAAAGACAGAACAGCGCTTGTGCAAAATGGTGACTAAAGTGTTTAAGTGTTCTTGTGTGTTGGTGATGGGGGCGGGGGTGGTGCCTGGGGAAGCTGCAGTGGTGTGTGTCAGCTGAATAATTATAAGGGCCAGGCTGTTTTTCCCTCAACATTTCCTACACACGTCTTCAAGCATTTCGTCTCTAATCATTTTCCAAACCTACTCAAAGCTACAAGGTATTTAGAACCTTCCTTTAGGTGATGAATTTTAAAACCTCCCTTCTGTTGTAGGAAACACGGATCTGACACGAGGAAGCAAGGACAGGAGGCGCTAAAACTTAGCTTGATTCCCCTGGGGTCTGAACTCTAGTTCTTAGAACTACACCCAACACCAACGACATTATTTCCTTTAGTCATTATTATCCTTCCAAGATACTGTCCTTATGACTGTCTTTAAAATTACATTGTAGGTGACATGTCAGGCAAGCTCCCGCTTTATTTGCCAAAATTTCTGTTGTGCTTTACAGTCACCATGATTTCGACATCCATTTCATCATGCATGTTGCTACCTGACTTCAGTGTGCCTAATGCTCTCAGATTCAAGAGAACACAGACCCTATCCCCGGGGTGCAGATGCTCTCAAGGAGGGCAGGAGGGCAAGCAAAACCCCACAGCAATGAAACAAGGGTCGCAGCAGAGATAACACTCGGAGCGATCTCAAGTCTGTGTGGTCCTGCAGCTGCTGTGCTCACCCTCATCAGACCCGAAGCCCCCTTCTCATAACAAACATTTTGGAACACCCCTTAACATCCTGACGTGGAATTCCTGGATTATATAACCTGCTTACACACTTCCAGAAAACCAAGGTAATGTCCTAAGTGTAATATGAAGGAGAAAAGCAAGGAAAATAACATTAAAAAAGTCATATGTATTTTAACATGCAAATACTCCAGCACAACTACACTGTAAGATACATGAAAAGTCAGCTCTTATACCCACTTATATTGAAAATGTTTTATTTAGTTTTTATGTGTGTTTACATAACTTTAATACTTTATTATATCAACATATTTAAATTATGTCTAATATGTTATTTATAGTCAATGTAATATTTTTGAGTTTTTAAAGTACTCGACTTTTTGAAATCAGGACTAAATTAGTATATTGTACAGATTAGCATGTTGTAAGATTTTATAGAGAGAGATATAGACATATAATGACTAAGAATGCAGAATATGATTTGTTGATTTAGTGACTCAAATGGCATGAAGGGCATTGCTGTTTATGATGTGATTATTTTTGGAATGATGAACAGCTCAAAAAAATTTGGAATGGAAGAAAGCGATTTTCCCTCAACTTACATCCTAGTTGAATATCTGGAAAATTCAGTGTATGCCAAAAACCATATAAGAGAAAGTTCTTCATGTAAAGTGGAGTTCAGTTCTAAGTTCTGCTAATTATAATTCATCTTCATAAATTCCCAGCAAAACACTTTAAAATTGTGTACGAAACAATGTGATTCTTTGTTGAGCATGAGTGTCCACACATTGCAGGATGTTGCCTATCCCTGGAACCACCCAGAAATGCCATAGCATTCTCTAAACAACCTGACAACCCCAAACCCTCCATTGGGTTCCACAAAACCCCTGAGGAGGTACCACGGTCCCCATTGAGAATCCCTGGTCTAAGATCCCTGCTAGCTCTGAAATTCAGTGGTTCTGTTTATATACTTTACCCCCAAACTTAATCTAATTAATTATTTTTAATTCCTAGTGTGTGCCTTGTCAATGAGGTAGGCAAAGATAAACCTGTGTCTTGTTCCTTTACAAAGACTTTTACAAATTTATCCCTAATGCCTAGCATAGCCCCTGATATATGGTAGATGCTCAATGAATATTTTTGAGTATATGCGTACATATAGGAAGGATACTCAGGAGGTATAAAACATGAGTCTTTTCCTTACATTCTAATTGAAGATGTTATACATTTCCAACACATTCTAATTGGGAAATTAAGAACAACATGTGACAACAATAAAAGATCAGTACAAAATAATACTTCATTAAGAGGTGCATCTTATGGTAGAAGCTATAAGTATAATAAAGTGGTGAGAGAAATTACTGAGGTAGCTAGAGAAGTTTTCGTAGAGTAAGTGGAATTGGAGCTGGGCCCTGATGGAGGGAATGAACTTGTATGAGGATAGGGGAAGGCTTTCCAGAGAAACTGAGAGGATGCAGGGCCCAGAGTCAAGAATGTGCAAGGGCTGTGTGAAGACAGGGCTGGGAGGCACCCGGCTCCACTGGAAGTGCAGCAAGGTTCACATTAATGAGGTGTGGGAACATTGTGGTTAGGTGTACAGGGCCCAGATTTAGAAGGACTTGGAATACCAATTATTTGAGACTTATTTGAAAGCTTTTAAGGAAAGGCTAAAGTTATACACTGTTTTAGAAACCCAAACAAAATGCTTACATTGTTGGAGGAGGGAAGGACTGTTCATGGCTGAGAGCAGAAGTGGTCTAAACAGTGATGTGCTGGGGCCAGCTTGTACCAACTCACAATAGTGATTATTAAATTTTTAGGAATTTTGCAAGTTTGCTGTTAAACATAGCTATTATTAAAAATCAAGTTATATACACATACTACTGAACCAATTATATTAAAAATAAGGTAATGCATACTCAAAACTTATCGCTTGCTAATTATTTTACCACATTTTACTATTTTCTATGCTTTTGAGGTTGTTTACATCTACTTATCAGAATGGTGGAAGCAATGTATAATGCTGCTGTGTGTCCCTTCAGAGATGGTGTGGCTTGAAATCAGTGGTGGTGAGAGTATGAACGCCGTGGAAATCAGAAAATGCTTTGTATCAGTGCTCGATATGTTTTGTTGATTGTAGACTTAATAAGGTGATGGAGAAAATGTTAATAATCCAGACGAAAACTTTAAAAGTGCATCATGTCTCTAAGCCATTGCTTAGAGAATAGCATGAAAAATTGAGGGAATATTCTTTCAGTATTTATAAATGTTTTTTCAGCTTTATTGAGGTATAAAATTGCCTCAAAAAAAGTAAAAATAGAATTACCGTATGATCCAGAAATCCCACTCCTGGGTATATTTCCAAAAGAATTGAAAGCAGAGTCTTAAAGAGATATTTGCACACCCATTTTCACAGTTGCATTATTCGAAATAGCCAAAAGATAGAAGTAACCCAAGTGTCCCTCAGTGGATGAATGAATAAACAAAAGATCGTATATACATACAATGGAATTTTATTCAGCCTTAAAAAGGAAGGAAATTCTGATACCTGCCACAACATAGATGAACCTAGAGGACATTATGCCAAGTGAAATAAGCCAATCACAAAAGAACAAATACAATATGATTCTACTTATATGAGGTGCCCAGAATAGTCAAAATGCTAGAAACAGAAAGTAGAATGGTGATTGCCAGGAGGTGGGGGAAGGGGAATGGAGAGTTGTTGTTTAATGTGTATAGAGTTTCCGTTTTGCAAGATGAAAGGAGTTCTGGAGACTGGTTGCACAACAATGTGAATAAAGTTGCTACTGAACTGTATACATAAAGATGGTTAAGATGGTAGATTTTATGTTATGTGTATTAAACCACAATTCAAAAAAAGATATTTCATGCCATGTGGCACTCATAAAACTGATTCATTATTGACATCTGAGATTGCTTTGAAACAGGATAAAATATTGACATCTGAGATTGCTTTGAAACAGGGTACTGCTCAGGCCAGGAGTCGGAGCACTAAACTGGAGGGGAGTCAGGGAACCCGAGACCACTTCTGGTTTCATCAACGATACGCCATGTGTGAAATACAGTTACTGCACCTTTGGAGGATTTGATCAAATGTTCTTACTGCCTTCTAAAAAAAAAACTAGATGTTTTAAGTATGAATGGGGTAATATTTGTAAAACTACAGAGGCTCTTTACCAAGAAGAAGACTTTAAGAGAAAAAAGTATCACTAGTGTTATTACGCTAATTCTATAAACATTGTTACATTGTGAAAAGGAATCTGTCCATTTAATGGTCTGTGCTAGATATCTGTTAATGATAGGCCCTTTGTCACAGCAAGTAATATTTAGTTTCCAGAAACCGATCTTTAAAAGCCTGCTTTGTCCAACTTTTGAAGTCTATCATTACGGGGATTTATTTTTGGCACTGGATCCTGGAGCTTTGGCTAATAGCAGTCAACTGAGGTAATTCTTTTTTTTTTTTTTTTTTTTTTTTTTTTAGAAATTTCATGTAATGTCTGAAACATTTATATTAACATATTTCCATACATATTTCCATACAAATACAAATATAAGATTTTTAGAAATTTCATGTAATGTCTGAAACATTTATATTAACATATTTCCATACAAATAACCCAATGAAAGTTTAGTATTAGTTGTTTTGTTTGTTTTTTTATACTGCAGGTTCTTATTAGGCATCAGTTTTATACACATCAGTGTATACATGTCAATCCCAATCGCCCAATTCAGCACATCACCATCCCCACCTCATCGCAGTTTTCCCCCCTTGGTGTCCATATGTCCATTCTCTACATCTGTGTCTCAACTTCTGCCCTGCAAACTGGCTCATCTGTACCATTTTTCTACGTTCCACATACATGCATTAACATACGATATTTGTTTTTCTCTTTCTGACTTACTTCACTCTGTATGACAGTCTCTAGATCCATCCACTTCTCAACAAATGACTCAATTTCGTTCCTTTTTATGGCTGAATAATATTCCATCGTATATATGTACCACAACTTCTTTATCCATTCGTCTGTTGATGGGCATTTAGGTTGCTTCCATGACCTGGCTATTGTAAATAGTGCTGCAATGAACATTCGGGTGCACGTGTCTTTTTGAATTACGGTTTTCTCTGGGTATATGCCCAGTAGTGGGATTGCTGGGTCATATGGTAATTCTATTTTTAGTTTTTTAAGAAACCTCCATATTGTTCTCCATAGTGGCTGTATCAATTTACATTCCCACCAACAGTGCAAGAGGGTTCCCTTTTCTCCACACCCTCTCCAGCATTTGTTGTTTGTAGATTTTCTGATGATGCCCATTCTAACAGGAGTGAGGTGATACCTCATTGTAGTTTTGATTTGCATTTCTCTAATAATTAGTGATGTTGAGCATCTTTTCATGTGCTTCGTGGCCGTCTGTATGTCTTCTTTGGAGAAATGTCTATTTAGGTCTTCTGCCCATTTTTGGATTGGGGTGTTTGTTTCTTTGATATTGAGCTGAATGAGCTGTTTATATATTTTGGAGATTAATCCTTTGTCCGTTGATTCATTTGCAAATATTTTCTCCCATTCTGAGGGTTGTCTTTTCGTCTTGTTTATGGTTTCCTTTGCTGTGCAAAAGCTTTGAAGTTTCATTAGGTCCCACTTGTTTATTTTTGTTTTTATTTCCATTACTCTAGGAGGTGGATCGAAAAAGATCTTGCTGTGATTTATGTCAAAGAGTGTTCTTCCTATGTTTTCCTCTAAGAGTTTTATAGTGTCCAGTCTTATATTTAGGTCTCTAATCCATTTTGAGTTTATTTTTGTGTATGGTGTTAGGGAGTATTCTAATTTCATTCTTTTACATGTGGCTGTCCAGTTTTCCCAGCACCACTTATTGAAGAGACTGTCTTTTCTCCATTGTATATCTTTGCCTCCTTTGTCATAGATTAGTTGACCATAGGTGCGTGGGTTAATCTCTGGGCTTTCTATCTTGTTCCATTGATCTATGTTTCTGTTTTTGTGCCAGTACCATATTGTCTTGATTACTGTAGCTTTGTAGTATAGTCTGAAGTCAGGGAGTCTGATTCCTCCAGCTCCATTTTTTTGCCTCAAGACTGCTTTGGCTATTCGGGGTCTTTTGTGTCTCCATACAAATTTTAAGATGATTTGTTCTAGCTCCGTAAAAAATGCCATTGGTAATTTGATAGGGATTGCATTGAATCTGTAGATTGCTTTGGGTAGTATACTCATTTTCACAATGTTGATTCTTCCAATCCAAGAACATGGTATATCTCTCCATCTGTTGGTATCATCTTTAATTTCTTTCATCAGTGTCTTATAGTTTTCTGCATACAGGTCTTTTGTCTCCCTAGGTAGGTTTATTCCTAGGTATTTTATTCTTTTTGTTGCAATGGTAAATGGGAGTGTTTCCATAATTTCTCTTTCAGATTTTTCATCATTAGTGTATAGGAATGCAAGAGATTTCTGTGCATTAATTTTGTAACCTGCAACTTTACCATATTCATTAATTAGCTCTAGCAGTTTTCTGGTGGCAGTTTTAGGATTCTCTATGTATAGTATCATGTCATCCGCAAACAGTGACAGTTTTACTTCTTCTTTTCCAATTTGTATTCCTTTTATTTCTTTTTCTTCTCTGATTGCCGTGGCTAGGACTTCCAGAACTATGTTGAATAATAGTGGTGAGAGTGGACATCCTTGTCTCGTTCCTGATCTTAGAGGAAATGCTTTCAGTTTTTCACCATTGAGAATGATGTTTGCTGTGGGTTTGTCATATATGGCCTTTATTATGTTGAGGTAGGTTCCCTCTATGCCCACTTTCTGGAGAGTTTTTATCATAAATGGGTGTTGAATTTTGTCAAAAGCTTTTTCTGCATCTATTGAGATGATCATATGGTTTTTCTTCTTCAATTTGTTAATATGGTGTATCACATTGATTGATTTGCGTATATTGAAGAATCCTTGCATCCCTGGGATAAATCCCACTTGATCGTGGTGTATGATCCTTTTAATGTGTTGTTGGATTCTGTTTGCTAGTATTTTGTTGAGGATTTTTGCATCTATATTCATCAGTGATATTGGTCTGTAATTTTCTTTTTTTGTAGTGTCTTTGTCTGGTTTTGGTATCAGGGTGATGGTGGCCTCATAGAATGAGTTTGGGAGAGTTCCTTCCTCTGCAATTTTTTGGAAGAGTTTGAGAAGGATGGGTGTTAGCTCTTCTCTAAATGTTTGATAGAATTCACCTGTGAAGCCATCTGGTCCTGGACTTTTGTTTGTTGGAAGATTTTTAATCACAGTTTCAATTTCATTACTTGTGATTGGTCTGTTGATATTTTCTGTTTCTTCCTGGTTCAGTCTTGGAAGGTTATACCTTTCTAAGAATTTGTCCATTTCTTCCAGGTTGTCCATTTTATTGGCATAAAGTTGCTTGTAGTAGTCTCTTAGGATGTTTTGTATTTCTGCGGTGTCTGTTGTAACTTCTCCTTTTTCATTTCTGATTTTATTGATTTGAGTCCTCTCCCTCTTTTTCTTGATGAGTCTGGCTAATGGCTTATCAATTTTGTTTATCTTCTCAAAGAACCAACTTTTAGTTTTATTGATCTTTGCTATTGTTTTCTTTGTTTCTATTTCATTTATTTCTGCTCTGATCTTTATGATTTCTTTCCTTCTGCTAACTTTGGGTTTTGTTTGTTCTTCTTTCTCTAGTTTCTTTAGGTGTAATGTTAGATTGTTTACTTGAGATTTTTCTTGTTTCTTTAGGTAGGCTTGTATAGCTATAAACTTCCCTCTTAGAACCGCTTTTGCTGCATCCCATAGGTTTTGGGTCGTCGTGTTTTCATTGTCATTTGTCTCTAGGTATTTTTTTATTTCCTGTTTGATTCCTTCAGTGATCTCTTGGTTATTTAGTAACGTATTGTTTAGCCTCCATGTGTTTGTCTTTTTTACGTTTTTTTCCCTGTAATTCATTTCTAATCTCATAGCGTTGTGGTCAGAAAAGATGCTTGATATGATTTCAATTTTCTTAAATTTACTGAGGCTTGATTTGTGACCCAAGATGTGATCTATCCTGGAGAATGTTCCGTGTGCACTTGAGAAGAACGTGTAATCTGCCGTTCTTGGATGGAATGTCCTATATATATCAATTAAATCTATCTGGTCTATTGTGTCATTTAAAGCTTCTGTTTCCTTATTTATTTTCATTTTGGATGATCTGTCCATTGGTGTAAGTGAGGTGTTAAAGTCCCCCACTATTATTGTGTTACTGTCGATTTCCTCTTTTATAGCTGTTAGCAGTTGCCTTATGTATTGAGGTGCTCCTATGTTGGGTGCATATATATTTATAATTGTTATATCTTCTTCTTGGATTGATCCCTGGATCATTATGTAGTGTCCTTCCTTGTCTCTTGTAACATTCTTTATTTTAAAGTCTATTTTATCTGATATGAGTATAGCTACTCCAGCTTTCTTTTGATTTCCATTTGCATGGAATATCTTTTTCCATCCCCTCACTTTCAGTCTGTATGTGTCCCTAGGTCTGAAGTGGGTCTCTTGTAGACAGCATATATATGGGTCTTGTTTTTGTATCCATTCAGCCAGTCTATGTCTTTTGGTTGGGGCATTTAATCCATTCACGTTTAAGGTAATTATCGATATGTATGTTCCTATGACCATTTTCTTAATTGTTTTGGGTTTGTTTTTGTAGGTCCTTTTCTTCTCTTGTGTTTCCCACTTAGAGAAGTTCCTTTAGCATTTGTTGTAGAGCTGGTTTGGTGGTGCTGAATTCTCTTAGCTTTTGCTTGTCTGTAAAGCTTTTGATTTCTCCATCAAATCTAAATGAGATCCTTGCTGGGTAGAGTAATCTTGGTTGTAGGTTCTTCCCTTTCATCACTTTAAGTATTTCATGCCACTCCCTTCTGGCTTGCAGAGTTTCTGCTGAGAAATCAGCTGTTAACCTTATGGGGGTTCCCTTGTATGTTATTTGTCGTTTTTCCCTTGCTGCTTTCAATAATTTTTCTTTGTCTTTAATTTTTGCCCCTTTGATTACTATGTGTCTCGGCGTGTTTCTCCTTGGGTTTATTCTGTATGGGACTCTCTGCGCTTCCTGGACTTGGGTGGCTATTTCCTTTCCCATGTTAGGGAAGTTTTCGATTATAATCTCTTCAAATATTTTCTCTGGTCCTTTCTCTCTCTCTTCTCCTTCTGGGACCCCTATAATGCGAATGTTGTTGCGTTTAATGTTGTCCCAGAGGTCTCTTAGGCTGTCTTCATTTCTTTTTATTCTTTTTTCTTTAGTCTGTTCCGCAGCAGTGAATTCCACCATTCTGTCTTCCAGGTCACTTATCCGTTCTTCTGCCTCAGTTATTCTGCTATTGATTCCTTCTAGTGTAGTTTTCATTTCAGTTATTGTATTGGTCATCTCTGTTTGTTTGTTCTTTAATTCTTCTAGGTCTTTGTTAATCATTTCTTGCATCTTCTCAATCTTTGCCTCCATTCTTATTCCGAGGTCCTGGATCATCTTCACTATCATTATTCTGAATTCTTTTTCTGGAAGGTTGCCTATCTCCACTTCATTTAGTTGTTTTTCTGGGGTTTTTTCTTGTTCCTTCATCTGGTACATAGCCCTCTGCCTTTTCATCTTCTCTGTCTTTCTGTAACTGTGGTTTTTGGTCCACAGGCTGCAGGATTGTAGTTTTTCTTGCTTCTGTTGTCTGCCCTCTGGTGGTTGAGGCTATCTAAGAGGCTTGATGGGAGGCTCTGGTGGTGGGTAGAGCTGACTGTTGCTGTGGCGGTCAGAGCTCAGTCAACTGAGGTAATTCTACCTTAATTTTGCAAGTGTTCTAATGGCAGTAAAAATATATTACCCGTGAATCATGGTGACACTCAGCACAAGAGCTCAACATTTTATAAATAAAGCTATAAGAGCACAGGAACTGTAGTTCTTATTTTTCATGGTCATTTTTTGTTGGAAATACTTTTATTATTTAGAGAAATGCAAATAATTGGGGGGGGGGTCAAATTCCATTACAATTAATATCCACATAACAAAAATGTGTTCAATTCCAGAAGCGTTTGTGGTATGGTCAAGTAATCTAGATTCAAATTCCCTGGAGGAGTTTTTATCCTGTGTTCTTGGTACCAAAGAAAGTATCACCATCAACAAACAAGTGCAATTGTTTTAATGATCCTTTTAAATTAATTTTCCTGTCTGAAGATGAAATGCCATTTCTTTCTGTTTCCTAGACTGCTTTCTTTCCTATACCTTGTCAGTTATTTGTCATGCTTGTTCTTATGCTATATCAGTAGTGAGGAGGGGGTAACAGAGGACTCATGTAGCAGAAAACAAGGGTCTTTTGAAAAAAAAAAAAAAAAAGTCATAGATTATAAGCCAGAAGCAAGAGCCATGTTTCCAGCATACAATTCTCATCGTGCTTGGCATTTTATGACCATTAAAAATCACTATTTAAGATCAAATGATATTTTTAAGGTACTTTGCAATGCAGGAAATAATTTTTTAGTATTATTTTTATTTTCAGGGTTCATGGCTTTCTAAATCTTAGTAAGATTTTATGTAATAAGATAATAAGTAATCTTATTTTTGAATGGGAATATTAAGGAAAGTGAGACTTTCTAAAATTAGGGAAATTGGGACTTCCCTGGTGGTCCAGTGGTTAAGACTTTGCCTTCCAATGCAGGGGGGTACAGGTTTGATCCCTGGTCGGGGAGCTAAGATCCCACATGCCTCGCAGCCAAAAAACCAAAACATAAAACAGAAGCAATATTGTAACAAATTCAATAAAGACTTTAAAAATTGTCCACATCAAAAAAGATCTTTAAAAAAATAAAATAAAATTAGGGAAATTAAGGAAAATAACAATTAAAACTAGTATTGAAAGAAACAAAAACCTCTGCTGATTGTCCTTCTTATCTTACCACTTCCAAACTGTTGTCCACTTGTATGATATACATGAGCAAGAGATGAACCAAAGCTCACTGATTGAATGAAATTGCCATTATAAAAATAATATACTTTATTGATATGAATATATGCAAATTGATGGAAAATATGTTTGTTATTTCCAACTCAATTATTTCCAGAAGCAAATACTTTCATTTGTTCAAAGCTTATACCAAATACAGTAGTCTATTGTTAGAAGCATTATAAAATAGCACATAACAATTTCAGAAGAACGTATCTAATGCTATCATTTTTTTTTTAATGCTATCATTTTTTTTTTTTTTTAATTTGGCTGTGCCAGGTCTTCGTTTTGGCACGTGGGATCTTTAGTTGTGGCATGTGAGATCTTAGTTGCGGCATGCGTGTGGGATCTAGTTTCCCGACCAGGGATCAATCGAACCCGGGCCCCCTGCATTGGGAGCGTGGAGTCTTACCCACTGGACCACCAGGGAAGTCCCAAGTCTCCATATTTTTAACAAAGAATCACAATCTTATTAAGCTAGAGGTTCCAATATTTTACAAACTTAGTAGATTTGAAGTTTTCACAATTTCCTTAGATCATGAAATAATCACCATAGAAGTTCTGGGCAAAAAAAGGGAAGAACAGATGAAGAAGGAATATTTCCTATTCTTTCTTTTTTTTTTTTTTAATTAATTTATTTATGGCTGTGTTGGGTCTTCGTTTCTGTGCGAGGGCTTTCTCTAGTTGCAGCGAGCGGGGGCCACTCTTCATTGCGGTGCGCGGGCCTTTCACTGTCGCGGCCTCTCACTGTCGCGGCCTCTCTTGTTGTGGAGCACAGGCTCCAGACGCACAGGCTCAGTAGTTGTGGCTCACGGGCCCAGTTGCTCCGCGGCATGTGGGATCTTCCCAGACCAGGGCTCAAACCCGTGTCCCCTGCATTGGCAGGCGGACTCTCAACCACTGCGTCGCCAGGGAAGCCCTCCTATTCTTTCTTTATAAGTGTTTTGTTTACATGGAAAAAGTATCCTTGAAATTAATCGTATTACATTCTGTTTCTATGCTTACATGCTTGTCTTAGGGAAAAAGATCTCTCAGCACTACAGGAGAAAATAATTTCAAGTGCATGGTGGATCAGAAGTGTGTCAGCATCAAAACAAGTGAGGATATAAAATAGTTCTAAAGCAATCTTTATTTTTTGGTGTATCCTCACCACAATTAGATAAGTCACTGACAGTAAGTCAGAAAGAACTTTAGTAATAAAACCTGAAAGTTAACTTTATATATATATATATATTTTAAATTAATTAATTGATTTTATTTTATTTTTTTTGGCTGTGCTGGGTCTTCGTTTCCGTGCGAGGGCTTTCTCTAGTTGCGGCGAGCGGGGGCCACTCGTCATCGCGGTGCGCGGGCTTCTCACTATTGCGGCCTCTCTTGTTGCGGAGCACAGGCTCCAGACGCGCAGGCTCAGTAGTTGTGGCTCATGGCTTAGTTGCTCCGCAGCATGTGGGTTCTTCCCAGACCAGGGCTCTAACCCATGTCCCCTGCATTGGCAGGCAGATTCTCAACCACTGCGCCACCAGGGAAGCCCCCTATTTTTTTAAATAGATGGAGATGATACAAAAATGTGAAGCTATAAAGCCAGCAGCCACTTATGACCCCTCAGCAGCAGAGTCATGAGGCTCATGGCCACAGGAATGGAACGTGTGAGAACTCCCATCACCGAAGAGGCTGGGGTGGTCTGGCTTTGAGTCCCACACTTCCTTTTTTTCATCTACTTAGTTGAGACTTTTATCCTTAAAACTAGACTTTGTGGAGAGAGAATGGATAACTTAATTCCAGATCATCTCTGTTGGTTAGCATAACAAGAGCCAGGACTGGAGGACCTGCTCACAGTTGTACATCAGGAAAGTCCCAGCAAGGCAGGAAGAGAGTGGCCTAGCTTTTGATTCCGGGAGCGCCCAGAGTACTCTAGGGTCCAGGAGAGGAGAACAGTGTTAGATGAGTAGAGGGGAAGCTATACACGGAAGCACGCTTTCCGCACATCTCGTGTGGTTTCCTGGAAGAAGACTTCCCAGCAAGGTGCCCTGGAACAACCTCAGAGTGCCAAGAGGCCAGGCAGAGAGAGAGCCTGAGTTAGCTTTCCTGAGGAACCCAGAGTGGTGTGGAAGGAGGTGCCTGCATCCCCTTAGGCAACATTAGAGTAGCAGAGACTCTGCCTGGGAAGCTTGTTAGGGTGGGTCACCAATGCCAGGGCAAAAATAACTCTGTGGTCAAGGGCTACAGTGAGGGCCACCTAAGCCAGGGAAGGGACAGCCAAACCTCAGGGGCTCTGCTGTGTCAGATGTTGAGTGAGCAGGTGGGGACTCTGGGTGAGCAGATCATAGGACTGGCGTCCACATGGGAAGCCAACAGAGCCTCCAGCCTGAAGCAGCATCAGGAGAACCAAAGGACAGTATGTGGCCCCTCAGTACTCTCCAAGATCCCTCCCCCAACTCCTCCACTGCAAGGACACTGCAAGCTGTCCACCCCCAGACTCCCATGCCATCTCAAAGAAGAAAAAAAGAAAAAATCAGAAGGAGACCATTGAACTTGGAAGAGACTAAGCTACCGGAAAAAAAGAATTATAAATGGTAACTCTGTATTGAAACAAGCACTGCTATTACACTGTTAGACAGGTGCTTGTGCCTTGGCTGGGAACCTAATTACCCTTTAGGAAGTAGCATGTATAGAAGCGAAGCATTTATAAGTTCCCACTGAACAACGTGTAAACAAGCCTTTCAGGCACAAGCTCTTCTAATTTTTTTAAAAATTTATTTATTTGTTTTTGGCTGCATTGGGTCTTTGTTGCTGCGTGTGGGCTTTCTCTTGTTGCGGCGAGCGGGGGCTACTCTTCGTTGTGGTGTGAGGGCTTCTCATTGCGGTGGCTTCTCTTGTTGTGGAGCACGGGCTCTAGGCTCGGGGGCTTCAGTAGTTGTGGCACACGGGCTCAGTAGTTGTGGCTTGCGGGCTCTAGAGCGCAGGCTCAGTAGTTGTGGCGCACGGGCTTTGTTGTTCCATGGCATGTGGGATCTTCCCGGACCAGGGCTTGAACCCATGTCCCCTGCACTGGCAGGCAGATTCTTAACCAGTGCGCCACCAGGGAAGTCCCTCTTCTAATTTTAAGACTACCAGAGTGATGAAAATCTATATGCATTTATTATTGTTGGCAGAAACTTCAAAATATGCATATAATACAATAAGAAAACACTTCAGTAAAGAAATCAAGGCAAAAGGAAAATAATGTTAGGAAAAACAAGATGAAGCCATAGATAATTTCTAGTTTTAAAATGCATGCTTAAAAGCAGGCCACAAATTTGGCCCTGAGCTTCCTAGCAGTTAATGCAAAAAATAAATCACTAGTTACGTGATTCTTGAGATTTTGTTTTGGCCGGATTTCTCAGGGAAAAACTCAATTATTCCTAGTACTGTGGGCTGAGAAAATTGTCTCCCGTGGATCCTCAACAGAGGACTTCATGTCATGTAGTTATCTAGTACAATGGCTAACGCTCAGCGGGAACTATCCAGGTAGTTTGTCTATTTTGTCACCTTCACATCTCAGAAAAACGCTATGAGGCCCTTCCGAGATAAGGAAACTGAAGCTCAGAGAAGTTTAATACCTTGGCCAGGTCGTACAGTTCATACACGGTGGGCCTGGGACTTGACTGGGTCTGTTAGTTAGTCATTTTAAGTCCCTGCTGTTGATGACTGCTTCATGAACAATCACCCTAAAAATGCAATCAATACGTCCCATGTGGTATTTTTTATAATGACCTCAATATCCAATGCTAAAAATGTGTGTCAACAAAGCAGCAAGTTATCGTCACACTAGGAGCTGCAAGCATTACTTGTAACTCAGCTGTAGTTTTTTCATACTGTATTCTTATTTCGTACTTTCCACCAGTAAAATTGTTAGAAATAGAAAAATATGGATATTCTTTTTCAAGGTTTCAACTGTTTCTTTAGTAAATAGAACAGGTCTATTTCAAAATTCCATATTTTCTCTTTCATGTGGATCACAGCTCTCGCACAGACTATGAAAGGTTTTTTTCACCGTCTATAGGAATTAAAGTACAGTTGTCAATTCTAGAAGCTTCTTCCTTAAATATAGTGCCATCTTTTGTTTAATTTTGCAGCTCTGTGGAAAATAACTTTTTTTTTCCTACTTACAAAAGGAACTTTTCCACTCAAAACCTGTTGGAAATATAAAATAGTTCTATTTCTATCAAAGAAAACCTTATTACTTATACGCAGAGTATTTTACTTTTGTGTCAAATTGAAGAGTGGCATTAACTGAATGCCCACAAAGCATCTTAAAGGCTAAGGAAGGATTAAAGTAAAGGCTAAACTCTGAGACAGGTTTATGTACACTGTGGTGCACTTTCCTGGGGCTTAACGTCTTTTCTCCTATCTGTAGAGGATATAGAGGGCAGCGTTTCTGTCATGAAATAGGACTAATCAACTTAGTTGAGTTCGTATTTAAGGCAAGGTGAATTAATTAAGACAGTCTGACACAGTTGTCAGATGTGTTTTTCAGCCTGCATTCAGAGAAGCTTCTGCAATTGAAAGACAGAAAGTTTGGATGGTTCTTCTATGAGCAATGTCTAAACCAAGACGTCTTCACATTGGATGTAAGTACACAAATCTACACATTGGTTAGTCCAAACTGAGGCTAGTTACTTTCAGAAAACATGTTTGCACATAAAAATAAAGGGACAATTTTATCTTAAAAGGAATACGGTTCTGTATGGGTCTAATGAAAAATGAAGACGTAAGGAAATATTCTTGTATTATTCTTGTGTAAATACCATCAACAGCATTCCTCCCCAAACCACTGGGTATACTATAAAACATGATACACTTGGGAAAAATAAATATGTATAAAGAAATACTTAGACTTATCTATAAATTTTATTGGCTTCATTACTAACAGTATGTTAGCTAATAAATTCTTATTTGGCTGAAGTTACTAACGAGTAAAGATTTATTTGGCAGTAAAGTAAAGATTTATTTGCCAAATAAATAAGTAAATACTGCCTTGCTTTAGTTTGTTTTTTTAAGTAAAAGTAAAAGGAAGTTTATTTGAAATAGTCATTTCAAAGTTGTTATATAAATTTATTAAGTGTTTCATTATCTTTAAATAGATTAAGTACCTGCTTCTGTGTGTTACAGATATACATTTACTCCCCATTCTTACTTTAATGGCCTCCCATTACTGCAGATAACTATATGCAAAAAAATTGTCACGAGGTATGGACCATGAAATGACAGAGTAGAAAATTTGGGGGAAAAAAATTGAGGAACAATCAATGATAATCATGAAAAAATCTCATTTTAATATTTCTTCACTCTTTCTTTAAAAAGATCTAAATGAAATATCTAAAATTCGGTTCAATTGAGCACTGCTAGAATTTCACTTTAGTCTATGTACAGATTTATATATAATGGATTTTGCTTCACAATCTTTGGAAGAAAGGGAACACAATGTATACAAACTGTGGTAGCACTTAAATTATGTTGATTTCAAGAAGAAAATTACATAATTTCTACTTGCTTAATGATGACAAAGGCTTATCCCTTTTCATTATAATACTTGCAGATAGACCTAGAACTTTTCATTTCAAGAAGACATGGGTGGATCTGATGACAATGAGCTTCCACAGTGAAAAGAAATAGGAGGTGAGGGAAGCAAGCCATCTGTCATCAACAACACTTTCTAGGGAATGTACATTTAGATGCATTTAGAAGAGTGCTAAAGTATATGCCTTCAGTAAAAGTGAAATATATTTTAGGGCCACTACCAAGTGCTTCGGTATTAACGGTCTTTGTTGTCAATACTACTTGCCACTATAGTGCTAACTCATTTATAATGTGCTTGTATAACAGAGAAAGTGCTTATTGTTATTTAAAACCAAAATCAAGTCTAGCTGCCTTCTAAAGTGAGATGTTAGTGGTATAATTCAAACAAGTAGAAATCTCTAAACTCCCCTACCCTCAGCAAAGATGAGTTGGGGAGGAAGATATGAAGAGACTAGAGTCAAAGGCCCACTGAGGAAAGGCTAAGAGCAGACTCAGGGAGAGGGGCTAGAGTGGTCTCTGCAAAATAAAGTGGGAAGAATTGCGGTAGCAGCTGAGAGAAGGTTTTAAAAAAAAAAAAGAGCAAGAAGCCAGAGCTTGCGTTGTCAAAATTGCCCAAAGGACTGTTTCACAATGGAAAAGTCTGATGTTCAATTTTAAGATGTTTTTGACACACACCTTCCCCAGTCGGCCAAGACCTTGGTAAAGTCAGCTACACACGTGTTACCTTGTGTTAGTGGTTTTAAGTGGCTATTGAGGGAAGTGGACTGCATTCTGAGTCAGTGTAGAGCAGAGAGGAGGGAAAAGCTTAAGGGAGTAGACTGGGAGCCCCACAGTGGCGTAAACTCAGAACCCGAGCACCCACGAAGATGAAATCCCCAGGATTGGGCAGAGCCTTGTAGAAGATGTGGGATAGGGGCTGAAGGTGATATCAGCTGCTCAGATTTTAAGGAGTAATGTCATTTGTCCTGTTATAAATGACCATGCTGCACATTTGGGTTGAAGATATTTTAAGTGTAACTATTTCTTCCACTTGAGATAAGTGCTTGGATAATTTTAGAATTCCCGTGTAATCTTCTCAGGAAATACATGTATCTACAATTAGAAACAGTCAAATATTTTATGCCAGTTATGCATCTAGTCTTACCTTAAACTTTATTTCAATTAACAAATATATTTTGAATATCAATACAATTATTTTTATTTTATACAATTAACATTTATATAATTATTTTAAAAAACTTTTTTCTTATAGGATATAAAAATATACTTTTTTCACGCTTCTAACTATAGCAATGAAAAATTGCCGTGATGTCTCTTCTCACAGCTAGTTTTTCTGCTAAAAGTATTTGATCATGAAATGCTTTGGGGCAGTTCTCTTGGCCTTCCTAATTTAAAAAAAGATTTCCCATTTATTATTTTAAAACACTGAAAATATACTTAAGGACAAGTGAATTACACTTTAGCATTAACATGCTTTTCAGCACTCAACATTAATACAGGATACTTAGAACAGTGAATACGTGAAGCTACTAAGGATTGTTTTATAACTTAAAAACCTCTAAGAATATCTCCCTCTAGTTTTAAGAATTTATATCTGTTTTTCTCAGAATTATAGAAATATTTAATTCTATTGATCTGCCTTTCAAATGTAAAAACTTACCAAATACAGCAGTTATTTAAAAATTAATTTATCTTAATGAATATAATCCCAGAATTCATGCAGCGTACGTGCAATAAGTATTCTATATATAATTGCTTAAATTCAGGGTTGGCCAAACTCAAATTGTACTGACTTTAATGAATGGTCATAGTAAAGCCATGTAAAGAAATGTAATGGAATTGGTACCTGGCTGCGATGCACAAGGCAGGCAAGCGTTCTCCATAGTAGCAGTACTCAGTAAGTATCTGCTGATTCGGCAAGGGCTTTGGTTCATGGTTCGGCAAGTTCATGGAGTTCATGTCTTACTACTATTGCCCTAATCAGTTGAGACAGAATTAGCACTAACTAAATCTTCTGTGCGCTGCCTGGAAGGGTTTGTTGAGGGTAAGAGTCTGAAGACAGAGATTAAGGAGTCTTCATCCTCCTAAAGTGCTGGGCATCCAGGATCAGAGCCCTAGGTCAAAGAAATCCAGCCTGAATGCAAACCTAAGCACGAGTGCATTCCTGCATTGGGGATCACCAGACACGCTCTGCATTCAGAACGGATATCCCAGTCTACGCTTTGACTCAGGAGCATTTCATCTGCCACAGCAAAGTGACCTTGGTTCAAAAATTGTCTACATGTTTCTAAATATGTAGAAGAGGATACCCTGAAAATGTGAAAGTTAATGTTTAAAGACTCATGGGTTGATCCATGACCGAGGAACTCCAAAACGGTGAGTTTGTAGAAACATGCATTTGGAGCTTCAAATATTTATCTACCTAGCTGGTAAAGTGGAAGGTCTGGTCAACCCCAGAATACTTCCTTGGAAGTGTCTGATTATATTTGCTTTAAAATATAATTTGGTTTAGGGCAGTGAAACTATTCTGTATGAGACTGTAATGGTGGGTACATGTCACTATACATTTGCCAAAACCCAAAGAATGTAAAACACAAAGAAGTGAACCAACCCTAAGGTAACCCGTGGCCTTTCAGTAATAGTGAGGTGTCAGTGTAGGTTCATCATTGTAACAAATATGAGACTCTGGTGCAGGATGTTGATAGTGGGGAGGCTATGCGTGTGTGTGGGAGAGGTATATGTGAATTCTTTGTACCGTCTACTCAGTTTTGCTGTGGACATAAAATTGCTCTAAAAAATAAAGTCTATTAAAAAAAAATAAGAACAGTATGGAGGTTCCCTAAAAAACTAAAAATAGAACTACCATACGACCCAGCAATCCTACTACTGGGCATATACCCTGAGAAAACCATAATTCAAAAAGAGTCATGTGCCACAATGTTCATTGCAGCTCTATTTACAATAGCCAGGACATGGAAGCAACCTAAGTGTCCATCGACAGATGAATGGATAAAGAAGTTGTGGCACATATATACAATGGAGTATTACTCAGCCATAAAAAGAAACAAAATTGAGTTATTTGTAGTGAGGTGGATGGACCTAGAGTCTGTCATACGGAGTGAAGCAAGTCAGAAGAAGAAAAACAAATACCGTATGCTAACACATATATATGGAATCTAAAAAAAAAAAAAAAGTTCTGAAGAACCTAAGGGCAGGACAGGAATAAAGACACAGATGTAGAGAATGGACTTGAGGACACAGGTAGGGGGAAGGGTAAGCTGGGACGAAGTGAGAGAGTGGCATGGACTTATATAATAATACCAAATGTAAAATAGATAGCTAGTGGGAAACAGCTGCATAGCACAGGGAGATCAGCTCTGTGCTTTGTGACCACCTAGAGGGGTGGGATAGGGAGGAGATATGGGGATATATGTATATGTACAGCTGATTCACTTTGTTATAAAGCAGAAACTAACACACCATTGTAAAGCAATTATACTCCAATAAAGATGTTAAAAAATATATATATATATATATAATTATAAAATATACATATATAAAATTTGGGACATTCAAAAGATAACAGGCACAACATTAAAAATTGCCTTCATCCATTCAGGCTGCTATAACAGAATACTATAATCTGGGTGGCTTATAAACAGAAATTTATTTCTCACAGTTCTGGAGGTAGGGAAGTTCAAGATCAAGGCACTAGCAGATTCAGTGTCTGGTGAGGACTTGCTTCCTGGTTCATAGATGGCCTTTGTCTCACTGTGTCCTATGTGGAGGAAAGGCTGAGGGAGCTCTCTGTGGTCTCTATTCTAAGGGTACTAATTCCATACATGAGGGCTCCACACTCATGACCTAAATCACCTCCAAAACGCCCCACCTCCAAATACCATCACTTTGGGGATTAGGTTTCAACATACGAATTTTGAGGGGAGACATTCAGTCTATAGCACCGGGCTATAATTTTTTTTTAAGAAAATTTGGGCACTAATAGATGTCGTGATAAGTAAATAAGCACTTTCTCACAGGTGTAAAGATGAAAAGAAACTAGGGAAGCCAAGTGGAGCCCAGAACTGTTAACATTCAGGTGTGGCAGATGCCAGTGACTCATGGTCCTCCCCAGGGACCTTCATGACATAGGGACATTTCTGTAGACTTGGGAATAATTTACATTTTAGGTAAAAATTTGGTAGACTGATTAAAAATAATAAATTACCATGTCAGAAGTGTAACAAAATTTTTTAGATTACATTCAATCTCTCTGGCATTGCAAAAAGAAAGAAAGCCAGATACAAGCACCATGGAATCCAGAACAGGTATGGTACCAAGGAGGGCTTTAATGGTAAATTAGATGAGACTTGTCTCCGATGCCTCATTTCTTCAACTCCATTGGCCCAATAGACTTAAGTCCCCCACTCATTTCACTGAACACATGAATAACAGTGAAAAAAATCCAGCTGTGTTGTTGCAGACCATGGACCCTACAGAGCCTCGTAGAAATATGCCTATACCTGGCAAACCTGGTAGTCCAGAAGAAAGGCATTTGTGTCGATTATCTAGTGGAATGACATTAGAAAGTAATCACGCGGCCTCAACAGTTCTTACTGCCTTACCCATATCCCCTTTCTGAGTTCACCTGCAACCATAGAGGTCATTTCCCATCTCAAGCACCTGCATTTCTCTGCTTCAGACTGAAGGCTTTCTCCCGCACTTGAAGGAGCTTGTTGGATCTAGCTCCGGCATAACCCAGATGCAAGGGAGAACTGTGCCCTCCACCAGTGGCTGACAGAAATCAATGGGTAAATGGCCAGCTCTATGTCTTTCACTGGGACAATTATGAGGTGTGTACTACAAGTTTTCTTAGAGGGTCCTCAGAAGGTTGTCCATAGTGGTAACTCACAGATTAGCTCACTCCTTATTGGCTTTTTTCCCTTCCTGGTCTCACTTACCCACTCCCTCATGTGGGCTTCCTGGGATCACCTCCCAAATAAATTACCTTCATTCAAGTCCTTGTCTCAGGCCTGCTTTGGAGGAATCCCAAAGTGGGACAGTCTCATCCACTTTTGGTGAGTAATCTCCATGGCGCTTCCCTATGGTGACGTGTGTGAAGTAGCGGGGTGGTCAGCCTCTAGGCAGTGCTTGCTCTGGAGGGATTCTGCACTACTCCTTTTCTTCCTTCTCCTTCCTCCAGATTTGTTTCAGGCATCACATAAAATGCAAGATGAGCACTATATGTCACAGCTTCAAAGAGTCTCTCTCACTCATAGGTAAGTTCAAACTTCTACCAGAGACTGTCAATTCATGACACAAATCAAAGTTCAACAGTGTTTCAAAAGGAAACACCACGTTGTGTCCCACACTGTTCTGTTGTGTAATGGACGAGGTGAAAAAAGGTGGCTGTGCGCCAAATCTCAGGTGCGGAGGGCCTGAGGTTCTAAGCCAAGGAGCAGTGTCCTCGCCAGAGATGCAAGCCCACAGCTGACACACCTGGCCTGAGTTCTTTCTTGGCAGCTCACCCTGGCTGGCAGGCATCTGGCAAATATTTTTATCCTGATTCTGACTGGTCACTACTCTGAGGCCACTATCAGAGAGGAAATTATATTGACCTCACAGAAATAGTGAAAATAAATCCACATTAAAAACTTTAAAAAAATGTATATGAATGGTGAAAGCCAGTGATAGGTGACCTGTGGACTTGAATTTCGAAGTTGATCAGTAGCTTTAGGCCTGGAAAAGAAGTTAAAGAAGTGACTGCTTATTTAAGTACTATTATATTTTTAGTTTTGGAACCATATGAATGTATTAACTCTTTTAAAAATTAAATCAAATATGCACACGAGAAAGAAAAAAACATCACGACTTTGAAAAGCAGAACATTTTCTTCCTGATTTCCTTTTTTTTTTTTTCAAACGTAGTTGTAGTTATCTCAGTTTTTTTTTAAAGTAACTATTGAGGATGAAGAAGCTAAAGTGACCTGTTTGACTAACACTCATTTAATATTTAAAATTATTCAAAAGATGTTAATAAGAAAATATTAGACAAAATTTTACCCCTTTTATAACGGTCCCTTTTTCTGATCACTAGGTTCTAGATAAAGTTATGAATGCTTGTGTTTATGTATGTTTGGATATAACTTGGTCACTTGTTCTAATTAGACACATCCAGTTAGCCTGTATTCACTTTTTTTTTTTTTTTTTTGTATTCACTTTAATTAGATGTATTTTGGGCCATTGGGAAGATTTTCCTCCTCTTTTCTGTTTTAATCTTATCAACTAAATAGGAATATTTTTCCAAAAATTTAACATATGGGAGCATACATGCATTTGTACTTCTGGAAATATAAACATCAAAATAAGTTGTAATAAAAGAAGATGGTATTTCTGGAATCTTGCAAAACTGGTTTAATTTTATTAGTGTTGCTTGTAGTGTGGTATGGTATTACCTGTGGACTCTCCAACAAATTCCAAAGGCACACGGAGTTCTACAGTTGTATCTGGGTACTTATAATGGAGGGGTTTTTGTGTAACTGAAATCTTGCTGTAGTTAGTCTTCCCAAGTGTTGGGAAAATACAAAAGGTGTTTATCGTGTTCAAGAAGAATTCAAATAGTTAACAAAAAGTAGATATTTGTTGACATATCTATCCGGTTTTTTTTTAGAACTCCATCAGTGGCGAGAGATATTGATGATAAATCCAGTGATGGCCGTGAACCCTTTATTGACAGCATCAGGGCATCAGAGGATTCCACTGGTTCCCTCACCATTTGAACCTCCAAGTGTGGATAGGTATTTCTCTTCAATACGATATTCCAGTCAAAGGAGAAAATGGATATTATGAAGGTTTCAAATGCTGTTAACCCCAGTGTTGTTTTATTGTCTAATGTTATTTCAGGGAACTGTGGTGCAGTAAATCTGCCGACCACATCTTCAGCAAACTTCTCATCACTTCCCCTTTGAGGCCTGCTTGACATCCTCACTCAGCAAATAGCTAACGAGCACTTTCTATGTGACAGGCATTGCATAGGTGCAAACGTGGATGTAGTCTGCTAGGGCTGCGGTAGCAAAATACCACAGACTGGGTGGCTTAATTTTATTTCTCACAGCTCTGGAGGCTGAAAGTCCTAGATCAAGGTACTGGCAGGTTCTGTTTCTCCTGAGGCTTCTCTCCTTGGCTTGCAGACTTGGCTGCCTTTTTCTCTGTGTCTTCACATGCTTTTTTCTCTGTGTGCAAGCACTTCTGGTGTCTCTTCCTCTTCTTATAAGAACACCAGTCCTACTGGGGCCCCACCCATATGACTTCATTTAACTTTAATTACCCCCTTAAAGGCCCTAGCTCCAAAGACAATCACATGGCGGGGCAGGGGTTAGGAATACAATTCAGTCCATAACAATTGGGTATCCTGGATTTCCTGTGATAGAGCAATTCTTTCTTTGCAATAAAAGTGAAGTTATCCGTATTTTGGTTGCATACTCTGGCAGTTTCCTGTCTTCCCTTCTTTTGAATATATTGATATAGTCTGACGTTCCGAGGAGAAAGAAAAATTCAGTATTTATGCTTGTTCATGGAGCATGAACAATAGAGTTGGACTTCCAGAGACCACTGAAGTTTGGAGAAATAAATTGTCCGCCCAGGTAGTCACTGATCCCAGATGGCAAAACTCAAGCCACAGTATGTTTATCAAATGAGAAAAGAATGTTGTGGTCAAGAATGGAAAATCAGACATTGGTACTGAGTTGATTGGATCTTTTTTTTTTCCCTGACAACCCTAAAACTTCCCTTTTCTGCTTTCTCTGTTGTGTTGGCAGCTGAGTTAGTCCTTCCTTAGTAGAGCCCTTCCTCCTAAGCTTTCTCATCATATTTCTACTTAAGCCAATAGAGACTGCAGGACTTTTGTACTTCATTTTGGGAAGAGATGATAGAATCCCATATGGCAAAAAAAAAAAAAAAAAATCTCACTGCCTATGCAATGGAAATTTTGTACAATTCCATTTTCATTTTACCTAATTTGTATCTTTTTCCCTAGAGATTTATTGCCTCCCACTGTAGCTCCAACTGACCCAAGACAGTTTTGTGTTCCTTCCCAGTTTGGATCCTCTGCTCTACCAAATGCAAATATGCCGAACGTGCTGTCCAGTCGTGTCTACTCAGGTATGAGCAACAGATGGCTCTCGTCTGTGGAGCCGCTGTGAACTGGATTGCTGCATTAAGCTTGCCATCAAATTTACTGCCAGATTTTAGAGGCAAAACTGTATGGTGATTATACTTGTGGTTTCTACAATTACTACCTAGGTTTAAATCATGGTTCCACCACTGTGTAACCAAGTGTAAGTCGCTTAACTCCTCCAACCATCAATTTACTGATGTATAACATGAAAATCTGCAATCACTATCTGTCTTATCTTACACGCAGGAACTGATGAGGTCATGAGGAGATGAGGTCTGAGAGTTAAAGGCCCTGGGGCAGCTTACATATGGCCTGATAGGTCATAGTGAGGACCTGCCTTTTATTCTGGGGAAGAGGGAAAGCTTTTGAGGAGTTTGAGCAAAGGAATGACATGGTCTGACTTACATTTTACCAGGATCACTCTGGCTGCTGTGTTGGGGACAAACTTGATAGGATTAAAGTTCTGGAGTTAAACTGATGGGAGTTAATGGGCTATTAGAATAGTCAAAAGATTATGATGGATTGGCCCTGCGTGGTGACAGTAGGAGTAGTAAGAAGTGGCTGGATTCTGTAAATACTTTGAAGGTAGAAACAACAAGATTTTCTCAGAGTTTAGATATGAGATGTAAAAAGAGGAGAGGTGTTAAGGATGACATCAAAAATTTTGGCTGAGAAATGGGAAAGATGGAGTTGCTCTTCATTGAGTTGAGGAAGACCATGAAAGCAAGAGTTCTTGGGGTGGGAGAGATATCATAGGCATTTGAGGTGCCTAATAGACAATCAATGGGGGATGTCTGGAAGGCAGCTGAAGTCCAGGGAGGACTTCTGGAGACAACCTGGAGATATAATTTTGAAAGTCATCGGGATATATGAGACTAGATGAGATCATCCATAGAGTGAGTTAAAAGGATGGGTTAGAAGTTAAAAGGATGATCCCTGGGACATACCAACAGGGTCCAGAAGATGAACAGAGATATAGAAAAAGCAACCACTGAGGTGGGAGGAAACCCAGGAGAGGCCAGAGGCCTGGAAACCAAGGGAAGAAAGTGTTTTAAGGAAAGAGTGAGCAACTGTGTCAAGTATGCCACTCAAAGATCAAGTAAGATGAGGACCAAGAATATATGATTAGATATAGCTTTGTGGAGGTCATTGATGATCTCGAAAAGAGCAATTTCAGCAGAGTGGTGTCAGTAAAAACATGAGTGTAGGGGCTCAAGAGGGAATAAGAGGTGATAATTTCCTCACAATATTGAAGATCAGATTGATGCATCTTATCTCCCCAAAACTATATTCAGTGAGTTTCTGTTTGTCCCTGCTCCCCAATTCCAGCAACTCTTAATATTGAGTTAGCCGAAAAGTTCATTCGAGTTTTCCATGTTACAGGAAAACCCAAATGAACTTTTTGACCAACCCACTAGATATGAACAATGTGAGTGAAAAGCCTGAGACAGAAGGAAATATGATTGGTGCCAGGGCCAGTGAAGACAACGGCCTGCCTGGATTTAGGCATGTTGTCCGCCACAGTGCATGTGGCTCCACTTCGATGAGATTGAGCAGGGGCCAGGTCTGAAACTAGACACGCCCACTGGAGTGTGACAGGCCCATCAGCTGAACCTGGATGGTAGCCCCAGCTGGCAGCAAGAACCCGGTAAATCTATAGCTCGAAGTTACAGGCAGCAATTAAGCAGACCAGTGAAATAGCTGCATTGCTGACTCAGAAAGAGCTTCTTAGTGATGAAGAATCCAGAAACTGCCAATAGTTGGATACAAACAGGCAGGCTGACAACCTGTCCCAGGAACAGAGGTCAGTCTCCCACCTCAAGGCTGACATGTAAGAGAGTAAGCAAGGGCAAAGTAGGGCCTCAGTCCTATAGAAACTGAGCTACTAAGTAAGTTAGCAAAATAGGAATTAAGACAGGGATCTGTTTCAAAACTTGGGATGTTAGGTAGGGAGTGGATTATTACAACAGGACTAGCACTAAGTTTGATGTCAACTATTTGGGAAAGAGAAAGAAACTTGAAATAGGTTTGATGAGTCCACATTTCATAGGGTGCTAAAATCCAGGTAATGAGAATTGTGCCCTCTACACTGGTCTTCTCACATGGACATTCTCTGCACCCTTGGGCATTACCCCATGGGTTGGCAGTCTTATGCATGCCAGCTGTCTCAAGGAGAATATCTCAAAGGCCCTCAACTATAAAAGCATGGAGCTTTAGAGTCAGAAGGATTTTTAGAGGTCGTGTCATCTAACCTCTGAATTTTACAACTGAGAGAGAATCTCATAAAAATAGATATAGTATGGTGTATTTCAAGATAGGTTATTATTAATAGGAGTTTAACGAGCTCTGCTAGCTTGGTACAAGGCAAGTATAAAAGCAGTTCTAGCCTTCATGATACCTGTTGGGGAGAACAGATTTACACATGTAAAACTATCATTGAACAAAACTCTGTGTAATAAGTATAATTTGTGCATCTGTTATTGTTATAGTGTGGTCTGTAGACCTATGCTGGTCTGAGAAGTGTTTGTACAAATAAATGCATAAACAGAGAGTAAGGCTTAGAAAATTTCACAGCAACTTGACAGGGTAATTTTATGTCTATTAATCTAATCATTTTAAATTGTGCTTGTACTTGTTCTTGCTTTCATTTCAATTTTCTAAAATGTCATTTTATGTATTTTTTGAAAGTATTGGTCCATGATGGGTTGGAAATTTTAAAAGAAAAAAATAGTCCTTCACCAAGGGATGGTTTGAGAAGCAGCAGCATAGACTCTAAGTGCATTAGGAGTCCAGAGAAAGAAAAAATCAATATAAGCATGAAGTTACCAGGCAAGAATAGAGCCTTGAATTCTGACGATGCTGTCATTATCTTAAGACATATTCGAAGGTTGACACAAGAATGTAATTGCTGTTCAACTCCATTGAAATTGTTTTGTAAAAAGTATTTTCCTCAGCTACACCCAAAAGTCCACGTAGAGAACTTCATATTTTATCCACCTAAATCACTGTATTTATTTCCAGGGATTTCAGTGCATAAAGAAGCACTTAGTTACTTTTTTTTTTAAGGTCAGCTAATTCTTTTCTTCCAAAAAAAAAAGTTATCAATATTTACTTAAAAAACAAGCGATCAAGAGATCCACAGTTAATTTCATCTTTTTCCTTTTGAAGTATGGTAGGGAAACATTGCCAGTCATGAGACCCATACTTAAAGGAAAAAAATTATCTGGGGAATTCCCTGGCAGTCCAGTGGTTTGAACTCGGTGCTTTCACTGCCAGGGCCCTGGGGTCAATCCCTGGTCAGGGAAATAAGATCCTGCAAGCCACAAGGCGCAGCCATAAAAAAGAAAAAAATTATCTGGTGTTATCATGCCATCACCAAAGTGACTCTGAGATTCTGAACAGCCATGAACTGATACCATTTCCAACACTGTGCTCAGGTGGTGGTGGTTTGCAGATACTGTTTTAAATCATTATATTTTCTTTTATTATTTTCAAGTGGATATTGTTAATTTGTCTGTGGGGTGGGATGGTGGTTTTCTTGTTTAAGGTTGGGACATTTTGCCACCCGAATCCATAAAGGCAATGGCTAGAAGGAATGAAATGATTCAAAGGCAGCATACTGCCAGGTAATGTAACAATGTTGTTTTATTTTCTATTCATTCACTTGTTTGTTTATTCATTTGTTATATATATACTTTTCTATATATTCATTTATTGTATTTGTGTATTGTTTTTGTATATATTGTTATATTTGTGTATATGTATTCACTGATTATATATATATATATATATATATATATATATATATATACACACACACTGATTACTTTCAAAAAGTATTCCAGGAATATTACAAAAAGAAACATATACAAACATGTACACAGGTTGTTTAAGGATAAAAACAAGATTAGAAATTACACAGTGAAGCTAAGTCTACAGATCACAGTAGCTTGTCAATGTCTCATAATTAAAATGCCTAGCTGTGATTCCTTTGAAATTCATACTGGCATTTCTGTCTTAAATGACTTCAGTTCTGCCCAAAGATAGGAGCCAAGCTTGCCAATCCCACTTCAAACTATGCCATTAGAGCCCAGACAGCCCCATGTCAACCTAAAAGTGGCCTTCAACAACCAGGAGAAAGAAACACACAGCAATGATGACTAGGGTATTGCTGTGGGCAAGAGAAAGCATCAGTCAACTTTTTCATTGCTGAACATTAAGGGGTCCAGGTGATGACCAATAAGCAAAGTAAAGTAAGCAAAAACACCAGCAAGTCTTCCCCCCTCCTCCCTTCCCCCACCCTTACCACTGGCATTAATTTTAACAGTTGAGACTTCTGTGTTTCTTGAGTGTCACTAAAATTGTACTGTTAAGGTTTAAAAACTTCTTCCCAAAACTTTAATTTCTTTGAGGGTTAATCTCTGGCAAGAAACTACGCTGTGCTGCATTCTCCCCATCCCTGCTAAGATTGCCATATCCATTAGAGACAACGCTCTAAAGACTGGCCTTGGACTTCCATTGTGAGATTCAGCCAAACCCTTCACCTCTAATCTTACTCCAAACTCTCCTTCCCAGTGGCTCTCTGGGGGATTCGTGTTTACACCTAACAGACTTCAGATAAGTAGCATAAGGACTCACAAGAAAAGCAGAGGTGCTACAATAGGGAAGGCAGAGGGCCATTAAAATGATATTTCTAATGGTTCTCTTGGGTTTATAAAATATATTGTTTTGTTTTTAGGATGGAAATGGAAATGCATGCCATTTACCAACAAAGGAGAACAGCAAAAGTTAATTGCAAGGGCCTAGCAGGCCTAGGGATACCATTCCTCTGTGGCTTCAGTATCCCAGCTGGCCCAGCCACCAACCATGGCAGGAGCGTGCTCCCTGCCAGTGACCTGCGTGCTCACAGAAGCGCCCTGAGAAAGCTTCAGGGAAACCCCATGCTAGTGGCAACTGGTCCGCGCTTTCTAGACAGCTGGGGGCAGAAATGTCGTCGTCTCAGGAGAGGTACAGGGAATCAGAAAGTTCTAGACAGTGACACTGAGAGTTCTAAAAGTCGAGTAGAAGAAAAGTCCCTAGGCCAAACCCATGCAATTCCCTGTGAAGAGAATGAGTATGCAAAAGACCCAGAAACAGACACTCTCAACAACCACAAGTTGGGTGAAACCAAAGAAAAGCCATCTACAGCTCTTGCTCACACCTTTGGAGAGCTGGAGCGCAGCCATAGAAAACCCTGGGGAGCTCGTGGCACTCCCCTGGAAGAAAAGGCCTGGGACAATGGGAAAGAGAAGGCTTCAGAGCAGGTTTTGGCAGCCTGTGGTGAAAAGAATGGGGTTTACGCTCCAGTTCCTCGACCATCTCTGCCAGGTAGGTGTCCAGGGGCTAATCCTCATGAACCGCAGGTCATCAAGTCCCTGAAGTTATTACATAGTGAGCTGTAACCACTGTGTTTCTTTTTATCCTCCTTTTCCTTAATCCTACTTAGAATTAGCTCCTCTCGAAACATTTATTACATTAGTTCCAATCAGCCATAGCAGTGCAATGTATCTCTGTTTATATATTGCTATATAGAGAATTTTCAGCAAAGGCTAGGAAGGTAAATATGAGGAAGGATGGGAAAGCCTACCAGAATTTTTAATTAAAATTTTATTTTAATTTAATCTAATCTCTTCAACACAAAACAGAGGGGCTTCTTGCTTAAAAGTATGAATTCAATCTCCCCTGTATTTAAGTGTAGAAAAAATAAACAATTAAACAGAAGCTCTTTCAGTGCTCACTACTGCTATGATACTCTCTAACCTAAAACTATTAACACACTACCCCCCGCCCCAAAAAGACACACTGAATAGTTTTCAAGAACTTCTTTAGGTAAAAAATATTTTAAAACTGGAACTTCTTTAGATAAAGATATTTTAAAACACAGGGATTTGGGTATGTGTAATCTACCCACCATACCAACTGCTTCCGTGACAAAATAGTAATTTGCCATTTTGATGAAGATGTAGCTAAATTCTCACATGGCTTAGAGAGCGTGATGAATCATGTAACATCATAGAACATGGTAGTATTAATCTGGAGAATGAAATCCACAGGGTATTTCTATTGGAATCTGAGAGAAGCTGGAACTTTGTTTTTATTTATGATAAGGTTGTCATTAAAGATCCTTTAGAGGAAGAAAAGAAAGGAGGTAGCTAAGCTTTTTTAGAAATCATCTCAGTAACTCTATCTTTGAAGGGGGTTACTTGTAGATCTATGTAAAGGGACTGCTCTATGGTAATAGAACATGAGGAAATTAATGTAACGATACATAAAACTGTACTCTTAGCTTCCCCCTTTCCCTTTTCCCACAAAATAATTTTCTTTCTGTTTTGAAGGAACACATGTGCTTCTTACAATCAAGGAAAATCTATCTTTGGATGAAGATATTCAGAAATGGACCGTGAATGACGTGTACAACTTCGTTAGTGGCCTTCCAGGTTGTTCAGACTATGCTCAGGTAATGCAACATTTAAGTATTTTCTTAGAAGTTAGACACTTTGAAATATAATTCCTTCATAATGAGTTCTGTCGAACTTGATTTTGACCCCAGAGAGCATTCGTAATAATCTCTCCCTTTGTATGTCATTGGCTCCCCTGGAACAGAAGCCTCTGATTGGTGGAGCTTGGGTCATGGGCCCACACCCCAGCCTCGGGGGAGGCTGGAAAAGCCAGTGTCTGGCTTTAGTTTCTGTCCCATCAAGGCTCCTGAGATATGGAATTCTCCCAAAATTAGGAGGTTCAGAAGCCAAACATCCAAGAAGAATGAGAGATATCTACTATATTCCCTACTCATCCATTTAGCAAACATTTGGAGGCATGTACTTCTGTATCAGAAGTTTTAGGCTATTCATCATACATAACAGAAATATATACTTTATTCTAAAAAGGACAAGAAGGAAATACATCTGAAAAGTAGGAAATTGACTATTTTAGAATTCCATTGTTATGCTGGGGCAATATATAAAAATGCCTACACACATAATTTAATCTGGTAGATAAATACTATTTTTTAAATTATAATGAACTATCAGGACAGTTGAAAAGTAAAACTAGCCTCACTTATATGGGAAAATTGGAGATAAAAATGGTGGGTTGCCAAGTTTTTGAAGTTTATGTCAGTGCTACATTTTCATGCATATAGTTTACTTTTTCAAGTGATTTAATAACACAATTCCAAGCAACAATGTGCCTACTAAATCTGGTATCACTATCTTTGGTTTATATTTTAAAGTAAAAGAAAGCAAGAAAAGGACATTATGATTTAACTACATCATAATTAACTGATGTTAGAGATAATTTTTTTCGGATCTCATTTTGTGATATTTTCTTCAGTGTAATGCTGTTAATTTATTTTTTAATTTTCATTTCTTCCTTCCTTCCTTCCTTCCTTTCTTCCTTCCTTTCTTTCTTTCTTTCTTTTCCTTTCTCTTTTTCTTCCTTTGTTCTTTTTATTGGACCAATGGAAAAGTCATATAGAGTAGTGATTAAGAGTATGGCTTATGAAACCAGAAAGTACAAGTTCAAATCCTGGCTTTTCCACTTTCTGGACATGTGACCTAGGACGAATTGCCTCCCTCCTTGGTGTCTCAGTTTTTTCGTCTGTAAAATGAGGATAATAGTATAATACATTTTCAAAGGATTGTTGTAAGCATAAATGAGTGCCTGGCACTCAGTAGATTCTAATTTCATCATTACCTCAGAGGCTTCTAGAGAAAGCAGAATCTCAAGTTACTTATGAGGCAAGTTGTATTCTTCACGTCACCTACTTTGTCTTTTTGCATACCTGCTAAAAAATTTGTTCTATTTTTTCCTATTCAATGAGTATAACCTTATTATTTTATCACTAGTCATTAACCATGAGTAAGTCACTTTTTAAATGTATCTACGCCACTTTTCAAGTGGTACAATGAAGTTACCAAATCCTGATAACCAGAAAGAAGCAACCCCGTGTATAACGAACATTTGATTACTGACTTCTGATGGATTGAATCTGTTTGAACTCACTATTTTTAATCAGTCAGTGATTCACAGTCATAAAAATAGTTTATAATAACCACTCTAGTAATAAATAATGTTACATTCATTTCATACTTTATAATCCCAAATGTCCCCTTATGGGTATAAAGAAGTCACATAAACACGAAGACCCCAAACTTTGCTGACTCATTATCTCTTACCAACAGGATGTGGGTGCTTCCTTCCCTACCCCAAGAAGTGGTACAGTTATTTCTAGGTGTTTCTCAAATGTGTTTAGGATCAAGTCCTGCTCTTGTTTCCTCACTAAAGTCAGTTCCCCTCCTAGCAATTGCTGGTGACCTCAACAGCAAGGATGTCACTACTCTGCTGGGCATGACCAGGCTGTGCTCAATGACGGTGTTCTGTACAGAAATGGGGAGAACGCCCCTGGATGCAGCTGGGGGCCATCTGAGCGCAGCAAGCTCTGAAGCAGCACTGCTTGTGCACAACTCTCACAGGGACCCTTGTCTGCAATGTGCCATCCGCTTTTACTCACAGCCCCTGGGACTACTCAGGGCCACACCCCCTGTCCCCTTCTCTGTCCTCTTCTTCCTCACCTCTGCCTTAGGTGCAGCAGCCTCCAACCACCCACCTTCTGCAGGTAGAGAAAGGAAATTCAGGAAAAAATAACTGCAGTGAAAACCCAAAGCCCCTTGCAAACGAAATCTTTTTTTATTATTATTATTTATTTATTTATTTTTATATTTATGGCTGTGTTGGGTCTTCGTTTCTGTGCGAGGGCTTTCTCCATTTGCGGCAAGTGGGGGCCACTCTTCTTCGCGGTGCGCGGGCCTCTCACTATCGCGGCCTCTCTTGTTGCGGAGCACAGGCTCCAGACGCGCAGGCTCAGCAATTGTGGCTCACGGGCCCAGTTGCTCCGCGGCATGCGGGATCCTCCCAGACCAGGGCTCGAACCCGTGTCCCCTGCATTGGCAGGCAGATTCTCAACCACTGCGCCACCTGGGAAGCCCGAGAAAATTTTTTTTAAGAACAAAAATAACTGCAGTGAAAACCCAAAGCCCCTTGCAAACAGAATCTTTTAAATAGATGTGAAGAGAGGATGGGTGGTTCAGCCATTTAGGGACATCCAGGATACCCTGTAACACATTTTTTGTGTTCAAAGTCAATGTCTAGTTCAAATAAGTCAGCAGTTAAAGTATTCTCTCTAAAAATAACTGAAATTATTAAAAATACATGCATATTTATATCATGCACTTGGCCCAAACTGCTCTCATGAGAATAAAGTGAGGATATCTTCTGAGTGACAGAGGCATGTTCTGCATCTTTGCCTCAGGCCCAGGGTCCATCCACCATGACTGAAGGTTAGTCCCTCATGCATTTCAGGCCCTGGGTGCCAACCTACCTTTGTGTGAAAATTTATCTCTGTGATTTCTCCTTCTTTGGATGCTCTCTCATGGTCCCTTCACTGCTCACTGGAATCCCTACAAAGGAAAGAGAAATTAGGTAAATTTTCTACCATAAATATAGGTAACTATTTTCATCAGCACTCCTTTTTCTGATTGGCAGTGGGGTTAAGCAGGGGAAATTCTGGATCAGAATCATGAACTATACATTATTTTACAAGTTCTCTAACAGGCAAGCTATGCTTTTTGGCAACTCAAACTTTTCTATGTTGGTTCTCTCATTTATAAAAAATCATAGTAATAGCGCCTACTCTTTATTGGCAGCAGACTGTGTGCCAGGCACAGTACTAAGTAAATTATTTAGATTGTCTTTTAAATTTAATCTACACCATACTTCTGCAAAGGAGATATTAACTCTATTTTGCAGCTGAGTAAAGCTGAACTTCAAGGTGGCTAGAGGACTGCTTAAAAAAACGTGCGTGTGACTACAAATCTAGCTCTTTCCGTTATAATTACTCTACATTGAGGATATCGGGCCATATGATTTTCAGCCAAGGGTACCTGGGGCCCTAGGAATTCTCAAAGGTGGTAGAAGGTATGCTTAAGTTATTCAAGATATTTCAAAACAACAAACAACCTAAGAAATATCATACATTTCCCCAATATAAGGCTACATAGACTAACCCAAACTGTCCACTTTTCTGCTTTGGCCCAAATTAAGTTATTTATATTAGCCATTCTACAATTTGATCAGTTAAAATGGGAAAAGAAATAATTACTTAATAAATATAGTTTGTAAATAACTAAAATCTGTTAGAACACAAAGTTCCTGGTACAGAAGTTTCCCAAGAAGAATCTAATTTTCTGCTGGTCCTGAGGCATGCCCTCCAAGGCATGGAACACACAGTGGAAATGGGACAAATATGGTTCCTCTTCTCACAGAGCTTGTAGTCCAGAATAGGGGCACCGTAAGGGATTCCACATCAGCGTGACCATGCTGGAGAGGGCAGCTACAGGGCATGGTAGGAACACATAGGAGGGCCTTACGGTTTCCTAGAGGAAGAGGCATCGAAAGTGAGACCTGACAGTGAGGAGTTTACCACCTGAGGGGGAACAAGGTGAGAGGGAGGCAAAGGAGGAATTTCCAGGTGAGGACCAGAAGCCAGAGAGAACTGAACATGGTTGGGATTTGAGAATAATTTTTAGTGGCCAGAGGGCCAGGGCCAAGGTGAGGATGGCAGGATAGGGGACTGAAGAGGGAGAAGGGGCCAGGCCACAGAGACTTGAAGGATTGTGACTTCATCCCAGAAACAGTCTAGGTTTTAAGGAGGAGTGGCATGCTTAGCTTTATGTTTCAGAAAGGTCGCTCAAGTTGCTTTTATGAAAATAGGTTAAAAGAGGCAAGACTAGTGGGGAAGCCTTCTTGGATGAACAATAATGGAGTTGGATCCAGGGTAGAAGCAGTGGGGTGGACAGATAAGAATTCTACCTAAGAGGCAGAATTGGCACGATTCAGCTTCTAAGTTAAAGATATACACTAGGGAGCCTTCAGTATACAGAGACACTCACTGAAGCCAAGAAAGAGACTGAGATGAATCCGGAAGACCAAAGAGGACCTGGGTCAGAAGCCTAAGGGACTCGAACACATAAGGATGGACAAAGAAACAGTAGTCACAAAGGTGACAGCAAAAGAGAGGGCAGAGGGTACCCAGGAAGGAGAAGCCTCAGGAAGGCAAGGCAAGTGCATTTTCTTGAAGGAGTAGTCAACAATGTCAAATGCAGCCAGGAGTGTAAGAAATAAGAGGACTGAAAAATATCTACATGTTTGATAGAATCACCAGGGACCCAGAGGAGAGCAGGTTTAATGGACTTGTGAGGGTGGAAGTCAGACTCCTTGAGACTGAGGAATGACTGGGAAGTAAGAACATGGAAACAGGGAGCGTCAAAACTCTTGAGAAATTGGGCTGTGAAGGGGATGAGAGACCTGGGGCAGGATATAGAGATGGAGTGAGGAAGTGTTTCTGCGTTTTCATCATTATTGCTTGTATAATGATGGTGGAGACTTGCTTAAATTCCACTGGGAAAGAGCCAGCCAAAGAGAAGAGACTGACGATCAGACAGGGGAGTATCTATTGTGTGGGGCCTGGAGGTGGGAAGGGTGCAGACACTTAGCCTATGTGGAGAGAGTGCCTTTAAAGAGTGAGGGACCACTCTCCCCCTGTATCAGTACAGAGGAAGAAAATGTAAGCTTTTAGGTTGGTTTGGGCAGAATTAGAGGAAGTTCTTATCTACTGGTTTGTTTGTTTGTTTTAATTAGGAAGTTACATGATATGCTGAAAATGAGGGGAGATTCTGTGGGGTCTAAAGGTTGAGTGTGAAGAAAGCTTGAAATAGAAAGAAAAGAAAGCTCATCAATGTATGTAAGATTGCCAGGCAGTTTGAAGTTGGAGACCATAACGTTACAGTACTACCAGTCAGCCTAGTTTTTTCTGCCCATCTCCTTATCTGCCTGGAAACTTTGTCCACCAGCAGCCTTCCTAGTTTCTGGAAGAATGGAAGGCATGGTGACATCCACTACACAATCAGAACAAATATGTCCAGCGTGACAGCTCTCATCTGAGTTTTCCTCTTCTCCCTTTACCTCTCATCTAAGGCAGTGGACAGAGGCACTGAGTCTGTAAATGTGAGAGTCTGAAATTTGCCTGAAATGGTTTTTACCCACATCCCTTCACTCATACTGTTTGTCCATTCGTTGATTTGTCCAGCAAGGATTATTGCATATCTTCTGTCATGGGCCAGGCACTGCATTACAGGTACATTGGTGAGTAAAACATGGGCTTGCCCGCAAATAATAACTATTCCAGGTTGGAATTGCATTCTGTATACAGAGAATTACAGTGTACTCCAAGGGTTGTTAAAGAGTACAAACAACATGCTATTGGAGCACAGAAAAGAGGGTAACTGAAAATAAGAAATGTTATGATTCTTTGTGTCATCCTCAAGCAGTCTTAATGTTTCCTCCAAAGCTAAAAATCTATATATAAAACAAGGTCTTAAAAAAAAGACATTTAAACAAAGCTGACATCTTTTGTGTTTAATAAGGTGTTTAAAGATCATGCAATTGATGGAGAAACTTTGCCATTACTCACAGAGGGGCATCTTCGAAGCACTATGGGCTTAAAGCTGGGGCCGGCACTAAAGATCCAATCGCAGGTAGGGTGATTTTTCATAACTAAACGTGTTAATGGTATGAAGCTTAAGAGAAATATGTTACCTTTATCTTGTTGTAACATTAACAATACCTATTTAACCTCTTTATTAAGCTTTTTCCCTCTGTGGCTGGGGACATGATAGAAGTGAGGGAACCTGAAAACTTTGGACGTGGCATTGGTACACATTCCTAGTTTTGGTTGGGAAGGCACAAAGCAGTGGTGTGCTGGCCAGTGTTTAACAACCTGCTGTCTTTAAAAATGAACCCCGATTCGTAGCATTTGTCAATTTCTGTGGTGTCAATACTCCCACCATTCAGCGTCACTGAATACAGAATTGGGAAGAGATGCACCGCAGCTCCCCATTTCAGACTATCTTCACCATGTGGATAGCACAAGTGTAAACAACCTCAAGAGCAGAGATAATAATAAACAATTATAGTAAAATAAGTAGGTAAAAATAATTAAGTGATAAGTTTGGGGCATTTAATACTTTAGTTTGCAATATAATATATCTAATTGTAACTTTATATAATTTAATTTTTAATAATGGCATTTTTAGCAATCAGCTTGTAAATTTCCTAAAAATATAACAATTGGTCTCAAGAGCTGGAACAAGCCAGCTCCAGAGCACCGCTTCTCATCACCACCTCCACTGCTTCATTCTGGTCTAAGGCACTATCTTCTCTCGTTGGATTACTGCATTAGCCTTCTAACTCTTCTCCCTGCTCTGCCCTTGCCCACCCAGAGCCTGTTCACACAGCAGTAAAGAATGATTCTTCTAATACATGAGACACATCATGTCACTCTTCTGCTCAAATGTCTGCAGTAGCTCCCCATTTCTTTCAAAGTCCAAGTCAGAGTCCTATATTATTTGCACTCCTCCCCACCCATCACCACCCTTGCCTTCCTGACCTCATCTTCTAAGTCTCTCCCTGCCAGTTACTGCTTTTGTCAACTCACCTCTGGATGCTGTTTGAACATCTAGACAGGTTCCACCTTCACACTGTTCCCTATGCCTGCAATGCTCTTCCCCCAACATCCTCATGCTTTGCTCCCTCATCTCCTTCATCTTTGCTCCACCATACCATCTCAGTGAGGTTTGCTTGGTTCACCTTACTTAACATTGCACATGGCCCAGCCCCCATACAGACTACTGCTATCCCTTTTTCTGGTCTTCTCCTTTTCCCCATAGCACCCATCACGTTCAATCACACGATATAATTTATTTATTTGTTATATTTATATTTATTTTTGATTTCCCTCTGCCCCCACTAGAATGTAAGCTCCATTAGAGCAGAGGTCTTTATCTATTTTGTTGACAGATATAACCTTAGAACATGCAAAACCCATAATAGGTCAATAGTTATTTGTTGAAAGAGTGAGTTTCCTAAAAGTCAAACCAAGAAGGCTCAACTAATTCTTTCAGAATTTATACAGTACTTTACTTATTCACAATACATGCTTAGACCAGGAGCTGAGTTTTCAGAATGTCCTTCAAAAACCTTTTTTTTTCCTAAACTTTTCAGGGTAAAGAAGTTCTTTATTTCTAATGCAAATACTTCAGTATTTCCATTGATGTTCTTTTTTTCAACTTATTTTGGAATAACTTTAGATACAGAAAAGTTGCCAAGATAGTACAGAGAATTCACCTAGCTTTTCCTAATGTTAACATAATACATAACAGGGCACATTTGTCAAAACTAAGAAATTAACATTGGTACAATATAATATTCACTTTTAAATGATTTATTTTTCTTTAGTGAGGATACTATACCTCTTGGAATACTTACAATAACACTGCAGTTTTTTCTCAAATCTGATTTTCTTTGGCTTTGGTTTATCACTTCCGTTGCACTTTTTGTTCTGCTTTGTCCTTACAATGTGGCCAACCCCAAGTCATTCTTAATCTTCTCCTCACTTGCTGTTAGCATTCTTATGCTCCTATCTGATATATATAAGTGCTTCCATGCAGCCCAGCTGAGCTATTATATCCCAGGCCCCATCTGCCAGCATAACAGGACAGGACTCCCACAGAAGCTGGGGGTGGGGGGGAGGTGGAGGGGGAAGGTCCAGCTGATGCCAGATGTTCAACCAAGCAGAACAGTTGTAGAGTCCTTGGGATTGGGAATTTCCAGGGGTCCAATTGAAGCAGGAAAATTGGAAGGTTCTGAGTAACATCTGAAAGTCCCAGAAGGTGAGCAGGCAGGAATCCTTCAGTGGATAACAAAATCTCAATCTCCAAAATGGGAATCAAGGGCAAAATTCCATTACAGCAAGAACTGCTAAGAAGAAGGAAACCTACCCTCCAGAACAGAAACGTAGAAGGTAGGCCTGGACTGAGCACACAAGGAAAGGAGTAGGAGAAGAAAAAGTTACTGGAATTTGAGAAAGATATTATTGGAATGGAGGGAGCTGGGGGTTTGAGCTGTAACAATGTGAACAATATAGAAATCTCCTGGGTCCCACTCGGCATCAGGTTTGTGTAGGAGCCCACTGGTTAGTACTAGTACATAAGGCAGCGCAGCCTTATTTATGTCTCAGCACTAAGCCCACTGAAGGCCAGTTGTGTGCTAAGGTTCTAAAGAATTCCAGCCAGCCTCACCTGGAGAAGGATGGGCTGGGTGTTGGTGTCTGTGGGAACCCTTGTGGGACCATTGGGAAAGGAAGAGCTAGAGTGAACTCAGAGTGAAATAATTGTGTGTGCACATGAACCACAGCAGAACCAAGAACAGGAACTGGTAAGCTCCTACCACCTTGATATCCAGTTTTACAATGTAAACACTATGATTCTAAAAGAAAAAGCCCACCACATCCTAGAATTGTGTCCTTCTAGATGTCCCATGCCTGAAATTACCTCAGCCTCCCTGCCACCTGTGGCTTAGCAGAGTACGCTGAGTTATTGAAAGAATTCATAGATTTAATTACTATATTTTGTCTTCTAAGGTATCTCAGCATATGGAAAGTATATTCTACAAGAAAAGTCTTTCACTTCCTACCCACACGAAACAAGCATTCGATCAACCAACAGATACAAACCCTCTTTTGGATTTTAATTCCTGGAGTGATACACTGGACGTTCCTTGTTCCCAGGATATGATCATTCCTAAAAGAACTGAGCGAGATACTATGAGAAATTAAAACCCTCACGGAGCAAGAGCAGTCTTAATCGGTTTTCTGAAAAGTCCGGGATATTCTGAAGGGTGTGCGGGGGTTTCCCAGGACCAGATGGCGGCTCAGAGGGAGAGGAAGCCCACCCTCCTGAGCTCTCTGGGAGGAGGCCTTGCCCAGGCTTCCCGAAGCGACCTCATCACAGAGCGGCTGGAGGCGTATCCTTGGAAGCAAATGCTAAATGAAGGATAGAATTTGCAAACATCTAATTTGTATGTATAAAGAGGTCTATTTATTTATTTTTTCCTTCCAGTTTTATTGAGATACTATTGACATAACAGCACTGCATAAGTTTCAGGTGTACCACATAATGATATGACTTAAATACATCATGAAACAGCTATCACAGTAAGTTTAGTGAATATCCGTCATCTCTTATAGATACAAAATGAAAGAAACAAAGTTTTTCCTTGTGATGAGAACTCTTAGGATTTACTCACTTAACAGCTTTCATATATAACGTACAGCAGTGTTCATTCTATTTATCATGTGGTACATTGCATCCCTAGTACTTATTTATCTTACAGCTGGAAGTTTGTACCCTTTGATGACCTTCATTAAAGAGGTCTGTTTCTGATTTTCAAAAATAAAAAAGCTATAGTTGGATGTTTCCACGAGGATATCTGTGCAGAAGCCAGAAGAGCTGACACTGAAAAACAGAGCTCCTAACCTGTCTTCACTGGCTTCCCATCCCCCAGCCCAGAGAGAGACAGAGGCAACCCAGTGGAGCCAGAAGGAGGAAGAGGAGAAAGTGAAGTACGAAATAGAGAAGCAGAGGAGCTGAGCACAAGGCCCCGCCTTTTCTCATTGCAGGCTTTCAGCCTGAAGGAAGCTGGAGAAAGGAACGGGCAGAAGCTCTAACCTTAAAGTTCAGACTTCGACTGTTACTCAGCATTTTCCTTCTGATATGAAACCATGTTATGGCTAAAAACAGCTGGAGGACTCCTTATGGCCTGAGAGGGAGAGGAAAGGGCATAGTGACCACCTCCTATTTCACCCGAGAGGTGGGGAAGAGTTACCTCCTCAAAGCAGTACTGAACTGGCAAGATCGAGGGGAGACGATGACAGCAGCTTTCTGCTCGTACCCCGTGGAATCCCACTCTTTCAACTTCACATTTAACAGAAAGACTGTGAAAGGATCCGCAGGAAGCTGATAAGCGTTCGCTCAAGGAGGGCATTGGGTGACAGCGGTGTGAGGGAGACTTCTTACTATATACCCTCTGGTACATTTTAAATTTTTAACTATGAGAACGTATTTTCTGTTTTTAAAATTTATATTTAAAATAAACAAACTGAGACTTCCCTGGTGGTCCAGTGGTTAAGACTCTGAGCTTCCACTGCAGGGGGCACGGGTTCAATCCCTGGTCAGGGAACTAAGATCCCCCATGCCGTGGGGTGCAGCCAAAAAAATAGAAAAAATAAAATAAAAATATAAACTGTGGTAGGCAGCTTCTAAGATGGACGCCAATTACCCCTGCTTCCTGGTGTTCATACCTTGTGTGATTCCCCTCCCCTTTGGGGTGGGCTGCAGTTACGACTCCTTTCTAAGGGATAGAAGATGGAAGACATGACGGGGTGTCACTTCTGTGGCTTCTGTCTCAGGTCCTTTCTCTCATTCTCTTTGGATTGCTCGCTCTGGAGGAAGCCAGCTTTTCTATGTCTCCAGGCGGACCTGTGTGACTGAACTTGGCAGTAGATCTTCTGAGGCCTGCCAATAGCCATGTGACTCTTCCCCAAGTCAAGCCTTGAGATGACTACCAGCTCCTGCCCACAGCTTGATGGCAGCCTTGTGGCTGACCCTGAGCCAGAGGCCCCCAGCTAAGCCGCTCCTAGGTTCCTGACCCACAGAAACTGGGGGATGATAAGTACGTGTTGTTTCCAGCCACTAATGGAATAATTTGTTTTGTAGCCATAGATTCCTAAAACAAACAAACAAATTGCATTGATAAACATAGATAGCGTGCTTCCCGTGTTCACTTTTTGATTTGGAAGATGGGCTTTTGAAGTCATTTCCCCACAAGCCATGCTAATTTAGTGGATCTTTGCTTTCTTTCATTTTTAATGTGAAAGCAACAGGGTTTTTTCCTAACATAAAATTATATTATACTATCAAACATGCTTGTGGACCAAAGAGGGAGTATTGGTAACTTTGAGGGGAGAGAAAGAGAGCGAGAGAAAGGCCCAGAGAGAGAAATAATCCTTTCAAATTTCAAAATTTTAAGAACTATTTTGTCACATGACCTTTCACCTGCTGTAATTCCCAGCATATAAAAGTTTCACAGGGTGCCAAACGTGAGTTAACGGATGTTATGGTGCGGGATAAAAAGAAAGTTTAATTAATACTTTTAGTGGCAAAGGGATCATGGGATTCAATCCATATGATGGCTTTTGAATTTCTTTTCCCTACTAAATGAGTCAGTTGAGTTGGTAACTGATTCACTCGAACAGATGTGTCTCAATGTTGCTCTAAGGAAAATGCTCTTATGCCATCCTGGCATGTACTATCACCAAAAAAAGCACTGTGCTTAATTTTAGAACCATGCATAGAAAGAGAACCACGTAAAGGAGGCTCTCCCCAGCTCTCAGCACTCTTCTTTGGAAGAAAAGGAGACTGAAGTTGCTTGTCCACACTAAGATTATTCTTTCCAGATTCATGACTCTAGGGTACCTTTTAACAAAAGACCCACTTTAGTAATCAAAATTATTTTGAAGGGTGAAAATTTTTACTCATATTATCATATAGAAATAGTTTTTAACTCTTCTGCAAATTCAACTTTAGTCTTGATTGTACTGTGTACCCTTTGGGAGAATAAAATAAAGAACAGCAAAAACAACAAAATTCTCTCTCATGTTTGAAAAACAATCACAATAAAAATGTGTTTGTTAAATAGGCTCTTCTGACTTATGAAACATTCTGTTTAGACAAGGGGAATAAACATCCATACAATGGAGTACTATGCAACTGTTCCTCTATGGAAGTATTAAACAGCTATTAAAAAGCAATAATAGAATTCAAATATCACCACTTTGCACCCCTAAAAACTAAAGGACCTAAACAGTGATCATAAATGACTATTAACACCACAAAAAGAGAAACAACCAGACATTGTATGCCTCCTCATGGAAGCTTATAAAACTGTTATGAATGTAGCAAAATCCAAACTGGGGGAAACTGTATAGTAGAAATGACCTGATTTTCTTCAACAAATAAATTGCAAGGAAAAACAGAGAAAGGGAAAAGGTAAACCAGTAGATCAAAAGATACTAAAGATTTAAATCACCCAGATGTAAAAGTTTTAGAAACAGGTGGTGATGATGGTGGTGCTACATTGTGAATGTTATTATTGCCACTGAACCATACACTTAAAATTGGTTAAAATCATAACTTTTATGTTATATATATTTTACCACAATAAATTTTTTAAAGATTCATATCACCAATACAATTATTTGGATGCCTATTGAATACATTGTTTAAAAAAAGAGAAATAATTGGGGAAATTTGAACATGATTGGTGATATTCACTTCTATTAAAGAATTATTGTCTGTTTTTTAGATGCAATAATAGTGACTTTTTTATTGTGGTAAGAACATTTAACGCGAAATCTTTCCTCTTAACAAATATTTATGTGCACGATACCATATGGTTAAGGCACAATGTTGTGTAGCAGATTTCTAGAACTTAGTCATCTTACCTAAGTTTTTTTTTTTTGAGTTCTTATCTCTTAGAGATGTATACTGAAATATGTACAGATAAAATGATATATATTGGATCTGGGATTTGATTTTACCTGACCTACAATCTAATAAATTATCCACTTATTATTTTATGAAGCCTGGCAGAATACTCAAGACCCTTGGGTCAGAGACAAAGAACTTTATCACTCATGACACAATAAGCAGCACAAACATCAGCATATCTGTGTTGGTTCCCCTTGCTCTCTGTGCCACCGGGGTAACACAGATGGACGGCTGCACATGCAGTGGGTTGCTTCACAGCTGTGGAACAGCTGTGTTCGGGGAACTCACTAGTCTTATCGCAAACAGTAAGAGCAAGAGCAAAGACCTACTCTTTGTCCAGGGGTGGTAGTGGAGGGTGGAGGGGTGGGGAGGAGATGTTACCTCATAAAGTTACTGAGTACACAATCAACCTTGAGAAATGGGCCTGGTAAAAGCAGTCAGGGCCTTGCCATCTTGGTCCATCCAGCAAGATCTGTAGGAACATAAGAGGCCCAAAGAAGAGTATCTCGGGCTTCCCTGGTGGCGCAGTGGTTGAGAATCTGCCTGCCAATGCAGGGAACACGGGTTCGAGCCCTGGTCTGGGAAGATCCCACATGCCACAGAGCAACTGGGCCCGTGAGCCACAACTACTGAGCCTGCGCGTCTGGAGCCTGTGCTCCGCAACAAGAGAGGTCGTGATAGTGAGAGGCCCGCGCACCGCGATGAAGAGTGGCCCCCGCTCGCCGCAACTGGAGAAAGCCCTCGCACAGAAACGAAGACCCAACATAACCCCCAAAAATTAAATAAATAAATAAATAAATTTATAAAAAAAAAAAAGAGTATCTCTCCCAACAATATCATGACATGAATTTGCTTCAAAAAATCCATTGAGAAATGAGGGTTTGGTAAGTCAGTGGGAGTATAGTGAAACAAGTTTGGCCCTGAGTTGATACTTGTTGAAGCTGGGTTGTGAGTATATATGAGTATATAAGGTCCACTGTACTATTCACTGTTTTTTTGTATATGTTTGAACTTTTCCACAATAAAAGTTTTTAAAAAATCTGTTTACTAAAGAGTTATCTTATACAATATGTATGGATTTCAATATTTTTTAATAAAATAGAATATGCAAAAATACATATTTGTTATTTTTAATTTATGGAATATTTTGTTCTGCCCAATAATACTAAAAATATACTTCAAGCAAATGCCATTCCTCATTATGGTAAATATATACATTGTCATCTCATTACAAATATATGAAAGGTCTGTTTTATAGAGAGTTGTAGTCAATTTACTGTACTTTTCCAGCCTGTCCTCTGCCAAATGAATGTCTCTTCACATAAGCCAACAACATGAGGTCCAAGGTCTTTCGATGTATCTGCGAAGAATCCTGAGATGTCATTGTGCAGCTGTGAAAAGTTAATCTCCCCAGAAAAGGTAAGAGTTCACTTGAACATCATTGGGTGCCATTTTGAAAAAAATCTGAATGCTTTTAGGTTGTGCATATATATATTTTTAAACTAAACTTCTAATGTATTTCACCACTACCACCCTCATTCCCTAAGGAATGGCTCATTCCCTAAGGGGTGGATTTTATTTTGCTAGTTAGAGTGACAAAAAGTTTACTGATTGTTTAATTGAATTAGATGATTATTTCTTTCATTTTGCTAAGAAGTTATTCTCATCAAGTAAAACAAAAGCAGGGACTTCCCTGGTGGCACAGTGGTTAAGAATCCGCCTGCCAATGCAGGGGACACGGGTTCGAGCCCTGGTCCAGGAAGATCCCACATGTTGCAGAACAACTAAGCCCGTGCACCACAACTACTGAGCCTGCGTACCACAGCTGAAGCCCGCACACCTAGAGCCCATGCTCTGCAACAAGAGAAGCCACTGCATGGACCTAAAGTCTGTCATATAGAGTGAAGTCAGAAAGAGAAAAACAAATACTGTATGCTAACACATATATATGGAATCTAAAAAAAAAAGAGAGAAAAAAAATGGTTCTCATGAACCTAGGGGCAGGACAGGAATAAAGACGCAGACGTAGAGAATGGACTTGAGAACATGGGGAAGGGTAAGCTGGGACGAATTGAGAGAGTAGCACTGACATACATACACTACCAAATGTAAAATAGATAGCTAGTGGAAAGCAGCTGCATAGCACAGGGAGATCAGCTGGGTGCTTTGTGACCACCTAGAGGGCTGGGATAAGGAGGGTGGGAGGGAGACGCAAGAGAGAGGGGATATGGGGATATATGTATACATAAAGCTGATTCAGTTTGTTATACAGCAGAAACACAACATTGTAAATCAATTATGCTCCAATAAAGATGTTAAAAAAAAAAAAGCCACCGCAATGAGAAGACCGTGCACCACAACCAAGAGTAACCCCCGCTCGCTGCAACTAGAGGAAGCCCGTGTGCAGCAACGAAGACCCAACGCAGCCAAAAATCAATAAATACATACATAAATTTATAAAAAACAAAAAACCAAAAGCAAGGATCTCAAATACCTTGTTACTGTAAACAAATTGATCACCTTTTGTCTTAGTTCAGGCTGCTATAATAAAATACTGTAGACTGGGTGGCCTATAAACAACAGAAGTGTATTTCTCACAGTTCTGGAAGCTGGAAATCCAAGATCAGGGTGCCAGCACGGTCAGGTTATGGCGAGAGTCCTCTTCCAGGTTGCACACTGCTGACCTCTCGTTGTATCCTCACATGGTAGAACTCAGAAAGCCGGAGCAAACTCTTACGACCCTTCTTAGAAGGGCATTAATCCCATTCTTGAGGGCTCTACCTTCATGACCTCAACACCTCCCAAAGGCCCTGCCTCCTCATACCATCACATTGGGGGTTAGGATTTCAACATGAATTTTGGAGGAACACATTCAGTCTATAACACCTTCACAGGCCCGTTTTCTGTTAGTCTTCTCTCAACATTCTTGGGTTCTTTATGTCTAAAAAATTATTCAGCAATCTCAGATGCCCTTCTGTGTCTTTTTGGGGTAGGGGAAATAGCCAAATTTCTGAACTCTTTTTTCACAGTTCCACTCCTATATAGAGAAGAGCTAATTTCACTTCAAAAAGGATATTTCCCTCCTAATAGGCTGGGCCACAAACTGCCTTGAATCACAGACTAGAAATGCCTTTCAACTGCTCTTTGAATGCTGCAAAATGTCCTGTGGAAGCTAGAAATTTCAGTGCTTTCTATATGGGCCAGGTAGATAATTTGCTGAACGCTCAACTTGTTTTTTGACATTTGTGAGACTAATCCAACCAGTTTTGTGAAGGAAGCACAATATTTGTTGGAGTTATGTCAAATGCAGTGCTGTGTTTTGCCTTGGTAACAGAACTCTGCTGCAGTTTTTTTTTTAACTTTCAAAACAGGTATGATAAGTGTTTATGAAAAGCATTTGTATAATTTAATAAATAGTGGGAAACAGTTCCCTGATATTTTCAAAACTTCAGTTGCAGACCTCTACTATGGCAACATCTTTTTCATACATTTAGGTCCCCAGACACTGAATAAATAGAAACAGCTTCATTCCAAGCTGCAGAAAGAAATTTTGTCCATGTTAGGTTTTTTTTATGAGTTAGATGATCAGGTGGTTCACTGTGTTAATGAGATTGGAGTTATTATTGTAGTCTAATAGTTGGTTTAGAATCCTTTAACACTCAGCTTTTCCTAAATTATCATCTTGGCTCTTTGTGCTTTAACACCAGTGGCTACCACTAAAACCACTCATTTAATTGAGTAAGCAAATAAATATTCACAGCACAGGAATCAGAATGAACCATCCAAAATCTGGTTGTATAGGCTGTATATAAGAAAGATATCAACAATTCCAAAGAATAAATCTATAAAAGGCAACATTTTTAGTACTGGGAGAATATGAAAAAAAGTCTTTATTCCAGGCCTGATGACTGCTCCCATGCTAGAGGCATAAAAAAATCATTATTCACCAGCCTTTGTCTACACTCACCAACTCTTTAGGTAAATCATGTACAGAATAGATTCTAAGCATTGCTTCCCTCACAGAGAACTTTCCAAAGTGAATGGTCTGATTAGGTTACCTCTTTTTTTAAATAAATTTATTTATTTATTTTTGGCTGCACTGGGTCTTTGTTGCTGCGCGCGGGCTTTCTCTAGTTGCGGCGAGCAGGGGCCACCCTTCGTTGCGGTGCGTGGGCTTCTCATCGCGGCAGCCTGTCTTGTTGCGGAGCATGGGCTCTAGGCGCATGGGCTTCAGTAGTTGTGGCATGTGGGCTCAGTAGTTGTGGCACACGGGCCTAGTTGCTCCGCGGCATGTGGGATCTTCCCGGACCAGGGCTCGAACCCAGTCCCCTGCATTGGCAGGCGGACTCTTAACCACTGTGCCACCAGGGAAGCCCTAGGTTACTTCTTATAATTACTATCCCTAAAACACTTGTTAATTCATAAATCAGGGCTTGCTTTTAAAATTTAGGATGAAGAATAACAATAAAATGCAAGCATTCTTGTGAAGACTCACTTTTCATGTTTGAAATCTTTAATTTGAAATAATAGTTTTTTCAATTATTTTAGGGTGGTGTATCAGTTAGGATACTCTGTGATGCAAATGACAGAAAACCCAATTCACACTGGCTTAAACTATAAAAAGGAGCTTGTTGGATCTTGTAACTAAAAAGTCTAAATGTTCGGCTTCAGGTGAGGCTTATCCAGTGGTTCAAATGATGTCACCAAGGATCCAGTTTCTCTTTTTGCTGCCTTCCTTTGATTCCAATGTTAAGTTCTACAGAAGTGCCTTCTGAGCAGTTCCAGGGCCTCTTCTCCTGATAGTGAAATGCCTCTAGCAGTCAAGACCTAATATTCTTAAATCACAGGATAGAAAGGAAGAGCATGTCTCTTCTAATAGATTCAAACTCCTGGGAGTCACTCAGTTTCATTGATTCCTTTGGCTCCTGTGCCCAATACCTATGAGCTGGATACAGATTGGTTCATCCCTAAAGCCTGAATTTGTACGTATATTTTAGCTCCTTAATTTTGTTTTTCATTTGTAATATCTCATCTCACTCTTTTGGGTATTAGCCCCTTGAAAGCAACTATGGAATCTAAATTTCTTGCACTATTTCAAAGTACCCACAACAATGAATGCTCAACAAATGGAACTGAATTATATGTAGCAGTGATCATAATGATCATTCTTTTATTTATGCACTGTCTCTAGCGTCCCAAAGTACTTTGTAAAAAATATGTTAGAGTCACAGGATGACGAATGTTCTCCATTGGGAGTAGGAGGAAAGATAAGTTAGAGTGTTTGTTTATTCCTTGGGTTACTTTCCTGCAAGTCTGCTTTCCTCATAAAGCCCACAGCTCCTGTCAGGCAGCCCTCTCTAGAAACAACAGCTATGGCCCTTCCTAAGTTCTGGATTGTGGCAAACTAGCCCCTCCTCTTGTCATTTCAGGCAGGGGCGATGAAAAGGTTTCCTGCTATTGCTAGTTCTTGTTGGTTTCCCTTAACCCCACTCACACCTGTGTAATTGGTCCTTCATTAAACTCTCCTCAATTATCTGGTTTAAGTGTGCCATTTGTGTCCTGCCAGCATCCTGACTTACACGCACACTATTAGAAAATCAAACTCAAACTGCCTTAAATCATCAATGGAATTTATTGAATCATGCAGCTAAAAAAAAAAAGATGTCTTGCTTCAAGTCAGTGCAGTGGCTCAAATGACGGCATCAAGGCAATTAGAACTGGAAGAAACTTTATTAATCAGATTGTTATCTTGATTATAATATAGTTAAATTTGTGTGCAGGAGGGATGAAAGGAAGGGTTTTTTTTTGTTGTTTTGTTTTGTTTTTTAAGGGTTTTTTGCTCCGTTTTGCACTAAAGAATAAGGAAAATAGTTTACTGGCCCAGTTGTTTCTGAATCCTATGTTAGCACTCTGTAAACATTTGAGATAGATAAATGAGAACTTTCAGAGGCCAAAAGCAAAACTAACTCCACAGAACTATATGGAACCTAAAGGAAAAGTAATTGTTTCATCATTTTTATTTTTGCACATCATTAACTCTTTTATTCACAGTACCTGACACAGTCCTTAGAGGGTAGGTTCAGTAAACTGATGGATGATGGAAAGTAGCGACTAGCTCTTTTCTCTCACGTGATGCTGGAGATGGTATAGCAACTGATGCACCTCTCTGTTCCCAAACACTTGCTGGCCATTCCTGCCGATTTCGTATAATGGAGAGACTGCGGAAGACCAAGGGCACTACTAGTAAATGATTTATAGGAACCAAGGACAGCGAAACATACACTAGTTTTAATTTTTTCAAATAAAAAGACTTTCACTCTGTACACAGTATTTCCAATAACACTATAATGTCAAAGTTAAAGAACAAGATAACAAAGTATGCTTAAAAGTTTCCCGTTGTTTCAAGCACTTTGTTTTTCCCTGGGAACAATGGACAATTGTGCCTTTAAACTGAAATACTTGTATGAGATTTAACACAGCTGACTTTCTCTCAAAAAAAAAAAAAATTCATCTTTTACACTTTCTAAGTTAGGAAAAGATTATTTAAATGTTTTTGATTCTTTCATTTCTTTCTTTTTTAGGTAACCAGTGAGTGTGTCTCTGTTGTTCCATGCTATGCCAATGACAGCAGTTTGTCCCTTATTTAGCATGGACGAGTATAACAATCAAGAGAGTAATGTGACCGTGAGAATTAATGCAAAGCACTTGCTGCCCAAGAGGCAGTAGCTAGGGTAAGATAGGGCCATGGGAATACAAGAACAATCCCCTCCTCGTCCATGCTCCCACCCAGCCAGGGCTTCCCGGAAGCCAGACCTTTGGGGGAGGTGAGAGACCACCAGGGACACTTCAACCACAGCCCAGTTGGCTCTCTGAAGAACCCACACAGCATGTCTTAGTCAATTTTTTAAATTAAAAATAACTTTTTTCCCTATTCCAAAAGCAATGCATGTTTATTATGCAGAATGTAAACATTTAAGATTAACAAAAAAAGAAAGAAGAAGGTGGGAGAGAGTAGCCTTTAATTACCCCTCTTAGGAATGACCATGGTTAACATCTTGGTGGATACGCAAAGCTCACTCACTCAATGTCTCCCTCTCTCTCTGGGATTTTACTATAAATATCCTTTTGAATATCTTTATACGCCATTAATTTTATTCATCTTTTATTCCTCACAGATCCTAACACAGTCCTGCATGAGGAGGTATTCAATAAAAGGATGAATGGCTGAAAGTCCAAATCAGCTCCTTTTATTCATATGCTGCTGGAGGTTAATCTAGAAACTCCTGCACCACTCTGTTCCCATGTGCCTGCCAAAGGAGGACCAGGTATTGGGACTTATCTGAAACCATCAAGGAATCACAGTATTTGCTAACTCCACTAGAAAACCCCTCCTTAAAAGGAATGCTTCACAAGTGAGAGAGCCCTTAACTTGGAGCTAGAAGATGTAACTTTGAATTACAACTGGTCATTTTATTTCTCATTTTACTTCTTTAAGCCTCCATCTTCTAATCTGTGAAATGAAGGCATTGACCTATGATGTATAGGATCCCTAGCAGTTAATAGTCTATGTTATCTATATATGTCTGTCTATCTATCCATCCATCCAACCAAACATACATACATGTTTGTGTGTATGTATTTTTAAAATTTTTTTAGTGAAGAAAGGACCCAGGTGCTAGGCCTTGAGGTGCTAGTATGACAAAATCTGGTTTTGTTTGCCTGTTTTGTAAAAACTGAAAGCCTTATAGGAAACCCAGCCAACATGCTTTTCCATGCCCACAAACACTCTCTGTGGCTAAATTGGGAAAATCAAAAGCATGAAAACCAAAAAGAAAAATAGAAAATAATGAAAGCATCTCTCTACATATGGCTTTTATTAATTCTCAGATTCTCAGAGGATTGTTGTATTCTGTCTGAGGCTCCCTTTCTTGTTTCATAGCTTTACACTCTGTTGTGTCATTTTCAAAATACTCCCTCCCCCCATTTCCAAGGTTACAAGCAGAGAATAGCTCTTCACTGATCTGTGAACAATGAGCTCTGTTTGGTAAGAGAACTTGACAACTGAAGCAAAAGAAATCCTAATATCAAAACAGGTTGAGACAGGAAAATGATTAGTAACTCAAGTGTCTGGGTGGAAAGGGAGTATGAACTATGACCACCTACCCATTCCTTCCCGTCAAGCTCGGAGCCATTTTAAAACCCCATCCCAATTCCTGAGAGCATTTAAGAAATGATGTGTTTCCAACATGTTCTGGCTGATGCTGAGGGCTCCTCCCCACATGTGCCTCTTCACTCTGCCTAAGCAGAGGGGATGTTAAGCATGGTGGAGGGGACCAGAGGGAACCATACTTGGAAAACCCTGCTGCTAGAAGTTGGTCCACGCAAGCGCACTGAGGCTTTTGGAACTCACCACCTCCAGAGTGTTTGCTTTTTCCGAATGATCAATCGGAACAAGTTTGTTCATTCCTAATACAGGTGAAATGCACTCAATTCTTACTCACTTCCTCTAGCTAGGGACATTCTGCCCCTATGCATGTAGCACCACCGTGCTAAGCCTGGCTGGAAGTGTTGTCTTTGATTCCTAGGGTCTAGGCCAGGCCTTGCTGAGCCAGCTATCACTGCTGTGGCCCCCAAATGGGAGGTGTGCTTAACACTTGGGTCCTCCTATCCCTGCCGTGGTGGGGAGCCAGTGCTGCTTCCACCTTGGCTAATAAATGCTGCTCCTCTTCCTCCTTCTTTTGCTTTTGAAACTTAAATTTTTTAGTTTAAGAAAAGTAGTGCATAGGGTCACATGGCTCAAGAGGGTAAACCATGAAAAACCTCTGTTCCATCCCTGTCCTCCAGCCACTAATTGCCCTCCTGTAACAAGCAAAAATGTACATCTATTTTTTCACCCTCTTTTTATGCAAATGTTAACATACTACATTTGAGAGGGGTTTTTTTCATGTAACAAAATATTACACTGTTGCCAGCAATAAGTGAGTGCCTGTTATTCCAGCTCTCAACAACTTTTTTTTTTTTTTAAGTTGAAATACAGCTGATTTACAATGTTGTGTTAGTTTCAGGTGTACAGCAAAGTGATTTGGTTTCATATATATATTCTTTTTTAGATATATATTCTTTTTAGATTCTTTTCCATTATAGGTTATTACAAGATAATGAGTGTAGTTCCCTGTGCTATACAGTAAGTCCTTGTTGGTAATCCATTTTATATGTAATAGCATGTATATTTTAATCCCAGAGTCCTAATTTATCCCTCCCACACACACAGTTCTTTTCATTAATACACTAAGCAACTTTTACCAAGGGTCACACTAAAGCCAGAGGTCTGTGTTCTACAGCAGAGGTAAGTGCTACATCAGTGATCTAAAATCTATACCTCCTCTGAAGCTAGCACTCTGTTTGGGTCTGACTTACCAGATTAGGCTCCTTTTTCTCTTATCAGGATCTCCCATTGCTCTCATGCCCCACATTGTTCCTTCCAAAACTCTGGTCCCCATGAGGACCACATCCATCACATATGTTGTATATGCCTTCACAGAGTTCAAGGTCTTTTTCTTGGAAAGATGTTCAGCCCCAGTGCAGATCCATGGATGCAAACAGATTCATAGTGAGAGATGAATCTTCTCTATGATCCTCTCTAGAAAACCATACAAGTTCTTTTCCAGATCAGCCCCAATTAAAAAAAAAAAATCAGCTCCTCAGATATCACAAAAGGAAGCAGTTCTTGGGGGGGATGGGGGGGGAATGGAGATTACAGTACCCAAAGGTCATATTACTTCTCATTCACAAACCATTCCTAACTGATGGTCTCTAGAGAGTCAAGCCAAACTGATAATTTTAAAAGTAAATAAATAGTCGCTGTATCAATTTACATTCCCGGGCTTCCCTGGTGGTGCAGTGGTTGAGAATCTGCCTGCCAATGCAGGGGACACGGGTTCGAGCCCTGGTCTGGGAAGATCCCACATGCCGCGGAGCAACTGGACCCGTGAGCCACAACTACTGAGCCTGCGCGTCTGGAGCCTGTGCTCCGCAGCAGGAGAGGCCGCGATGGTGAGAGGCCCGCGCACCGCGATGAGGAGTGGCCCCCACTTGCCGCAACTGGAGAGAGCCCTTGCGCAGAAACGAAGACCCAGCACAGCCAAAAATAAATAAATAAATACTTTAAAAAAAACAAACAGTGGCTTTAAAGTAGTGGCTTGAGCTACAATATTAAGTCCAATAAAAGTGTTTAAAAAAAAAACAAAAAACTGGCATTAAAAAAAAAAAATTTACATTCCCACCAACAGTGCAAGAGGGTTCCCTTTTCTCCTCACCCTCTCCAGCATTTATTGTTTGTAGATTTTTTTGATACAGCCACTATGCAGAACAATATGGAGGTTCCTTAAAAAACTAAAAATAGAACTACCAGATGATCCAACAGTTCCACTCCTGGGCATATACCCTGAGAAAACCATAATTCAAAGAGAGACATGTACCACAATGTTCATTGCAGCACTATTTACAATAGCCAGGACATGGAAGCAACCTAAGTGTCCATCAACAGAGGAATGGATGAAGAAGATGTGGCACATATATACAATGGAATATTACTCAGCCATAAAAAGAAATGAAATTGAGTTATTTGTAGTGAGGTGGATGGACCTAGAGTCTGTCATACGGAGTGAAGCAAGTCAGGAGGAGAAAAACAAATACCGTATGCTAACACATATATATGGAATCTAAAAATAAAAGGTTCTGAAGAACCTAGGGGCAGGACAGGAATAAAGACGCAGACATAGAGAATGGACTTGAGGATACAGGGAGGGGAAAGGGTAAACTGGGATTGAGAGAGTAGCATTGACATACATACACTATCAAATGTAAAATAGATAGCTAGTGGGAAACAGCTGCATAGCACAGGGAGATCAGCTCAGTGCTTTGTGCCCACCTAGAGGGTTGGGATAGGGAGGATGGGAGGGAGATGCAAAAGGGAGGGGATATGGGGATATATGTATATGTACAGCTGATTCACTTTGTTATACAGCAGAAACTAACACAACATTGTAAAGCAATTATACTCCAATAAAGATGTTAAAATAAATAAATAAATGAATGAATAAACTATTTCTTACAATATTATCCCAGTTAATATATGTAGAAGGAATGTTGACAATAGAAAATCAACATTTAGCAACAGAAATAATTATTTCAGGCAAAGATAATTAATGAGTGCTAAAATTAGTGGGCAAAAGTATTATGAAAAGCAGGATATTTACATAAAGTATCCTCTACTAGATGCTAATTAATTTCAAAGGGAAGAACTGTAACTTGACAGTAGTGAAACCTGGCAGATGCCGCCTTAACTAAGTGATCAAGGTTAGCATCACCAGTGATGGAACACATCAACTATATTCCTCCTGATAGAATGTACTGAGCAGGGCACAATGTCACTTCTGTGACATTCTTGCCAAAAATTCATAACCTGAATATAATCATGAGGAAACATCAGACAAACCTAAATGAGCAACATTTTACAAAATAACTGGCCAATACTCTTCAAAGAGTCAAAGAAAGACAAAGAAAAACTACTGTTTCATTGTCATGAAAGACAAAGAAAAACTGAGGACCGGCCCAGATTAAAGACAAACAAAGCATGAAAACTAAATGCAGTCTAAGATCTGGGATTGAATCCTGAGCAAAAAAAGTAGTAGGACATGACAAAATTTGAAAAGGTCTGCAGATTACTTAGTAGTACTCTGTCAAGTTAATTTCCTGTTTTGAAAATGGTACTGTGGTTACACAAGATGTTAACATTTGTAGAAGCTGGGTGAAGAGTATATGTGAATTCTATTTTTTTCAACTTTCTCATAAGTCTGAAAGTATTTCAAAATGAATAGTTGAAAAAATTAAAAATAAATTCTAAAAAACATGGTTGAGAAAAATCCACTTATCATATTGGTTTGTGGACAGAGTAAAAAATACATATTAATTAAAAGAAATATCTTCACTCTTGAGTTTAAGACTAGACAAGCAAGCTTTTTCTTTGATTAGTCATGTGTAGAATTATTCAGGCATTTCTTAAAATCACACTCTAAACTCTCAGCATATACTTTATTACCAAAAGTTGAAGTTCAGTATAGCAACTGTACGTAAAAGTACTTAGATAATCTTGTTCTGTCCTTGTCACAATATCAATAGACCGCTGCTGGGAACTGTTTTATTATGACAACCGAACACTAAATTCACTAATCTTCAGGTCAGCAATTCCTGGATGTATAGAAGAAGAAAGTTTTCCATTTGGCAGATGAAAAATCAAGACCCCCAAATCCCTCTCCTTAGGAAGTAGAGCTTAGGAAAAGAGCCTAGTACTTTTTTGCTGTTTGCTCTGAAATATAGCACTTTAAGTGCACTGAGTTCATTTCCAGTGGGGGTAAGGGTGACCCTGCATAACTCAGAAGCAACCTGTAGGGGAAAAAAAAAAGGCAAGTGCAGTCATGGGAAGCAGAAGATTTTACATGTCACATAGGAATATAAAATGTTATAGTTAGTAGTTTCTTATATAGATATACAAAAAAAATTGAATAACTACAGGGGGTAGACCCATAATTACCACAGCCTCCACCAGATTATTTAGATAATTACCTAAAAGTTAACATATCTACTCCGTAAGATTTACTGGCCTTTTGTTCTTTTCATTTCGGAGAACTCAGCATTACTGGACCAGTTCTTGAGCACAAGTGCTGTCTGAAAATTTTCTGAGGCCAATATAATGTGAACAAAAAATTAATCAATAGTTGATCTAAAAAAGAAATGGAAAATTTTATTCAAGCCAAACTGAGGATTATAACCAAGGAGACAGTCTTTCAGAAAGCTCTGAAGACTGTTCTGCCCATTAGAGATCAAAACACAGTTATATAAGTTTTTGAGACAAAGGGTTATATGTCAAATGACTATTGACAATTTACATAATCCAGATATACACATACAAAGCAAGTAGTGGTCATGCTAACTTTTTTTGTTTTTTGTTTTTTTTAAATTTATTTTTGGCTGCATTGGGTCTTCGTTGCTGCACACGGGCTTTCTCTACTTGTGGTGAGCGGGGGCTACTCTTCGTTGTGGTGCGTGGCCTTCTCATTGTGGTGGCTTCTCTTGTTGCGGAGCACAGGCTCTAGGCACACAGGCTTCAGTAGTTGTGGCACATGGGCTCAGTAGTTGTGGCTCGTGGGCTCTAGTGCGCAGGCTCAGCAGTTGTGGCGTATGGGCTTAGTTGCTCCTCGGCATGTGGGATCTTCCTGGACCAGGGCTCGAACCCGTGGCCCTGCATTGGCAGGCAGATTCTTAACCACTGCGCCACCAGGGAAGCCCCATGCTCGTTACAAGATTAAGAAGGAATGTTATTTCCTAAGGAGGGCTGGTTAATGCAGATCCACAGTACACACTAAAGGGAAGGTAGGAGGCCCAAACAGGCAAAGAAAAATTTTTATGTTTACGTTTTTCTTGTCTTGACATAAAATATGAATTTTATTTAATCAACAAGAAGAAAAAATGTTAGGATTTTTCTCCCAATCTGCATGTGAGGTCCAGGTCTAGATGCCCTGGTTTTCTTGGCCCTCCTGACTTCAGGTTCCATGAATTCTGTGCCAATTGAACTTCTGTTCTCACCCTTGCCATCCCTCTCCTCTCTTCCCATCTTCATAGATGTTGGGTTTGGACAGAAAACAAGCTCTAGATATATTAATAACCTATGAGGTTTAGCTTTCTTTCCTTGTCCAAAAGGTTTTAATGTGGGGGATTTTTTTGCTTTGTCAAACCCTGTATTTTCTCTCAAATTGCTGGGTTGGAGGTAGGTTGAGAAGGTGGATCCTTACACGTCTCTGTTCTCAGGTAAGACTACTATTATACAGGAAACCAAGCACAATGACTGAAAGCTAGAGTCTCTCGTCTTGCACAAGGAAGTGCTTCCTCCATCAAATCTAGGGAAGCTTATTAAACCGGTTTCTTCTAATTTCATAGAGGACTATAGAGATAATAGAGGCCATGTATATAATGAAGACTTAACATAATTTTGTCCGTCTTGTAAGTATATTTCTCTCCATTTACGAAAGCTGTAGAGGATAAGGACTATGTCATTGTCATCATTCGTTATTTACTCCATTGACACCCATTCACACTAAGCCAGGCACTGGACTAGATATTGAGAACAGCAGAATAAGACATAGTACCTGCCCTTAAAAGGTTCACAGTCTGGTAGAAAGAAAAACAACAAATTATACTATTTGTTGTTTAAATTGTATTATATATATATTATATATATATAAATAATTTATATAATTATTTTACATATAAATATATTAAAACTATATTAAATTATATATACTATAGCACTGATTGTATGAAATGTTGCAGAAACCCAGAAAAAGGAACAGCTAATTCTACTGAAGAAAGAATTCAGGGAAGGTTTCACTGTGGAAGTGTTAGGTTTCCTGACCCTTGAAGGATCTGCCAAGTGAGAAGGGGAAGAAAAAAATAGGAAACATGTGGGTATGAAAAGGCATTTGGCAGGATGGGGGAGTAGGAGGAGAAGTGTGGTCTCACAGTACTAAAGATGAAGCAGGAAAGGAGTGATTCTTAGAAACCAGGTGATTCTAAGGAAGAAGATGATGGTTGGATATGGTCAGCTGGCATATGGCAAAGGCTAGAAAGCTGAAGTCTTCATTTCTCAGACTCCCTTGCAGCTAGAGTCTGGTTCTAATTCAACGCACTGGTTGTACATCAGAAGGACAAAAGTGGTGAGGAAGCCATCTTTCTGCTGCCGGCTGGCTTTCACTTTGCTGGCGAGCAAGGTCATGGAGACACGGGGTTCTTCTACAGCTCCAGTGTTCAGCCTTGATGGCGGGAGTTAAGAGGCAGTTGCAGCAGTGCTGGCAACAACTTCTGATCCTGGCTTCCTGGCAGGTTGATCACAGCTATCTGGTAATTTCTTGAACTCAGCGTTGCTACTGTGGACTCCTCACTCCTCCAAAGTAGAGATTCCCCTGAGTGGTTAGTTCTGCAGGGTCTGACAGGCCCAGGCTTGATCCCGCTCTTGCAAACTTTCAATGATTTTGGAAGCATCTAATTCCCCTAATTAAGTCTTTACAAACAGCAACATTAGTAGTACCATCTTCATCCACACACACGGTACTCATGATTTCCTTATCTTTGCTCTATTAGTTAGGGTTCAGTGCAAAACAAGAGAAACTAATCTGTGTATTTTAACAAGGACTTAATTAGGGGAATGACAAAACAATTACCATTTCGGTTAAAAAGTCAAAGTGACTTTTAAAAATGTTCTTAGTCTAATATTAGCGTACTAAAATTTCATGTATTGTGCTTTTTTCAAAACAAAATATTTACCCTCATTTTTCAATAACATACTCGTCTTATTTATGCTGTTTCCTGAGTGGAAGTCTGAAGAATCAACTCAATTTAAAACATTAACTGAAATTTTAAATAAAATTAGCTTTACTGTATTTTATTTTATATTAAACATATCTATATTAAATTTTTTTCTTTGTGATAACAGCATTAAGTAACTGACATTATCAATTAACATATTTTAAAGTGCTTTTATAAAAATAATGCCCCAAAAGGCCTGGGCATTATTTGCTATACTTCCCTACAATTTTTTTCTTTTCAATTTAGTCACACATACATATTTAACATACAAGATGGACCCAGAGAAAGTGTTATTTAAAACAAAAACCTAAATGTATCAGTTTCCAGTTTGGATAAGTCTGATCAATGGGAATACATTTCTATATACTATTACATTCCACTTACTGGGATGGTAGATCCCAGGAAACTGACTTTTTCAAGTCCCCACCTAATCATCAGTCCTCAAGCAAGGGGATCCAGATCAGAGAACCCTTTGTTTAGCAGAGCATGGTAATGAGTTTTTATATATTTATGCAGCCCAAGGAATCCAGTAAAGAGTAAAGACCTCAAATTCTCTACTCTATATGGCAAGAAAAATTCTGAGTTTCAGCCCCAGGGAGAAGAAGTGACAGAGTCCAGGGATGAACATAAGTTTTGCTTTGGCAAAAGAAAGGGAGAGGGGCAATGTGCTTCAATTGGGTGAGAAATAAAAGTCAAGTGACAGGAATGAGATTGCAAATTCATAAGGAAATCAGAGCAAGAAGTGGCCAGGAGAGACTCCCCACTACCACCATCAAAGATATAAATGGGGTGATGAGAAGAGTGCTTGAGCTATTTTTATATAAATATTAAATGGAGGGAGGACCCAGAAACGTGACGTTTGGGTTATATGTGCAAACATTAGCCATCCTTAATGTTGCTGTACACTCTGGGGAGCAATGGTGCCTGGCGGGTGGTTAACAAGGGAGTGGAGGGTGGTCTGGAGTGTAGAGAGGGTAGAGTTGGGGTGGAACGATTAGCAGGCTTTTGCAACAACGTTTCAGGTAGGAAATGATAAAGACCTAATCAAAGCAATGGCAATAGGAATGATGAGGAAGGGAAGAATTCCAAACATCTCAGTTGCAGAGTCAACAGGATTGCTTACTGATTGGCATGGTTGAGATACCTCCAAGGTTTCTAGCATGAGTGATTAAGTGAACAGTGATGCAGTTACCAGAGTTTAAAAATACAGTAAAAGAGACAGGTTTTGTGGGGGGGAATGGTGATTTCTAGTTGGACATTCAGTGGAGATATCCAGAAGACAACTAGAAATAAACATTTATGCAGTATTTTGGAATTAAGCTGTAAACATGAATAAGAATCCCCAGAATGCATGGGAAAAGGGAAGAAGTTGAGAATGGAAACATGGTGGCCAGGAACATTGAAGAGCTAGGTAAAGAGAGAGGAGCCAAAGAGAAATCAGAAGGAAAAACCTGATACCATGAATGCCAAAGGAGGAGAACAAATTAAGTGCATGGTCAATATTGTCAAATCCTTAATAAGATGCTACAATTTCACATGAATTATTAATAGATGGTAGAGGTAGAAACCAAATTGTTGTAGTCTAAGGAATGAATGTCAGTGAGACGTGGGGAGCATAAATTAAACCTCTTCTGAAGAAAAAGGTGGTAGGGCAGTAGCTAGAGAGGTAGCTATTTTCCACGAAGGGCTTTCATTCCCCATCATAGTCCTAACCTAGCATTTTGCATCTAGTAGGCACTCAACATCTATTAAATGCAATAATATTTTCATTTTTAAACTAGCTTTCCTATGAAGAGAATCCAGTGTTCTCCAAATAAAACAGTACAAAACAGATCTACCCTCATTTTGAGTGGGGAGGAGTGAAGGAAATAAACACATTTCATATTCTGTGTTATGTTTTGGGTTAATTGGTAAGAATCATCATTTTCTCTCACCCCTCTCTGACTACACACACCCTGATTGTAGATTATAGAAGGAAAAGGAACCAAATGACTTGCTGATCCTGTCCCCAGACTGCAGAATTGCATAGTCCAAAAATGAACTTTAGCTGTTACTTTATAAAAGACTAGGCATCAAGATGCCACTATTTGCCTTAATTACATATTTAATTGCTATTAGGTTACATATATATGGGAAATGAAGAATTTTTTAAAGATATAATATATGCTCAGCATAACATTAAGTGAAAAAGGCGTATTATGCAATATGATCTCAATTAGGGGGAAAGGGGGAAATATATACACACAAAGTATGAATAAATACTAGAAGAAAATAAACTGTTAACAGATCTTTGGACGGTAGCATTAGGGATTTTTATTTCCTTCATCTTCTCTGTAAATTCCCAATTTTCTATTATTTAGAATCTCCATTAAAGTCATGGTAATTTCTATCTAAAAACACTAACTAGCAATTTAAGCCCATTCTCTTTGATCTGGGTAGCTCTAAAATAACAATAGTTATAATAGTAATTCACCAGACTCCAAGTACCCTGCAGTCTTCTTAATTCCAACTTCTTAGAATCTCTCTCCTTATTCATCGTATTAGTTGCTTGTACTTCCCTGAGTTCTCTCTGACTCGGATTCTAAAGGTGCGTTTCGAGAAGCAACGTGGAGAATGGAATGGGGAATCCAAAGTTTGTTTCAGATGAGCCCGGCTACCCCCTATATTGTACGGGGAGATAATTTGGCTTAGGTCTCGTCTGTGCCATCTACCAACTGTGGAGCCTTAGATAAATCTGTTCATATCGCTGCACCTCAGCTGTCTCGGCTTTCCCATCTTCAAAATGGGATTAGGAGAATTTACACGTGGGGAATAGATGATGCAGGGCTCACTGGCAAGAAAAGAAGTGCCACAGAGATGTCTAGAATTCCATAGGTCTCAGGAAATCTTCTGTAAAATGCTCCACCCCAAACCTACTGACTCCGAGGGGCGTGGGGCCCCCGGAATCTGTATTTTAATAGCTTCCCAGGTGATTCAGATGCCCAGTCAGGTTTGAGAACCAAGGACTCTTTCCAGTCCTGTTCTTTGAACCACTTCTCAACTTCCTTCTGGTCCCAGAGATTTCCAGTTCCTGCAGCAAAAGGAGCCAAGGAAAGAGGGGAGAGAAAGCGCAGCCAACACCCGCCGAGCCCTCCTCGTACCGGCCTCTCGCCAGCCTCCCCGTTCCGGCGCTAGCCGGTAGGTTACATAACAGCCCCGCGGCGCGCTCTCGCGATGTTTCCGCTGCCCCCGCCTACCTCCACGTCAGAGGGAACCGGGCGGAGCGGCCAACATGGCGGAACGCAGGCGACACAAGAAGCGGATTCAGGTAGCAAAGCCGAGCCCTGGGATAGGGGACTCTCGGAAGTGGAAGACGCAGGGAAAGCTCCCGGGAAGGGCGGGCGAAATCGAGGACGAGGTGGGGTGGGGTTCCCCCGCGAGGTCGCCGGTTGCGGGCTGAGTCGTTGTGAGGGGCCTGAGGAAGGGCGGTGTTGGCGACGGCGGAGACTGAGGCGGAGGTGCTGGGGCAGCGGCGGAAGGCGGGAGGAGCGGCCACCAGCGCAGGGTGGCGGTGGCGGTGGCGGTGGCGGCGGCGGCGTTGCCGGCCTGGGCCTGTGCTGGGAGGTCCGCGTCCTCCGAGCGCAGACACCGACCCTCCCCGGGCTCCTTCCCTCCCTTCTCCACGCCATCCTTTCGCCTTAGCTGTCCCGAAATTAAGGCCGCGATAATTAGGGTAGAAGGAGGCGGAGGACTGACCTAAAGCTGCCCGTTCTTTGTGCGCAGATTGAAGGACCGTAGGAGGGGGGAGTGATCGGGGTTTGGTCAGCTGCCCCAGGGGCCCAGGCGGCGATCTGCGTATCCAGATGTTCGTTTGCCTGCAGCCTCCTTTCTCCTCACAGTTATTAACTTAAGCGTCCAACTGAAGCTTTCCGGCTTTCTTTCAGCGACACAGTGTAAATAAACAAAACTCCCTTGGTACTGCAACGAGCGGGTCCCGCCCAGAAACCTTTCACATGCCAGTGTGTCATCCTCATAACCTACATAGCATCCCTCCCTCATTCCACATGCATGTCATCTGTGTATTTCTTCCTTGCAATTTTCCCCCTGTTTTTCTTGCTCTTTGCCGAGAGGATTAAATATGGGGAACATCTTAGACTCAGGATGTTTTGTTGTCTCCTTATTAGCTCCTGTGCCTAGAAACCTTCATATGTCGTCGTCAGTTGATGGCGTGTTGTAAACTGTTAATATACTAATCACAAATTGTTACACTCGTCATTGTCTTTCTGTTCCTTACTATTTCATTGCTTAGATGACTTTCTAATGTTTTTTTCCCCCATTTTTATCACTTAACTGACTGACACCACAGGTGATTTGAGCTATGCAAGTTAAAAATTCTCCTGAAAACTTTGAAGTACTAGGGAAAAAAACGATGCCGGTGATCAGTAAATTTGGAATTTTAGAATTAGGCAGAAATAAGAAAGTAGTTTCAAAAAGAGTGCAGAAGGGGACCAGAGACAATTGCCCCCCAAGTTCAGACAGGTCATAAAACCAAGGCTTAAGGTTATTATGGAAGAAGTTTCTAATTATACTATTTCTAGTCTTTCAGAATTTAGTGTTATTGGTCAGGTATGGATACAAAATATACTTTTATTAGAATTTGTATTGAAGTTGTCAAATTAGGACTTACTGGACTTATATTTACACACATGGTACATTTTATGGCCTTAAATAAACATTGTTTTTACAGTTTCAACTGTTCTTTAATATTGTTGTAAAGGTGATCCTAATTCACTTTGAGTAGCTGCTCTATTTCAATTGTGATCTCATATTAAGCAGAAAGATAGATTTAAAAACCTGTATAGTAGTGGTAGTGACTGGGAGCTAAAACTTGTGCCTGTTCGTACCCCAGTGTCAATAATTATTGGTCGTGTAACTTTGGTCAAGTTACTTAACTTTTTTCCTCTATTTCCAAATCCATAAGAAGGAATATTTACCTTAAATATCCTCATTGGGTTGTTGTGGAAAAAATAGGTGCGTGGGTGACTTGTTATTAAAGGTTATAAAAGCTATTAAAAGAGTGCTTAGCCCATAACTCCTTTTTCCCCTTCCCCAAGGATGAAGGCTTTAGGATAATTTGTTTTGGTTTTTGTTAAGCAGTCTGATATGCTGAAGAAAGATTAACAGTTATCTATTCAGTAAATAAACCTTTGAGTTGTGAGTTCCGTAAAGAATGGTTATTTACTTACTGTTGTTTAGTTGAGGATTAGCTAAGTGTGTGAGGATCTGATTGTTAAAAATCAAGTTGGTATACTGCTAAGTGAAAATAAATAACATTTTTCACCTCCTCCAAGTTCTCTACATAGCTGTGCTATGTAAAATGTTGTGGAGATCTTGGGAGTGCTACCTGGACTACTACTGTGCAGTGTCAACAAATTAATAAAAGTGTACAATATCTTATAAAACTCCTTGGTTTTTTTCCCTCCAGAGAATCAGAAACTCTATAATATTGGCATTACTTTAGACAAAAAGATCAAACGTAATGACCAAGTTCAGAGTTGAAGTTACAGAAAAAATTCTATTGTGAGACTATGGGCAAAAAGATCTGTAATATTAACTCAGTTTCCTGTTGCTACTTGATGTTTCATGTTTAGAAAAGATTTTTATGTTTAGTAGATTTACTGACCTTGAATTGTAATTTGTATATTGGGGGAAATGATTGATACAAACAAACAAGTTCAGGGTTTTAAAAAGTAGTTAATTTGTATGCTTTTTCTTTTTTTTTTTTTTAATTTATTTTATATATTTTTGGCTGCGTTGGGTCTTCGTTGCTGCGCGCGGGCTTTCTCTAGCGGTGAGCGGGGGCTACTCTTCATTGTGGTGCGCGGGCTTCTCATTGTGGTGGCTTCTCGTTGCGGAGCATGGGCTCTAGGTGTGCAGGCTTCAGTAGTTGTGGCTCACAGGCTCAGTAGTTGTGGCACGCGGGCTTAGTTGCTCCGCGGCATGTGGGATCTTCCCGGACCAGGGCTCGAACCATGTCCCCTGCATCGGCAGGCGGATTCTCAACCACTGCGCCACCAGGGAAGCCCTGTATGCTTTTTCTAATGTAGCCTGATTTTAGATTCTGGTATTCCATCAAAGTTGGAAGCAAGAAGACTATTTTGTCACATTTCCTTCTTGGGTTCACTTTACTGGTCACTGAAAACCAAAAGTGAGCTACGTGTTCACTGACGTTATATTGCAAAGTTTTCATGATTGAGATTCTCAAGTGAGAGTGATCTCAATTCAAATTAATAAAACATTTGAAAGTAAATAATTGTAAGTTTTCTAAGAAATGCAATTATGTAAGTTTTTAAGAACATTAAAATCAGTGCTTATAGGTTAACAAAGTGCTGCTTACTAGAAGGGTTAATTGAGAATCCTAGTACCATAAAATTTTAGAGTTGAAAACGATTTTCAAATAGTAGGGGTTTTTGGAATCCTTTTGCACAAATGCAGCTCTTATGTAAAAGCAGAGGGGTGGGCCCAAAGCCCTATCACCTCAGTACCCCACTACTTCACTACCAGTATTCCTCATCCTTAAGCTACTTTTAGGACCTAGATCTAAAAGTATTACTAGGTATAAAACATATTGATCTAAACCATTAACATCATTTTACAGATACACTGAGGTTCAGTGAGGTTATGTGGCTTGACCCAGGGTCACTCATCAAGATAGTAAAACCAGATTTAGACCAAGTCTTCTAATTCCAGTTGAATGTTCATTCCACCGCACCATTGATAAAATAAAAAATAAAAATAAATTGTTTTGACTTACTTTAATCTTGCAATCTTTATATTAAATTGTACAACAAAGACTTAACGAGACTTGTCCCTGCTAAAGAGACTCATCCCATTTAGTATTCTGCTTATGTGTAAGGTATCTAGTTGAGTTTTGGGACATTGAAATGGCTTATTCATTCCTAGAAATTTTATAATACCTGCATCTCAATTAACTTTGTTGCACCCATCTGTCTCCCTGTCAGTAAAACCCTGACATATTACAAACCAATATGCTTAATTTCAGAAAAGGGAAAGTTTAGGATTATGCACTCTGACTCTGGGACTTTCTGAAGGAAAGAGATGGAACCCAGGAAGCCAGTCCTAAGTGAAAACTCCCCCCAGAGGCTTAATGAAGGGCTTACAATGGCAGGGGGTGGGGGATTTTAGAAGGGCACTGCCCAAGTCAAGATACAGAGACTCTTGTAAAGCTCTATTAGTAACATACTGTGTGACTTTAAGCAAATGATATATCTAAGATCTCCTCCAGCTTTCAGATTTTAACCTGTTAACCTGTTTGCATTTTCACAAATATTTTATACTGTTTGTATAAAGATACAAATTGACAGTTGGTGAACTAATCTTTTTCTTTTGCTCAATTCATTCAACAAGCTTATTTATTACCTAAGCTTATTTTTATTGAATATAGAAATTTTTTAAAATTCTAGTTGTTTTGGGGGTGGGAGGATAGGGAAAAAAAAATTCTAAGTCAAAAATTCTGTAAGATTGAAGTCCATGGCTTACTGACTCTTTTTTTTATTTATTTATTTATTTTTTAAGGATTTTCTTATTTATTTATTTATTTATTTATTTATTTTTGGCTGTGTTGGGTCTTCGGTTCGTGCGAGGGCTTTCTCCAGTTGCGGCAAGCGGGGGCCACTCTTCATCGCGGTGCGGGGACCGCTCTTCATCGCGGTGCGCGGGCCTTTCTCTATCGCGGCCCCTCCCGTCGCGGGGCACAGGCTCCAGACGCGCAGGCTCAGCAATTGTGGCTCACGGGCCCAGCTGCTCCGTGGCATGTGGGATCCTCCCAGACCAGGGCTCGAACCCGTGTCCCCTGCATTAGCAGGCAGATTCTCAACCACTGCGCCACCAGGGAAGCCCGGCTTACTGACTCTTGATCTAATATTTTTTTTCTCAAAAAGATTATCTTAAGTACCAAAAATAATATATAGTTAGAAGTGGTAACCCCAGTTTCATTGTAGTATTTGAGTGTTGAAGTATTCTAAAATAAAAATAGTATTTGTTAAATAATTTAAAAAGAATGTTCTACCCAAACTTTCAATTTTTGTAATTTTGGATTAAGAGTTGCAACACCCGGCATCTTGGTGTTTGGGTTGGCAGTCCAGCCTCAAAACGTACTGGTTCTTTGCTTCCTCATTCTAAGACATTTGAGCTCATTCATTGAGCTACAAAGTTCTCTTCATTCAAGGCTTGATGAGCTGGTTTCTCTTTATTAGTGGGTGATGCTATTCGCAAAAGGCCTTCACTTTTTGTCAGAAGGTTTCTAGAAAAGTTAGGAAAATATTCTGAAGATTTCTTCACATCAAAAGGGAACAAAGAGGGGAGGTACTATAGTCTAATGTATAAACAGGAAGAGGATAAGACTGTTTTAGCCTGCAGCAGGGGAGCAGTGAGAATGAAGATTCCTTGGCAGGCTCTTCTATATTACTAGCTTCCCCAGGTCATATTCTCTTGGTGCTCTTCTGTAGCAATCTTTCTTTCTGGCTTTAAAGCCCCAGCAGATGGCACAAATCCTGTACTGTTAGAGGCAGTCTACAGTATGTATGACTTATATGTGGTATAATGAATATTTCATAATATTTCACAGAGGATAATAGAAACTTTTTAAGGATTTGAACTTGAAGGAGGAGCAAGGAAGGAATCAGTTCTGTTGTACCAATATGTTGATAGAATTCACTACTTTTCTAGTCAGATGTTTAAGGGAAGTTAACTGATACTTTAAGAAAGTATCAATGAATAAGTAACTCTGTGTCTGGTTGGGAGAGATTATCCAAGTCCATGTTTTGTGGGTCTGTTCTCTTCATTCTTGCTTTGTAGTGCCTTTACCAAGGAGGGGAAGGGAATGCAAATAGAATACTTGAGTCTGTTTTTGCAGTTGTGGAAAAGAGTTTGGTGAACTTGAAGTTAATTGTTAAAATGAGATTTTAAGATGTGGATTCATGTATTATCAGATTCCCTATTATATCATAATAGAACTGACTTTTCAGTTTCTTGGGTATTCTAATAGATTTTACATCTGATGCCTCTTATCAACAATCAGTAGATTAGTACCTGTATGCCTGTGTTCAGTAAGTTGTTTGAGTGTTAGTATGAGTGTAGACTTGTCATGCCTAAAGTTGATGTGATTGTTTTTCCCCCAGAATCACCTTCCTCCCAAATTTCTGTTAATTGAAAAACTGTCCTTTCAGTTGATCAAATTAGAAATCTAACATCTTTTACTAAGCCATTTCATTCATCTTTTATCATTGAGTCCTATCTGTTCTACATTTGAAATGTTTCAAATGTCAAAATCCTTCCCATTCCTAGTCTAGTATCACATCACATCTTACTTGAATACTAAGTAGTTTCCCTGCCTTGTGCTTGTTTCCCCCAGTTCATTCTACATACAGGCTCCAAAATAGTGTCTAAGTCATTTTTTTTTCTCATTATGTCCTCCTTCTATTCAAAAACTAGTTTCTGTGACTTAAGGAGTAAATTTGAAATTTCTTAGACTGCCTTGAATACTGTTTAGCCCTATTATACATACTTAACCTCACAATTCTTAACTTGTCTCTACTAGAGCCAAATTTTATGCTCTTTTAGCCACAGTATTTTTATGCTATTCATTCAGCTTATCCCAAATTTGTTCATCTTTCAAAATCCAGGTCCCTCTTCCAAGAGGTCTTTCATAGCTATTCTCATCCACATTGATAATCTCACTCCTTTTGTACTCCTAAAATATTTTTTCTACCACTCATTTTGGAAAATAACAGTTGTTGTTTTGGAAGGTTGTAACAGTGTAGGTATCATGCCTTAACAAATTTTTGGTATTAAAGGTAGCACCCAAAGTTATTATAGGGTAAACACTCAGTAAGTATGTATTTGAACAATTTATGTTTATTGAGACTTCTCCCCCACATACCATTTTTAATCAAGCATATCCCAGTAACAAGTTATCAGTTAATTGGATAAATCTTTAAATTGGCAACAGTTGTATCAACTGAGGGAAAAATTGAACATATATGGGTGTGATTATAAAATAGAATTGGTTTCTATAAAGCCAATTATAGTATCTCATTATTTCCAACTATTTATATAGTATTACTTTTTTGGCTGTACGTGAATATATAGGATATTATTTACTAATAGATAAGGCTCCTAGAAATGCAGTATGTTACACAGACATAATTAAATGCTATCGTTTAACATATACTAACATATATGTTAATAATTTTAGTGTGATTTCAAAAACTGAAATATAGAATTTTTACTTTTTAGTTTGTCAGAAACTATATTTTGTGACTAGGACCCAGATTAAATAATTATGAACATTGTAGATGTTACTGAACTTGGAGTGTTAAATTTTGAATTTACAGTTTTTTAAGATTCTATTTTTTTGTGATATGTGTTTTTATATATAAAACTAAAGCTTTTTTATTCACATAAATATTTGGTTTTTACTGTAGTCTTCACTTGGATTGAATGGTTTGGGCTTTTTTTTTTCTTTTTTAAAATTTTTATTGTATATTGGAGTATAGTTGATATACAATGTTATGCAGGCTTTTAATTTTTATTGTCACAAATAGTAACCCACAAATGGGATAGTATGAGAGTATAAGAATCATGCATTGTTAATTGGCTGTTGGAAGTAGAGAAGTTGGGAAGTGCAAAGAAAGAAATACGAGAAGTAGCTGCCAGGTGACCCAGCAACCACGACACAGATTTTCACTTCATCTCACAAATTACCCCTCTTCAGAATAAAATTAAAGCTGAAACTTTGATTTGTTAGTTGTCCCTTATTTTCAACAAACATAACTGAATGCAAACTAACTTGAAATTTGTGGGAAAACTGACGTAAAGATAGATGATTTAGAGAGTTTATTTTTCCTGTTTTGTGTTGTTAGAATGTCTTGCCTAAAACATAACTGTCTTCAGCATTAATTTTTCTCAGCAGACTAGATTCTTGGCAGATAATTCTTTAATATTATTTGGCACTTTATTCATCTTAAGAAATAGACCTTCCTGAAATCATTCACATTTAAATTGTATATTGCTAGAAATATTGCTTGAGTGCTGTATGTACTGTGCTTAAACATGTAATTAAAGATAGTACTTTTATTACGATAGCTTACAGCAATAAGACAACTAAAAGTATATATATAAAAGATATATGCAAACATAGACTGACCTCATTTTCTTCAGTATATGAGTGGGGAGAATAAGTATACAGGAACATAAGTTCAGAATGTAAGGAAATAAAAGCAAGATGGGGAATGATAAACAATGAAGGTGGTAGAAAGTTTGGAGGAGGGAATGGAAAAAAGAAAACAAGGAAGGATTAAAGCAGCCTTTCCAAAACTCTTTGTGCCCTTCCATTAATCAGTTCTTAAATGAGATTGTAATTTATTTGTCTATTGCATTTTTATTTTTGCTTTACCCCGTTCAGAAAGAAGAAAGGCAAGGTGAGAAAAGATTCCCTGACAGTATCTAGAATCTGTAACCAGAGGGGAAAGGGAAGGGAATACAAATCTTCAGCACCTCTGATAGTAGTTTGTATCTGGGACCACACTGGGACAGCTGTCTTTGGTTAATTTGAGAACTCCTCCTGCAATCTGTTGTCCATTGTTCAAGGTACATGGCTTTGGCTGTTATTTAACATTTATTTATGGCACCTGTTTCTACTTACTTTGACATTTGGGCACTTACTATTGACAACCTCTTAAAGTTTTGAATTATTGCCTTACGGCTTTTAAAAAGAGACCAGGTGGGCTTCCCTGGTGGCGCAGTGGTTGAGAATCTGCCTGCCGATGCAGGGGACACGGGTTCGAGCCCTGGTCTGGGAAGATCCCACATGCTGCAGAGCAACTAAGCCCGTGCGCCACAACTACTGAGCCTGCGCGTCTGGAGCCTGTGCTCCGCGACAAGAGAGGCCGCGATAGTGAGAGGCCCGTGCGCCGCGATGAAGAGTGGCCCCCGCTCGCCGCAACTGGAGAAAGCCCTCGCACAGAAACGAAGACCCAACACAGCCAGAAATAAATAAATTAATTAAAAAAAAAAGCTAGAAACAAACAAACAACAACAAAAACAAATAAATCAATAAAAATTTTTTTAAAAAAATAAAAAGAGACCAGGCAAGAGTGAGGGTGAACTGGTACAAAATGATTACCATACTGGAAAAACAACTGAAAATAAATGCCTTGTAGCTGAGGCCAAGAGGCAGACAGGTTTGGGCCCTATCAACTTGTATTTGAAAAACGTGATTTTAAAAATCTCCATTCTGTCTTCTGTATACATTACCAGGTCTGCTCCAGAAAAAGCTTGAAAGAAAGGCCTGTAGTAAACTTAAAAAGATTTTCAGAAGAGATCTGTAAATTATTCTTCAGTGTATCAATGTCACAAGTAAATGATTACGTTAAATTAATATTCTTACTTTGCAGGAAGTTGGTGAACCATCTAAAGAAGAGAAGGCTGTAGCCAAGTTTCTTCGATTCAACTGTCCAACAAAGTCCACCAATATGATGGGTCACCGGGTTGATTATTTTATTGGTAGGATTACATCAATAAAATTATATTTGTGTACATATCCTATGAAGAGACCTAATTTGGGGATAGGTAGATATTTTTTAAATGCTCTCCAAGCATGATTGGTGAAGCTAGGTGATGAGCATATGACAATTGATTATCCTGTTCTTTCCTTTTATGATTGAAAATGTCAATAAAAATAAAAGAAAGTGCTTTTTAGTAACGTTACTTGGAAATTTTTAAAATAGGATTTATTTTCAGTACTAACATTTATTTTCAGTACTAACACTTATTATTCAGATAGTACATGTACTTAACGATACTCTTTGTAAAACTCTGGCATAGAATTCAGTGTGAAACAAGTGTGTCAGAACCAACTTAGGAGTGTTTGTTCTTCACATAATCGAAACAACTTCATAATAAGCTAATATTATCTGTAATATTGCCCCATAGCTTATAAATCAATAGTTGTTGAGTTTGCCTGTCTGATCAATTAAGGTTGAATTACCATTATTGGGAAGAAATTTATTTATCTTCTCTTCAGTGTTATGATTAATGATTTTGATAGTCCTTAAAAGTTTATAAAAATAGACATGCTGTTTTTTTCACATTTCATATATTTAGCTTCTTCCAGTGACAGTAGTTCGTTTCACAGAGCTTATTCCTCGGTGGGTTACAATAAAGCTTGGTGACGGAATTTCTGTTACTGTGGTAGAGGAAGATTTTTGGTTTGTTTATCCTATATTATGATTATTTGATAAGAGTGTTATTTACATTTATTTTGAATTTTTTAAAGAATATTTTCTCATTAATTTATCTCGCTTTAGTTAATATTTTTGAATGTCATTTATTTCACAGCATTACTTTAAGAAAGATGCTTAATCAGTATGTTTCACAAATTGAGGTTTTGAGGAACTATTTGTCATGATTATGTCAGACTTAAATTTTCTGTTGAACTTGGTTTTATTTTCAGATGCCAGAATGTTGAAATTTGCCTTATAGAGTATTGTTTAGATAGACACAAATTCTGCTGTATACTAAATTTAAAATAATAAATTTCTTCTTTAGCTTCAAAAGCAGTGGATTGCCTTTTGGATTCAAAGTGGGCGAAGGCCAAGAAAGGAGAGGAAGCTTTATTTACAACGAGGGAGTCTGTGGTTGACTACTGCAACAGGTAGTTTTTATTTCTTAGTGAAGGATAATATGAATAGTAATTTAAAAATATTCTCCCTGGTCCTGAAGCTCCTTCCCTATTTCATCATTAAGTATAGTGCTGTTACAGCATAGCTCAAGTATAGCTTTTACATGTAATCTGGATTTCTTCAGTACCTCTGGAAATGCATTTATTTGGTGTTAGGCTATCATATTTTTATAACATTTATTTGTGTTCTGTTACATTTGTACATTTGCCAGGCTGACTGAACTGAAGGATCAGCAATAAAAATCATATACCAGTGCCTGTCGTGAACAAAAAAGTTCTTTCTTTTCTAGAGCAAAAGTTGGGGAATCTTTTCCAAAACTTTGTCAGGGATTCCTAATAGACCTGTTGTCCCTGTTTTGTTTTGTTTTTTTCAGTGCCTACTGAGCCATTAGCCAGGTACCCTTCCCTATTTTGTTTGTGATTGCTAATATATTCCTTGTGAAATCAAGGCAGCTGAAACATCTGTCTTTTCTTCATTCCAAGATGAAGTATAGACAGTTCAGTAACATATCCATGTTTTTTATAATAAGTACTTCTCCTTTGGGAAAAACTTTTCATGGTGAATGGTGTACAAAAATCACTTTTCTGGGGAATTCCCTGGTGGTCCAGTGGTTAGGACTCCTCGCTTCCACTGCAGGGAGCACAGGTTCGATCCCTGGTCAGGGAACTAAGATCCCACATGCTGCACGGCGCAGCCAAAAAGAAAATCACTTTTCTCTTGGAAAGAAGTATGCTGGGTTTTTTGTTTTTTGTTTTTTCCCTCTTATTTTTCCCTTGGTTTATTTACTACTTAAACATATTTATTAATATGTTAGTAAATCAAATTTTGTTTTTGTGACACTAAATTTTATAATTGGTGGGAATTTGACATTTTAGATTATTTTATATGCTTAGCAGGGAGATGCACATAGCATTTACTAATATATTGCTTAATGGCATTTAAACTATCAGCCACATGAGACCCCTCTTAAAAACCACTATTTTACGACCTGGTTTCTAAAGCTGTAAAGTTGAAGAATTATTAACTATTTCTTAAAATTCTTAGCTGCCAGGGACTTGCCTGGCAGTCCAGTGGTTAGGACTCCGCACTTGCACTGCCACGGGCCCAGGTTTGATCCCTGGTCGGGGAACTAAGATCCCACAAGCCACACTGCACAGCCAAAAAAAAAATTCTTAGCTGCCGTAAACTAGAGTCACTAATGGACCTTTCAGAAACAATGGAAATTTCATTGTCGGGGCAGGGATTAGCTAACAGTGGTGTAGTCAGTATTTTCCTTTACAGCCGTCTGTGTATTAGAACTCCAAAGTGCAAATTTCCCTGCCTGCCTCAAAACAGACTTTATTTTTTATATATATAGTGTAAAAATTAAAAGATGCTATAAATGCAGAAACAGAGAAGTTAAATCACTTACCCAAGGTCACACAGCTAGTAAGTGGCTGAGCCAGAATTCTAAATCCAACAATCTGACTTCATAGTCCATGCTCTTAACCACTGCACTATACTATCTCCTCCAAAATGATGATGCATTTAATGAAGCAAAAATTAAGATGAAGGATTAACCTGTCAATACTATTTGAATATTAAATCTGAGCCCAAGTCTCTGAGGAGAGCAGCCAGTATTAATACACTTCACTTGGCCTTTTAGGAGACTTGATACTTCGTTATATGAAAAGCCACAAAAACCTGAGTACAGAGATTGTCCTAGCAATACACTCACTTTCTGTTGTATATGTTATTCCCATTCATATCAAGCTTTTTGTGTCCTTTTTGCACTAAGATAGAGAAGCATAACTACCTAAAGTTTTCAAAGCCACTTCTCATAATAACCATGGTGACCTCATGATGGCCAGCCCTCATGGGTTCCTGCCTGACTACAGGCAAAACCACAAAGGGACACTTGTCCTGTCTCATTTTCTGAAGTGGTCTTCAGGGCGTCTAAGGAAAAACAAAAGAAAACAGGAAACTGTAGGATGTGCCTCTTTATGGCCTATTTCAAGTAGACTCTTCAACCTTTTATCTAGCATCATCCTAACCCTCCTAGTGACTTTGCATCTCCAACCCCCCAGTCCAGTAGTGTCCTTCTCACTCTCATTCATATACCATACTCATTCTCTCTTCTGGTCTTTCTTTGATAATAACCTGCCACTTTCCGCAAACAGTTCTTGCTCTATCCTGCCTGCCTCTCAATATAAATATCTCTCAAATTCCATCTCTACCATTTAGTATTCCCCAGATCCTCTAGCCCACATTAATCTAATGTTCTACAGAATTTATAAAGGTAATAGCATACAGTTTAGTCCTTAACTATTTAAATAGAATTGTTGCATGTGTGTTAGTTTTTCTAAATTTCTTGCCCGCTAAATCTGAAGGCAATTGGAGGACTGTTTTATACTTTATTGTAACTCCACGGCAATTAGCACAATGCGGGCATTCACCATTGTCAGATAAGTGAAAGTCCTAAACATATGTCTGGCATTTAATAAACGTTTATTAAACCTGGTAAAAAAAATTAAGAGGTGAAGAAAAATAATAAGCAATTTAGTAACTTTTTACAAGCTGCTTTTAATCCATTCATTTATTCTAGAAATACTTATCAAATATCTATTATAGGCCAGGCCTCAGGAATACAGAGATAACTGTGACTTGGTTCCTGCCTCCAAAGCACATATTATCATCTGTTAGAGAAGATTTGTGACTACTTACAATACAGTATGTTCTGTAAGAAAGACAGAAATGGGGAAACTTCAAGAATGGCCTCTCAGGGAAAATGTTTTAATCAAATTTTGAAACAGAAATAGGTGATTACCCAGCAAACAATAGGAGAGTGGACATTTGATCCTGGCAGAGGGCACAGAACATACTGAGATAGGAAAGTATGAGTAGTCTGTGAAAATGTCAGAGTTTATGTAGATGATCTGTACTGTACAGTGTGTTTAAAGCTAAATAAATGGAGGCACTGATTTTATTACAATAGTAAATGTCATCTCATTTTTTGAGGCATAGAGTGAATTGAAGTAGACATTCTTTAAGGAACTGTCAAGGAATAAGTGAATGATTCTACTTACTAATGAATGGAATGAGGGTATAATGTAACTATTTATAAAACCAAATGTGTTTGTGTTTTCCATAACTATCAATATTAAATGAAATTCAGGATTTTGCTACAGCAGTAGTAATGGCTAACATTGAGAACATGCATGCCAGGCACCGCACTAAACAATCTACATGCTTCTCATTTATACCCCATTTTAGGAATACACTAAAATTAAGTAACTTACCCAATACTACATAGCTCGTTAAGTGGTAGAGGTGATATTTGAACCCATCTACCTGAATGTGAACTTCTCAAGACCAATTTGATTGGTTAATAGTCTTCTTTTCTCTCAAGGGGTTGGGGCAGCTGTACAGGAGGAGTAACAGAAGCAGGTGTTCCTGCTGATTCTGTGCTCTTCTGTATCTGCTGGTCAAGGGAAGGATTTTTTTTTTTCTCCTAAAGTTCTGTGGTTTATTTTTTTTAATTGTTTATTTCTTTATTAAGAACATTTTTTTTCACTAAAGTAAATTTGAGAAAATTTTGAAAATGATACAGAAGAAAATCCAAATTACTAATAATGTTGCCTCATGGATAATTATATTACCATTTGAGACTATATACTCAAGTATCTGTGTGTGTGCACATGTACTCTTAATATATGGAGAGGTATAATATGAACTGTAGTATGAAATGCTGGTTTTCAATTAACATACAGTGAATAAGATGTATTTTTGTTTTCATATTAACACATTATTGACTGGGGTGGGGGGTTTTGCAGAAACTAATGCCTGTGGTGTTAATACATCTGCGGTCAGTAATGTGTGAAGTTGTAATGAATGATCCTGATAGAAAATCTGGAAATCATCTAAGTGCAAAAATAAAGAGATTAGAATATTTTCATTATAAATTTTTGTAAGAAGTTCTGAAGTAGAGTAAAAATTAAAGATCCCCCTTCATATTCAAATACCCACCACTACTCTTTAAGTCTCACTTTCTACTCATAAGTAGTTAATTATTAAGGGTCTCATTTCAGATTTTTGCTTGTTTACATATATATGTATATGTGTAGCAGATATTAATGATGGATTCTTTGGGGGTGTTTCAGACAGTGGCATAATTACATATGCTGTATAGATCTTATGAACAAGTAAAAGTCCAAATGAGGAGACCTAGAAGTTAGCTTTGTGGAGATGTTCATAGGGTGGACCTAATTGAGCAGCAGAAAGAAGCCCAGCCAAGCAGGTCAAAACACAGGTGGGCACAAGATAATGATCAGAAATAAGTGGTCTTTAGGCAAGAAGGAGGCGTCTAGTTAGCAAGTGGTATGATGTGCTGGAGTAGGCACCAGTGAAGGTATTGAATAGAAAGGTGGATAGTTAACATTAACAGGCACAGATGGTGGCAGTGAGACCTAGCTTCTAGTTGTGTTTTGGTAGTTGTACTTTATCAAGGCAGGAATAAAGAAATCAGGAACTCTGAAACTGGAACATAAGATTTGAAAAGATGACTTTTAGATGACAAAGGTAAGGGTAAACCAGTTTCTTGAGTAGGATTAGAAAAGATTGAGTCAGCCAAGGTTGACTTAATTTGGGGGCAGCTGAGCTTCTAAATTGATCAGATAAAGATGTGAATAAAGCAAGGATGTTACTCTTAAGAAGTTTACAGTCTAGTGAAGGAGGCAAACAAGCATGTTATAAATTGTATGTGAAACTAAAAGAATAAATGCTGTGGATAGGATAACAGGAAACAGGAGGAAGGATGGGTGATAGATTTATAATTTTAAACAGGGTAGACTTAGTAGAGAGGGTAACATTTGAGGGAAGACTTGAAAGAAGTGAGGAAGTAGACCAAAAGGACATGCTTATTTGGGGGAGGAGCATTCTAGGTAAAGGGAATAGCCAGTGGAAATGCCCTGAAGTAGGAATATTAAAACAAACAAAAAAACAAAAAAAACCCCTGCTAAATAGAAGAAAGATCAGTTTATTGAGAGAAATTAGTGAAGCAAGGAACACATGGTGTTGTTTTGCTACATATATTGTACAGTTTTCAACTTGATACTGTGAAGAGTTGTTTTCAGAGTCCAGAAATCTCACCTTAGCATATTTAGTTATTCATTAGTTAATTGGAGATATTTCATTGTAGTGACAGGCTGAATAGTGAAGTACATGGAGAGAAGAAAAATACATCAAGAAGGACAGCTGAAGACACGATTTGGATCAGTCAGATCATGGGCACATTTTTAATCTGCTAACATTTCTTAAACTGTTATATTTATTTTCCCCATATATTTATATACCACTTATGTCTGCTTTTGAATTTGAGACTTAACTTTAAATAGAGTCTTGATTACTCCTAATGAACCTAGAGAAAAACTTAAGGATAATTCCAAACCTATAATCTCATTAAATTATACAGTTAAAAAATGAAAATTAGGTTGACAACTTTCATATAATCAAATTGGCTGCACAGGTTTTCAGTTAGACATTTTTGGTTGTTCTTCAGTGGGCTTACTAGTTGTAATTTCTCTTGTGAGTTGCCAGTGTATGTCTTCCTTTGATCATTTTATTCAGGTCTTGATATTTTTGCTTTTTAGTCTGTATCTATATAATGTATAGGGAATGTAATGTCATATCTTTGTTTCCAAAGGCTTTTAAAGAAACAGTTTTTTCATCGGGCACTAAAAGTAATGAAAATGAAGTATGAGAAAGACATAAAAAAAGAAAAAGAGAAAGGAAAAGCTGAAAGTGGAAAAGAAGAAGATAAAAAGAGCAAGAAAGAAAATCTGAAGGATGAAAAGACAAAAAAGGAAAAAGAAAAAAAGAAAGATGGTGAAAAGGAAGAATCCAAAAAGGTGATTTCAACTAAAATTAAGTAAAAATCAAAAAATTATTACTTGCACGTTAGCACTACTGGTGTATCAGCACTTTAAAATATTGCGCAACAACCACTTAAACCGCATTAGGGTTCTTACAAATACCGTGGTTGAGAATTTTGATTTCTGTGTCTCATATAGTGAAACTTTGACTATACGGATGTTACATTGCTTTTTGCTTGTTTGCAAATGTGTTTTCTTCTATTCAACTTGTTTTTTAATAGGAGGAAACTCCTGGAACTCCCAAAAAGAAGGAAACTAAGAAAAAATTCAAGCTTGAGCCACATGATGATCAAGTTTTTCTGGATGGAAATGAGGTGAGAGTATCTAGCTTATAAGTAGAAATCCAATTTTCCATAGGAGTTTTTAGAATTATCTTTGATGCCTTCACTAAGAAAAGAAGTAATTTAGATAAATTTAACCATGTAGGTACAAAATCTACTTTTTAAAAGTGAATGTCTCTGAATTTAGATTTATAAAAAATTTTTTAAATCAATCCGAATCGGGTTCAGCTGTCTATGATAGATAGGAAACATGAAATAACAGTGGCTTAAAACAAAACAGATACTTGTTTCTCTCTCATTAATGAAATCGGAGGGTAAGCAGATACGGCAGCTCCATGGTGGATCTGAACTTTTCCGCCTGTGTGAGGCAGTTAGTAAAGATTACCTCATGGTGCAAAATGACTGCCAGCCTTATATCTGCATCCAGAGGAGGGAAGGAGAATGAGAGACATGCTTCCTTTTTAAGGATACTTTCCAGGAAGCTGGCGATTTTATTTCTGCATGGATTCCATTGGCCAGAACCTCATATGGTCATGCCTACCTGCAGTAAAGTCTTAGAAATATGCTTTTTATACTGGATGGTCATTTGCCCAGTAAAATATAAGATTTCCATTAGAATCAAAGGAAAAAAAGTACAATGGTTAAGGAGGGACACCTACAGGTTTCTGCCTCTTATAGTTAGACACACGACTATAAGGGTCTAAAATTTTCAACATTACTTGATGCTTTACTCAAGGAGATCATTTTTATTTATTTAGTGGCTTATTTGTATGGTTGTAGCCTTGCGTGAAGACCACTTAATTTAATCATTTAACCAATACAAAAACGTTTACTTATATACTGGCCATTGAGTTGTGAATTTCTTGCTATACCTAATACAAAAGTAGTATAAATAGAAAGCAGTGGTTCCTGGAGCTATGAGCTTGAAAATCTGGGAAGGCTTTTCACAAAACATGTGCACTAGGCTCATTCCAGGCATACTTGCATGAGGATCTCTAGGGTGGAATCCACAGTAAGTGAGTGTGTGTATGGATGTGTGTGTGTGTGTTGTATAATGTATCCCTGGGTGATTCTGATGTGAACCCCTGCTTAAGAACCAATGTAATAGAAGACCACAGGTCTTTCTTAATGTGAAAGCTCAAATACCTTCAGTTAAACATCAAGCATTGGCTATATGCGAAGTCGTTTTTATAGGTGTTGGGAATAACATGATAAATAGGATAAAATTATCTTCTTGGAAGCTCTTATAGTCTAGCAAGCATACAAGCGTTTAAACATGGTATGGGCATACCTCATTTTATTGTACTTCTCTTTATTGTGCTTCAGAGATAAAGTTTTTTGTTTGTATTTTTGTTTTCAGCAAATTGAAGGTTTACAGCAACCCTGCATTAAGTCTATCAACTCTGTTTTTCCAACAGCATTTGATCACTTTGTGTCTGTCCCGTTTTGGTATTTTTCACAATATTTCAAACCCTCCTCCAGCAAAAAAATTAAGACTCACCAAAGGCTCAGGTGATGGTTAGCATTTTTTAGCAATAAAGTATTTTTTACTTAGGGTATGTACATTGTTTTCTTAGACATAATGCTATTGCACACTTAATAGACTATAGTATAGTGTAAACATAACTTTTACATGCACTGGGAAACCCCCCAAAAAATAAATTATTGCGGTGATCTGGAGCTGAACTGGAAATACCTCTGAGGTACACTGTATATATTATATAGTACAGTATAATACAGTACATGCCTGTACTATATTACAGCATGGTGAGTATTATGATGGGAGAATACCAATTAGGGATAGGTAATTTAATCGAGAGAGGATAAGGAGGGTCTGGAGATTCTGGACACTTGACCTGAGCCTTGAAGGATGACTGGTAGATTGCCAGGTACACTGCAAAGGAGTTATAGGTCTGTTAGACAAAGGAAGCTTTTTCCTGAGCAAAAGCATGGGTGCTTGCATTCCCAAAAAGGCTAAGATTTTATTCTGCAGAAAGAAGCAGGCTTTGAAACTTTTAAAGATGGGAAACGTCTTTAAAAACTTGTTACTTTAGAATGCTAAATGGCAGAAGTGATGTCTGTGGATCCGATTTCCAGGATAAATGTGCAGCATTAAAAAAGAGGAATGTTAGAAATAGAAGCAAATCAAAAAGCAGTAACCAAGAGTGCTAGTCAAAATAGAACCAGGAAATGGAAGAGTACTGTTATTTATAGAAACTAAGAGATAAAACTAAGAGTTTTATGGATGATGAACAGAGTTCTGATTATTCTAAATGAAGTAAATTTCTGTTTTATAAAGTAAGCTTTAAAGCAGTGGTTCCTAGCTTTGCGGCTACAGACCCTCCGTGGGGAGCTGTCAATGAAATTATTGCAGGGAGTCATAGAATCTTTATGTTCACTGAGCAAGATCTTTAATAATGGTTCTTTGCTTCTCATCAGTTGGGTGGAATTGAGAGCTGCTGGATCTTTAATAGGGCCTGACTGGAATCTATCATAACTGTGCTCTTAGACTGGTTGGTTCTACTCTACTCATGCCAGTATACATCATTACATTAGGGGCAAAAAGGCTGTACAATTGCTGGTCTTTAGGTTGAATAAGTAATGGTTAAGTAATGGTTTGCACACAGGAGTAAACTGTTAAAAGCATGCAGGTACACAGAAATGTACTTAACTGCGTTAGGTAATTTATAGTTTTTAAAATAATTTTCTAACTGAATGGATACCAAAAGAAACACTGCTACTAAAGGAACAGTCTTTGGAATTTGTTTACCTTTAAAAGTAGTTCTTATATGTTAAGAGGTTGGAAGTAACTGTTTGTTGTTCTAATGTAACCTTAAAACTTTAAGCACTGAGGTTTCTTGATTCTTCTAGGTATTTGTGTGGATCTATGACCCAGTTCACTTTAAAACATTTGTCATGGGATTAATTCTTGGTAAGTACAATCTCTAAAATTTAGAAAGGAATATAAACAATGCAGAAGCCAGAAAGAAAATGTTTAACATAAAATAGTTATTTTTTTAAAGTACATTTTAAATAAAGCCAGAAGATAAATGATAAACTGAGGAGAATATTTGCACTACATCTTTAAGAGATTAAGAGCCTGCTAGGAAAATGGTAAAGGTAACTCACAGATAAAGAAATACAGTGACCGGACTTCCCTGGTGGCGCAGTGGTTAAGAATCCGCCTGCCAATGCAGGGAACATGGGTTCAAGCCCTGGTCCGGGAAGATCCCACATGCCACGGAGCAGCTAAGCCTGTGCGCCACAACTGCTGAGCCTGTGCTCTGGAGCCTGTGAGCCACAACTACTGAGCCCACGCGCCTAGAGCCCATGCTCCACAACAAGAGAAGCCACCGCAATGAGAAGCCCACTCACCACACGAAGAGTAACCCCTGCTCACCACAACCAGAGAAAGCCCGCATGCAGCAACGAAGACCCTATGCAGCCAAAAATAAAATATAAATAAATAAATTTATTTAAAAAAAGAAAGAAATACAGTGACCAATAATTGTGAGTGATACTTAATCACACTCATATTAGATACAAATTAAAGTAACAGTGATTATCAAGAGAATTATAAAGTTTAATAGTACCTACTCTTAGTGAAGGTCCAACACTTAAGAAAAACGAATACTCTCCAATAATTGATGATATGTCCGTTTTATTTTTTATGGAGGGCAGTTTGGCAATATCTTCCAAATTTTAAATGTGTACACACTGACTCAACTATTCTACTTCTAGGAATTTATCTCATGGCTGTTCCTAATACAGTTGCACAAAGTATCTATTCAGAAATATGCATTGACACTTTAGTCTAATCCTTATCCCTCAGACTATATTTAGGAGGGCCATTAGCGAATATCTTTCAAGTTTTTTTTCTTTTTTTAATTTTTGAATTTTATTTTATTTATTTTTTTATACAGCAGGTTATTAGTCATCAATTTTATACACATCAGTGTATACATGTCAATCCCAATCACCCAATTCAGCACACCACCATCCCCACCCCACCGCGGCTTTCCCCCCTTGGTATCCATACGTTTGTTCTCTACATCTGTGTCTCTATTTCTGCCCTGCAAACCAGTTCATCTGTACCATTTTTCTAGGTTGAACGTACATGCGTTAATATACGATATTTGTTTTTCTCTTTCTGACTTACTTCACTCTGTATGACAGTCTCTAGATCCATCCACGTCTCAACAAATGACTCAGTTTCGTTCCTTTTTATGACTGAGTAATATTCCATTGTATATATGTACCACAACTTCTTTATCCATTCGTCTGTCGATGGGCATTTAGGTTGCTTCCATGACCTGGCTATTGTAAATAGTGCTGCAATGAACATTGGGGTGCATGTGTCTTTTTGAATTATGGTTTTCTCTGGGTATATACCCAGTAGTGGGATTGCTGGGTCATACGGTAATTCTATTTTTAGTTTTTTAAGGAACCTCCATACTGTTCTCCATAGTGGCTGTATCAATTTACATTCCCAGCCAACGGTGCAAGAGGGTTCCCTTTTCTCCACACCCTCTCCAGCATTTGTTGTTTGTAGATTTTCTGATGATGCCCATTCTAACTGGTGTGAGGTGATACCTCATTGTAGTTTTGATTTGCATTTCTCTAATAATTAGTGATGTTGAGCAGCTTTTCATATGCTTCTTGGCCATCTGTATGTCTTCTTTGGAGAAATGTCTATTTAGGTCTTCTGCCTATTTTTGGATTGGGTTGTTTGTTTCTTTAATATTGAGCTGCATGAGCTGTTTATATAGTTTGGAGGTTAATCCTTTGTCCGTTGATTCGTTTGCAAATATTTTCTCCCATTCTGAGGGTGGTCTTTTCATCTTGCTTATGGTTTCCTTTGCTGTGCAAAAGCTTTGAAGTTTCATTAAGTCCCATTTGTTTATTTTTGTTTTTATTTCCATTCCTCTAGGAGGTGGATCAAAAAAGATCTTGCTGTGATTTATGTCCAAGAGTGTTCTTCCTATGTTTTCCTCTAAGAGTTTTATAGTGTCCAGTCTTACATTTAGGTCTCGAATCTATTTTGAGTTTATTTTTGTGTATGGTGTTAGGGAGTGTTCTAATTTCATTCTTTTCCATGTAGCTGTCCAGTTTTCCCAGCACCACTTATTGAAGAAACTGTCTTTTCTCCATTGTATATCCTTGCCTCCTTTGTCATAGATTAGTTGACCGTAGGTGCGTGGGTTTATCTCTGGGCTTTCTATCTTGTTCCATTGATCTATGTTTCTGTTTTTGTGCCAGTACCATATTGTCTTGATTACTGTAGCTTTGTAGTATAGTCTGAAGTCAGGGAGTCTGATTCCTCCAGCTCCGTTTTTTTCCCTCAAGGCTGCTTTGGCTATTCGGGGTCTTTTGTGTCTCCATACAAATTTTAAGATTTTTTGTTCTAGTTCCATAAAAAATGCCATTGGTAATTTGATAGGGATTGCATTGAATCTGTAGATTGCTTTGGGTAGTATAGTCATTTTCACAATATTGATTCTTCCAATCCAAGAACATGGTATATCTCTCTATCTGTTGGTATCATCTTTAACTTCTTTCATCAGTGTCTTACAGTTTTCTGCATACAGGTCTTTTGTCTCCCTAGGTAGGTTTATTCCTAGGTATTTTATTCTTCTTGTTGCAATGGTAAATGGGAGTGCTTCCTTAATTTCTCTTTCAGATTTTTCATCATTAGTGTATAGGAATGCAAGAGATTTCTGTGCATTAATTTTATATCCTGCAACTTTACCAAATTCATTGATTAGCTCTAGTAGTTTTCTGGTGGCATTTTTAGGATTCTCTACGTATAGTATCATGTCATCTGCAAACATCTTTCAAGTTTTAAATGCCCTTACCCTTTGACCTAATAGTTACACTTCAAGGAATTTATCCTGTGCTGTAATCACAATTGCACACATGTACATGTACATTGGTGTTTGTTGCCCTCTTGTCTATAATAGGATAAAACTGGAAACAGATCAAGTCCCTCAGTAGGAGTATGGTGAAATAAATTACAGTACAACTGCGTGCCAGAATATCATGCAGCTTTTAAAGAATTAGATAAGACTAATTCTTATTAGTACTCATGGAAAGATATCTAGAATAGATTAAATGAACACTGTAAAAGAGTAAGAGTATTATAAGCTCATTTTTGTAAAAAAAAAAAAAATTCTATGTAGCTAGTTTTAATTGTATATAGGCAGTCTCTGGGAGTACAAATAAATCATAGTAATTAACCTCTGGGGAATGGACCAAGAATTGGATGAAGACTTCACATTATACCTTTTGGTTTTTTATTTTTTCTTTACTGTTTTGGGTTTTTGTTTGTTTGTTTTGGGGTTTTTTTGCTTGTTTTGTTACCATAGGTATGTGTTATTCCTGTAAATTTGGTGGGGGGGAGGGGAGGGTATAGAGTAGAGGGAGGGAATGATTTAACAAGTAGAAAAAATAGTTAAACAAGTTTGATCAATATGATCATAGGATCCCATTCAAAATAATAAATCCAATCCTTAGCTTATAAATGAAATAGCTAGAATTTGAATTTGAATCCTGATCTCTTTTGCTGTAAATACCTAAAAACCAGGTCTTTCTTTTGATTGTTCCATGTGGTCCCACTGTACTTAGAAAAAAACTGGAGATGCTTGTATACAGCTTCCCTAACTACCAAAAATGATCTGTATCAGAATTTCCTGGTGAGCGTTTCATTTGGTAGATGTCAGAGCTTCACCCCAGAACCAATCTGCAGGGAGGGATCTTTGGAATCATTTTTGGTTATTTCTATTGTTTGGTTGTTGTTTCTTTAAGCTTCCCTATTTGATAGACAGATATCTTATAGTCAAAAATAAGGTTGACAGCAGCAGCAGTTGATCATTTAAGGAGCTAACAGTCTCACATTTTTAGACAACACTTTTTTCTAATTACATATAATTTATACTATAAAAATCCTAATTTGATTTAAAAATAGTAGTTAAACTATTAGGTTGAACTATGAAATGGTTGATAATCGACCATATTTTACCTATAAAAATGGCAATTTTTTATGTTTCAATATGGTTATGTTTTATTTCTCCCCCTAGGAGTATATTCACTGTTATGGCAGCTAAGCCATTTAAAATTTTAACCTAAAGGTTATGTATGTAACTTTTTCATTTCTTGTTCCAGTGATTGCAGTGATAGCAGCCACCCTCTTCCCTCTTTGGCCAGCAGAAATGAGAGTAGGTGTTTATTACCTCAGTGTGGGTGCAGGCTGTTTTGTAGCCAGCATTCTTCTCCTTGCTGTTGGTAAGTATTGTTATTAGTAAGACTGACCTCGGTAAGAGGTAGATATTGAGCAGTTTGGACTGTAATCTGGAGCTTCAGTAAAGTTTAACAGCAAAATTAATGTAAGTGAATCAAGAAGTATATGGGCCTACTTTTTGGGTCATATCCCAAAACTGACTCAGGCTTGAAGTAGTATATGTGCTTGATTAGATTTGGTCTGTTGCGATGAAAGGATTTAATATGTCTCAATCTGCAAATAGTTATGCTTTAAGATTTAACTACCACAAGGACTTCAATATTTTTACAGTGGTTGATCATTTATTAGACATAATACTTTCAGTAAACACTTTTTTTTTTTTACTTAAGACAAATGAAATTTATTTTAAACATTTACATTTTATACAGTAAATGATTGTAAACAATTGATTTGCCATTTTTAGTAAAAATCAGTTTGTACCATGTACCAAGATAAATTCTTGATGCATTAACAGGTTGTAAAATGCTTTTTAAAAATCAACAAGAAAATGTAAATAATGTTATTTTATGTTTCTGATTGATTGGGGTCTTTCATAGCTAAAAATAACAGTATAAAAATAACCCAATTCAAAAGAGGAAATTCAAAACAATTGATTAATAAATATATGAAAAATGCTCATCACTAGTTATCAAATGATAAAATTAAGATAATGAGGTATTTTTTGCTTATATAATTAGGAACTTTTTTTTGTTTTTTTGTTTTGTTTTGTTTGAAATGGAAATAGTGCCAAGGAGGGTTTGACTATAAGGAAATATGCCTAAATATAAATGGTGGTGGTAGTTTTGAATGATTTTAATGTTCTTCTTTACACTTGTCTGTATTTTTTACAATGAACATGTTACTATGAGAAAAAACAAGTATTATTTTGCTTAAAATTCTAGTCTTTGAAGATTTTCCTGTATAGGGTAAACTGGTCTAATTTAGTTTTTCATTTTGGGAAAGAAATAGGAATTTTTTTATGCTTGTCTAAAGCTCTTTAGTGATTTTTTTTTTTAACGTTATATATAATTCTTTGAACCATCGAGAGTTTATGTTGGTATATGGTACTAAGTTCTGATCGTTTTCCTCAAATGACAAATAAGCTTTTCCACTACGACATATAGGAGTACTTCTTTATAGAAATGTTTTTAAATATCCACATTAATGATTTAATATCTGTTTTTAGAGGACATGATTTGACCAAGATTATCTGAGGAGGGTGTGTGTTATTCTGAGATTCTATGATATATAATGTAATAGATTCTTATGTTTATAAAACATTACTGCTATAGCCCTAAGCAGTTCCCCTCTGCACATCCCTTCACCCTGGACATCAAAGTGTCCTGAGTTGGTGCCACCACCCATGGACCCAGGAATTCATTGAGTATTTTCATTCAATTCATCTTGTTTATGGGCCTCCATTTTTTTCTGGGATCTCTGACTGTGTGTGAAGCCTTTTTCATCCACCTTTCAGTTTTTCCTTCCTCTAGCTTAGTCACCTTGAAAATAGCCCCTGAAGTTTCTGCATGTAACAGCACCCTTGTAGGCCAAGAAATAATATCTAAGAGTGTGAAGCAGGTAATTTGTGGTAGTGTACTACCTGCATCAAGAATGAGAAGCCATAAACTTTTATCTGCCGTTAGATATACTAATCAAGTTGGTGTCTTCTGGTTCCCAAATCTCTGAAAATTTAGAAGCTCTTTGAAATTTTTCAGGAAAGGTTTAACTCCACTGAATAGAATTAACCCACTTGGTTATCTTTTATTTAAACCAATATTCACAGTAATTTATGGTTATTATCTTGTTTTGCTTTTTAAAGTATTGTTTCTTCAGTAATGTTTTCTATAATTTTTCATTTTAAATACACCATGGATTTAAGTAGCATTGTGCATTGAATAGTCTTGTGACTCAAATCAGAAAATAAACCCAACGTTTTCGTTGCTTCTCTTAGAAAATGTTATTTCTCTTGGAAGATTCCAAATATACTTTCAGATGGTTTTGATCTGTACCTCACTTATAAATTGGAGATTTTTTTAATATTATCTCATGAACTATTATATATTGGTCAAAATTATATTTGGTGCTACTTTGAATACATATTCTTAGTATTGCCATTTAAAATAAGATCTTTGCCGATTTTCTAAATATGTCACTTTTAGTATAGAAATGGTATGACAATACATATCACAGTGGTTTTCTCATAATTCCTCTCCTTTTGCCCCTGATAATCTACTGCCACATAGAGAAAAATTGTAAAAAATGTTAGAATTCTGCTACACCCAGTTTATATATGACATTAGAATTTAGATTTTATTTGCCATTTCGATATTGCTCTTTCTTGGATTTGAGGCAAGATTTCATATTATGAACTGTCTGTCTTACAACCCTTCAAAGCCTATCATAACATCATAATTCTATTTGGAGGGAAAAATATGCAGCCTCCTTAAGAGATGTTCATTATTTATTTTTATCAGTGGGGTTTATTCACTGATTATTCCATAATTTCAAAGCATATTTGCCTTTTCTGTTTGTACCACAAAAGATACTGATGTATACACACACAGTCTTTCAGGATATTTATGTTCTTTTGTGAAAATAGAAATTACTGCTTTATAAAAGTCAAGGGAGCTATAACCATTTTATTTGTCCAAAGCAATATAATGGAAGAAACATAGATGAGCTTTTCTCAGGTCTTATTTGAAAACAATGATATAATTATCAGTAAAGAAAACAAGAACTAAAATAAAACCAAAAAACCTGTCATAATTGATTAGTCCATAACATTCACATAATCATGACCTTAAAAAAAAGAAAAAGAAAAACCAGGCAAATCACTCACTCAGCTCTTCTGTATGTTTGATAAATAAGAGAAAACTATATGAAATATTGGGGTTTGTGTTTGTGATAGCTCATTACTATAAACTTTAAAATTCTCAATTTCTTCCATTATCTAAACCACAGTTTTGTCATATATTGCTCTAAAAGAGTAACTTCAAACCTATTTGTTGAAGCAGTCTGGCTTTCGTTAGCATTGTATGTTTCCTAATATTGGGAGAAGGTTGGTCCTCAAAATAAACAGAAATTATATACTTATTTAAGAAACTCATAACTTTTAGTAAAACATTATCTTATTGTTCAAAAGTATTTTTTCTTAGAAGACTTATCCTTTAGGCAGGGTAGGCACATGCCTTGAACTCATGATACATTTAGGGGCCCACGGAAATTGTTTCATTTTCATTTCTTTTAAAATCAAAAGTAATAATATATACACATGTATATCATAGTGAACCTGCACAGGATTATATTTGTATTTGTACCAGTATGGTCGGAAAAGCAGCATTTTTAATATTTTTTAATGAAGGAATTGCCTTACAAAGGCAAAAGTGTCTGGGGTCTAGGGAAGTCATGGTGCAGCCCTGCTTTCTCCTTGTTAAGGCTGCTTAAGGTATCCTTCATCCTGCATTTGTTTCCTTTTTCTTCTACCGTGGTCTCATGTGTACTTCAGGGTCCAACTGGCAGCTGTGCTTATTGAACTATAACATAGCAAAGTGCATAAATCATAAGTATATCCATGAAACAGCACCCGAATTAAAAAACTATAAAAGCAATTTTTTGAATGGCATTGTAGCATTATGCCCTCAAGTTCAGAGAAGAATGCTCTGTGCCTAGAATACTGTTGATAGCTGCTAAACTAGGATTTAATTGTTTATACTTAAGGTGCATGTAATATGCAAATAATAAAACTCTGAATGTTTTCCCACTTTTTCATTAACAAATATTCCGTGCTTTCTGAGTCAATGCTTGAATTATTCAATTAGAGAAATTTTTCTCCCACAGCTCGTTGCATTCTATTTCTCATCATTTGGCTCATAACTGGAGGAAGGCACCATTTTTGGTTCTTGCCAAATCTGACTGCTGACGTGGGCTTCATTGACTCCTTCAGGCCTCTGTACACACATGAATATAAAGGACCAAAAGCAGACTTAAAGAAAGATGAGAAGTCTGAAACCAAAAAGCAGCAGAAGTCCGACAGTGAGGAAAAGTCAGACAGTGAGAAAAAGGAAGATGAGGAAGGAAAAGTAGGACCAGGAAATCATGGAACAGAAGGCTCAGGTGGAGAACGGCATTCAGACACAGACAGTGACAGGCGAGAAGATGACCGATCCCAACACAGTAGTGGAAATGGGAATGATTTTGAAATGATCACAAAAGAGGAACTGGAACAGCAAACAGATGGGGATTGTGAAGAGGAGGAAGAAGAAGACAATGATGGAGAAACAACTAAATCTTCACATGAAAAATCATAATCTGACTCATTTGGGGACTAAATAAGTGCAAGAGGTTGGATTTTCTAGGTTCGCTGATCATCATCATGTACACATGACATTTGTAGCATTCTTTAAATCCATTTACTGAAGTGGATTTGACATCCAAGCAGTTATATTCAGCCCCTCATTTCATGTAATACTATTATTGGTACAGTCTAAAGCCATTTGTAAGTTTTATCTATTTGATAATTTTACAGTAAATAGGTCTCATTTATTTTGATAGTTATCAAAGGTGCACTTTCCACAGTGACATTTACATTAATGACATTTTTTGATAGTTGTATGGCTTTTTACTGTTAGACTAATCAAAATAACTAAAAGGGATAAAAACAAACACCAACATTTCAGATTATGCATAGTTATGTAGCCATTTCACAGTTTCTTTAAGGTGAAATGCTTAAATTATTGTTCTTGATAGTTTAGCTTTTGTTGATTATAAAATTATACCAGAGAATTTCCAAGATTCTGAGTTAGCAGGGTTCAAAAGCATTTTGTGGAAACAAGCCAACTAGTAATAATGCAGCAACACTTTTAGTTTAACTACAAATTCTCCTTTTCCAACTTAGGAAATCCAAACTGATTTGTACGACCGAGTCAGAGTAAGGTGGTCATCTCCAACAGAGGAAGCAAGCAGCATTGGTTGGAAGGTGATGGCTCTTCTTCCCATTTCCTTGTCATAAAGTAAAATGTATTCTGTACATAATTTACAAATAAACATTTTATTTTAATTGACTTCTTATTTAGACATTTTCTCAACACTTAAATTTGTAAAATTAAGACCATTTAAGTGTATGTTTTTAGAGAAACGGAAGTTTCAATAACCCAGAAAACATCTGTGATCTTTCTGCAGCAGCTTCAGTTTTGTGCCAACATTCCATGTATTTGAATATGAATTAAAACGATCCTTATTAAATAAGAGCAGACTTAAAGTAGCTGTTTGTACGCCTTAATGTTCATTTTGATTTATCTTAAATCTCTACATTCAGAAATGGGGTGCTGTATTATCAGACCAGGAGAACTGCTATGAAAGATAATTTACTGTTCTAAAATATCAATTTAAAATAAAGAACATAAAAGAAAACATAAGAGAACCATTGGACTCTAATTGCTTTAAACTAGTTTTGCAGTTTGATTTCATGTCTTGCAAACCTTAGTTACAAATCTTTAGGAAAAATCATGTGTTTACCTATGAGCATAATCATTCCTTGGAGTTATACTCTTATAAAATGATAATGAATATTAAATTATTTTCCTTCAGTCACAGAGCATTTTGCTTTGTAGTTGAAATAGGTGGTGTGTATAGGTCTTCATTTTTCTTTAGGCAGTTTCCCACCTAAGTGTTAGACTAAAGATGTTAAATTTTCCTAATTGCGAAAAAGTACACTGTCTGTATACTGACACATTTTGTTAAACATGGCTTGTTTGCTTCTTTATAGTATTCCTTGTTAAGTGGACAGAAATGTGGCTATTTGATGTTAATGCAACTCTATCAAGGCTGCAGTCAATCAGTTTAAGTTTCCTCCTAGCAAATGTTCATTGGTTTAAGTGCCTGGGTGTTTTCCCCTCACATTTTCAGAGCTCTTCTGCTTTATTTCCCCAAAAGGGATGCATAATTATAACTTCTGAGCTTCTTAATTACCAGTAGCATTAATACCTATTTTGGGATATGATAATGGTACCAAAAGTGTCTTTCAGAAATAAAAATGATTTAACCTTTACTGTTGTGATAATGCCCAGGCACTCAATATTTATCCTTAAGCTCTTTATAATATATGTACTATGTCTAACCTTTAAGACATTTGGAGCATGGCAGGAAAGTCAGCTTCTTATCGATATGTGTGGATTCTTAAAGAATGTTAGTACAAATTTTTATAAATATTAGGTGGTCCCTGGGGGAAAATGTCATTCTTACTATGGTTAGAAAGCAAGTTCGAAATTTCAGCTCTTTTACTATTCAAGGTTGTATACTTTAAACAAAAAAATCAAAAGACTGCCACTGTTATATTTCTCAGAATAATAGATGGCTGTCTTTGTTGACTAACATTAAATATTCTTATGCCAGAGCATGGAAAATTGTTTACATTAGTCATTGGAATTGTGATTTAAAAAAAAAAAAAACTTCAGGTTTGCTATGCTATACTGTAAATAGAAGCATGAAGCTTTTGGATAATGTAGGATTTACTGTGGAGTGGGTATAAATTGACTTAACTAATAAGCAGGATTGAATTAACAAACTGAGTCCAGATAATAATAATAATGCATTTGTGATTGTAAAGTCAATGTATTAAATAGGTTGTTTCTCCTTTTCCATCCCACTGATTTCTTTAATTTTCAAATTATATGGCCTTCTAGATGACTTTAATTGAAATAATTTGGATTTAGCCAAATACTATCAAAAAGTAATAAATTTTAATATATCACATTAAAATTATGCAGTGGTGATGGGTTTTAATGTTTTCCCCCCTTCTGGTTTTTTACATTATGTGTACCAATTAGCTGCTAACTATAGAAAAATCATCTTGTGTCTTTTGTAAATTGAATTTTCTTTTTTGAATCTTTATGAGGAATTGGAAAACAATAAGTACAGTTGATCATCATTATTCGTGTAGTTAGGTTCTGTAAAGTCACCACCAACACGGAATTAACAAATACTGAATCATTGCTCCTAGGGGAAATACTGGGGTTATTGTGTGAGCTTCTGGCCACATTTTCACCAACTAATCAATACATAAATTTGTTTTAGGTGTCTTTCTGTTTTGTTGAGTTAACTAACATTGAACTCATGGTCAACAGCACCATAACTTCATGCCCGACCCAAGCTTATCTAACACACGTGCTTTCTCCATATGGTCTCTTACAGCCTTCTAGTACTTAGGAACACTAGACAGCATTTCAGCACTACATTTGAGGGCCATTTTAAACAGTAAAATCACCAGTAAAAAAGCACAAAAATGCAAAAAACAATGCACTAAATAGAGAAAAGGATGCTTGTTTAAGAGAGCTGAACCAAGGACACAGCATGTCAACTTGTCACCCTCAACTGGGAACATATGCATTGGGCAAGTCAAATTTTTCACCTCTCTATGCATGATTGTGAAAGCACCACAAAAGTTTTAAACAACAGGCAAATTTACAAATACAGAATCCACAAATAAGGATCAACTGTACTTAACTGTATTATAAAGCTGTGACATATCTGTCTGATCTACAGAATAGGATTTATTGCTGAATCATGCTCCAGTATTTCCATAACATTTTAAATATCCATTCTGTCTGAAAGTAAATACTTAGTTCCTAATTGTATGTAGTAGTTTCCTTTTACTCTTTGTTTTAGCAGTATTTCAGTTCTTTGTCCATTTGTTCAGTAATACCAAACACAACGTGCCAGAATTTTAGGTGTAGCCATGAATTTTAAAAAAAGTTTTGCCCTCTTGGACCATCAGATAGTGTGAAAGGTGCTATGGTAGGGATTTGCCAAATGTGCTGGATATCTCTACCTCTCCAGTTCCACTCTGCTCTCTGCCCTCAAGAGACTTATGAGTGGACCACGGCAGTGGGCTGCTTCACCTCCTGGCTTCTGGGTGGGTGTGGCTAAGGAGTGTCCTAGCTAGAGGTCTGAGGATGGTCAGGGTAACCTCTCTGCTCTCCCACTATGGGCTGCCTCAATAGTCAAAGGTTACCACTTCCTGTAAACTTTTCTTCACTCCTTTCCTTCGAGTTGCCACTTCCTGTTCTCTTCCCTTCTGGCCAAGGGGTGATGTCAGCTCTGCTGATACTAGCCTGGAGCTGTTGAAGCTATTGTGCCTCCTCTTGTGGCTCCCCTACACCCCACATCTTTGTTAGTATCTCCTCAGAGTATCTTTTTTTAAAAAATTTTTATTTATTTATTTATTTATTTATGGCTGTGTTGGGTCTTCGTTTCTGTGCGAGGGCTTTCTCTAGTTGCGGCAAGTGGGGGCCACTCTTCATCGCGGTGCGTGGGCCTCATAATTGCGGCCTCTCTTGTTGCGGAGCACAGGCTCCAGACGCGCAGGCTCAGTAGTTGTGGCTCACGGGCCTAGTTGCTCCGCGGCATGTGGGATCCTCCCAGACCAGGGCTCGAACCCGTGTCCCCTGCATTGGCAGGCAGACTCCCAACCACTGCACCACCAGGGAAGCCCTCCTCAGAGTATCTTAATTTAAGAACCATCTGCTTCCTACTGGGAACCAAGACCAGTAAATCAGAGAAATTCCTAGAGAACAATTCTGATGAAGAGTTTACCTCTTTGATGGGTCCTTGTCCCCAAACATTATTAGAAAGTATCTCACAACCTTACAGAGCATACCCTAAGAGTTTTGTTTTTGTTTTCTGGGGGGATTTTTTTGAATTTTATTTTATTTATTTTTTATACGGCAGGTTCTTATTAGTTATCTATTTTATACATATTAGTGTCTATATGTCAATCCCAACCTCCCAATTCATCCCACCGCCACCACCCCCGCCCCCCCTTTCCCCCCTTGGTGTCCATACGTTTGTTCTCTACATCTGTGTCTCTATTTCTGCCTTGCAAACCGGTTCATCTGTACCATTTTTCTAGATTCCACATATATGAGTTAATATACGATATTTGTTTTTCTCTTTCTGACTTACTTCACTCTGTATGACAATCTCTAGGTCCATCCACGTCTCTACAAATGACCCAATTTCGTTCCTTTTTATGGCTGAGTAATATTCCATTGTATATATGTACCACATCTTCTTTACCCATTCGTCTGTCGATGGGCACTTAGGTTGTTTCCATGACCTGGCTATTGTAAATAGTGCTGCAATGAACATTGGGGTGCATGTGTCTTTTTGAATTATGGTTTTCTCTGGGTATATGCCCAGTAGTGGGATTGCTGGGTCATATGGTAATTCTATTTTTAGTTTTTTAAGGAACCTCCATACTGTTCTCCATAGTGGCTGTATCAATTTACTTTCCCACCAACAGTGAAAGAGGGTTCCCTTTTCTCCACACGCTCTCCAGCATTTGTTGTTTGTAGATTTTCTGCCCTAAGAGTTTTGATAACCAAAATCCTATTCTGGTAGATACCTATGCAGATAACCACACAAAGAAACAAATTTGTTTTCTTTAGCAAGCTCCTAAGCCAATGCCTGCAGCATTTAGTTATAAGTTTTTGAGTAGGTCCAAATGCATTTACTCCACTCTTCTAACCTAGCCCAGAGACCCTCTGAAACTAAAGTAAATCACACATAGATCTGTAGTTTTTGGATTGTCCAAAAGGCTCGTCATCTCTATTTCAGCATGGCCGTTGAAAGAGTAGAGTGGGCTAAGGTTCTCTGGAGTCAAATCATCACACTTTGGTCTCATCTTGTTTTAAGTGAATACCTAGATCACTTCAACTTTTTGTGCCATGGATCCTTTCTCAGAATAATGTTTTTAAGTGCAGAAAATAAAATGCATAGCATTACAAAACCAATTATGTTGAAGTGTAAGTTATCAAAATATGTACATGTGTGATACAGTAATATATGTTCATTTAATAGCCAGGTCTAGCAGAGAGTTTAATAACTGCTATGACATTGAAGTAGCATGAACAATATATTGAGATCTCTGCAACTGTAATGTGATATGAAAAGACCTGATTTCTGTTAGTGCCGAAGTCACGTTACTGCCTAAAACAACTCTGGATTGTTGTATGCATTTATAATCAAAGGAAATACTAAATTTCAGTTACAGTCTAGTGGAAAGAAAGTAATTTTTTTCCCATCCAAGTTCACATATCCTCTGAATTCTATCAAATCCCTTAGAGGTCTGTGGACTCCAAGGTAAGACCCCTTTACCTAGCTAATCAGATACACCAATATCAAGTGAGACTAGAACATTATATTCAAAGGCCAGTGATACTTAATTTAGCATAATTTAGTATTTAATGTGATTCACAGCTCATGTCTACTTCATTAACACATATTTAGCAAGTTCCATGGTGGGACAGCCTTCGGGACCAGCCAGATGCTGTGCTGTTGCCATGATCATACCTGTGCACTGCTTCACGTGTAGCAGGATCGTCAGCAACAAGTGGGCGGCCTGCCTGGGGCTGCTGCAAGCCGAGTACACCCAGGAAGACTCCCTGCAGTGCTGCGTGCCGCTGGCCCACACGGACCTGACCAAGAAGCTGCTCAATTATGCACCCCTGCAAAAGTGATGGTTCTGGAGCCCGGTCATGGTTTGCTTAAAATTTCTTCCTTTGGGGAACACTCCTTCCTCTTCTGTAGTCTCCTCATTCCATTCTAGGGTGACTGGCCCCATGGAAGAGCACATGACCCAACCCAGACCAATCCAAGTCCTCTCTTCAGGATCTAGAGTTCTAAGGACCAAGTGGGCCTGGAGGCACCAATGGCTGTGTTTCCTTCAGGTGGACCAAGCCTGCCTAGAAATAAAACCAATGTAAAAAAAGCAGAACCAGGAAAGACAAGACATAATGCCATCTTGGAACTCCTAGATCCAGCCGTGCCTGGATTTTTCAGTTACATGAGTGAACGAATTCCTCATTTTTGCTTAAGCTATTTTGTGAGGCTCTGTCCCTTGGAACTGAAAGATGACCGACTTACACGGGATAATAAGTATGAACAGTGACACTGAAGTTCTGTTGGAGGGAATTAACTCAAAGTGGGGAAGTGCCACAATCAAATTTGCATCTTAGACTATACTAACCACATGGAAATGGGCTCATGAGGGGCAAGTCTAGAGGGAAGGAGAGTATGTGGCTCTTGGAGCGACCATCAGATTCTGAATATTTCTAATAGTTCTTAAATTTACGTGTTCTAACCAAAACTTCCCTCTTGTTTTAAAGTAGAGATTATTTTCTTATTACAGAAAACTCAGAAAATACTTAAAAGCAAAAATAAGGAAACAGAAAACCCCCAAATCTACCCTGCAGGGACAACCACTGTTAAAACTTAACGTTTATACTTCTAAACTCTTACCTGTGTAACTGTGAGTTCACTGAGGTGGGAAAATGTATTAAATAAGTACAAGTACCTTGCACTTAGAATATGCAAAAATTGCTGATCTGGAAAAAGAACGTGCGAAACTACAGACTTAACATTTTTTCCAGAAGAACAAATCATTGACCAGCTTATGATTTTAAATTGTATTTCTGTTCATCAACTTCAAGCTTCAAATTGTGAACTTAATGTTAACCTGAGACTAAGTATATGCCAAATGCATGTTACAAAGATTTCACATTAGGATGTGTTTGATGATGAACATAAGAGGGATTTAGATGAGGAAGATTTAATGGTTAACTTACCCATATCTTTACCTCTTACAATTATAGCAGTTTGTACTGCAAAGAAAAAGTAAAGATTACTAACAAACAAATTAGTCTACAACTGAAGAAAATAGCAATGAGTATGTAGAAACTGGTCTGCATTTATTGAATATATAGTCTGTACAATATCTGTCAGACTTCACTACTAGAAAGAGCTATTAGATGCTACATAAGTAAGACAGATCACATCTCCATCCCTGCTCTCTAGTTGCATATACTCTGCAAGGTTTACAAGATTGAAACTCTTATTCTTAATAACTTTGTTCTCACTGTTTAATAGAACCCTCAGAGTTCTCCACTTCTCAAACTCCTATACATTTGCTTCTACCTCATCTTCCAGCCTGCCTCCAATTCAGTCTCTTTCCTAAGGACAGATTGTAAATTTTATTTCTTAAAAACAGCATATGCAAGGACTCTGAAGATGTCTAGTGATTCCCTCAGGCTCCAACCAAAGTGACTTATTAAATAACAGTACTGGAAGGCAGCATGGAATGTTTGTTTTAAAGTTTCCATCAATGCCAAGGCACAATTATAAACAGTTTCCCTATAGCAAGGGGACCAATTCCTGGGAAATAAGCTCAAATTTTCAGCCCCGTTGCCTACTCACATTCTTTTTTTTTTCTGGCCATGCCACATGGCTTGCGAGATCTTAGTTCCCCTACCAGGCAGTGAAAGTGCTGAGTCCTAACCACCGGACCGCCAGGGAATTCCCCCAACTCACAGTCTTTATTCCACCCTATACAGATTAAGAGGAGTGTGGTGACCAGTAGGGACAGAAGGAATGCCATTTAGACTCCCAATATAGACCATAGACTGCTTTTCTACGAGGCAATTACAGTTTTCTGCAGCACTCAGGAAGATGGTCATCTGAAGAATCTTGAAACTGGGAGACCCGATCCACCTTCCCTTCTTTTCTTCGTTCGGCCAACTGAGCCCCTACTATGTACCAAACAAGGAAGATACAACATGAGGAACCTGTAGTCCCTGCCCCCAAGCAGCTCACAGCCCAGGGAAGGGGCATGCAGCAAGCCTCTGCCCATACAAGAGCAAACACGGTGCAGAAGGAGATCCATCCTCTACCCTAAGAGCACAGTCTCTGCCACCTGAAAGTTTCCAGCCTTGTGCGGGAAGATAAGGCAAATACAGAGTCAAACCCTGTGTGCCATGGAGACAAAACATTGGTGCTGTGGGGCTTCGATCATGAAGGAAAGACTGGGGAGGCAAAAAAGGAAGATGGTTGGGGTAGCGCTTCTGCAACAAGCAAGGGTTTTACCACTGCAATCACTCATTCCCTGTGCTTCCTTTTTACCATCAACAGATGTTTTCCAGAATTGGGAATATTGCCCTCCAGGAGTTTACAAATCCAAGTGAAAAATAACCGCAAACTGTTGGAGTAGAAAGGAAAGGAACAAAAGAATAACTCCTTGGGCCTCTGTGATGGAGGCTTCCAGTACACAGCCTTAACATCTGGGACAATGTCAAACAAGCATTCCACTTATTTCTTAAGTATCTTGTGCTTATCATAGTTAAACCTGCTTAAAATAAAATCCACCAGGATGCTCATTTTGTTTACCCTATGCTGCACTACAAAGAGGAAGCAACCCAAGACATTGTTCTGTGCTGCTGAGAACAATTCCATTTCCTTCCTGTTGGCTGATTTTATTTTTCTTGATGCAACGTGTAATTAGGGGCATTTTTTTCAAACAGATGTGTACTATAAAATTCAGTCTCTACTGCAGCAACATAAGATCCTCCTGCAGATCAAGGCAGCCAAGAATGGTGCATTTAGAGAAGGGGGTTTGCTTTAATGTTGTGTGTGACCAACTTCCTGTTGCCTTTTAACGTTCTCTTGCTGGAACAGCACAACTGGATAATTAAGAAATGCACACATGCACAGGAAATCTTTTTAAATAAAATTTTGAAATAAAGTGTAACATACCTAAAGAAAAGTATACAAATCCTAAGTGTATGGCTCAGTGAATTGTCACAGTGAACACACCCACGTGACATCAGTCAGACCAAGAAGTAGAACACCAGCACCCAGAAACCCCCGTGCCGCCCCCAGCCACCTGACTCTTCCCTTCCCCACCATGCTCACTTCTGCCTGTTTTTAACATCATATAAAATGGAACTATCTTATGTACTCTTTTATGCTGGACTTTTCAACGTTGGGAGATCCATATTGTATGTAGCAACAGTTGCGTCACTTTGCACAGATGATTAGTCACCTCCTGGATGGGAGAGAGAACCACACAGATGAGTGGAGGTTTCCCTCAGACTGGGACTCCAAGTGCTGTGCCATTGCCTCGTCTCCGCAGTCTAACACTGGATGCACAGAGCCACCGCTATCCACTGCGGGTGGATTCCTGGCTGGGAGAGCAGTTTCCTGAGAACCCTCTGACCATTAAACCTCCCTATTAAGGGAATTCCCTATTAAGAATTCTTCTGGGGGCTTCCCTGGTGGCGCAGTGGTTGAGAATCTGCCTGCCAATGCAGGGGACACGGGTTCGAGCCCTGGTCTGGGAAGATCCCACATGCCGCAGAGCAACTAAGCCCGTGAGCCACAGTTACTGAGCCTGCGCGTCTGGAGCCTGTGCTCCGCAACAAGAGAGGCCGCGATAGTGAGAGGCCCGCGCACCGCGATGAAGAGTGGCCCCCACTTGCCGCAACTAGAGAAAGCCCTAGCACGGAAACGAAGACCCAACACAGTCAAAAATAGATAAATAAATAAATAAAATTAAAAAAAAAACAAAAAAAACAGTTAAAACATTTAAAAAAAAAAAAAAAAAGAATTCTTCTGCTCCCTTCACTGTGAGTTCAACTAGTATTTGCTGAGCCCCCCCCGCCCCCGTGTGTAAATCCCTGTGCTGTGTGAACGCTGCAGGGATAACAATCCCAAGAAGATGCAATGGGAGCAATGAGACAGTACACCAATAACTATCATTCAAGGGCTCAATCTGATTAGAGGTGATAAGAGAAATACAAGGTACTTTGGGAGTTTTAAAGTCGGAGGAAATCACACTCAGGGATCAGAAAAAGACTTGGCAATGGTGTTCAAGACTTGGAGGCCCAATGGGGTCAATAGGATGATCTGTGGAAAGACTCCAGGCCAAGGCTATATGCTGAGTAAAAACAAAAAACAAAGACAGGTAAGGATCACTTTGTGGAGAGTAGTAAGTGACCCAATTGTCTTAATCATAGGGAATATTGGGAATTGAGGGTTTTTTTTAAAAGTATAGTTGATTTACAATGTTGTGTTAATTACTGCTGTACAGCAAAGTGATTCAGTTATACATATATATACACATTCTTTTTTAATATTCTTTCACATTATGGTTTATTGAATATAGTTCTCTGTGCTATATGGTAGGACCTTGTTGTTTATCAGGAATTGAGTCTTGAAAGCCAGGAGGAAATCATTTTGCAGGAGGCCTTAGATGTCAAGGTAAGGAAGGAATTTATTCCAGTGGCTTTTTCCACTGGCTTCTGCCCTTCAGCCTACAAGGGTGCTCAGACCTCCCTTTTCTAACAACTTCTGTCCACTCTTCCTCTCTCCTAAGTATCTTTATTCCTCCCTTCACTCCTCGTCCTTTTTAAGAATCTTATTCTCCATTTCAGTTTAACCCACTGCCAGCTGGTTTCTATACCGAACATTCTTCCAAAATTACTATTGCTGAGATCTTTGTATGTCTCAGAGTTCTTGGTTGTAAAGAACTGAACCAGCTCTGGCTAGAGGAAGGAGAAATGGGATTTACGGGGAAGGATATTGAGTGGCTCCCAAGATTGAAGAGAAAACTGGAAAAGTACGCTTAGAAAACAGGAAGGAACAAAGAAATATCTGGCAACCTAGAACCCAGCCACCAGAACAGGCTACTCAGGTCTCCATGCCATTGAATCCTCCTATCACACCTCTGCTTGACTGATCTGACCGCCCCAACTCTTTGCATCACTCTTTCAAGGGTCAAGGTCCTGGGTGGGAGCATCCTTCTGGCTGACCTTGGGTCAAGGGTCTGGCCTCTCACCCAGGAGTCAGGGAGGAGAACTATTTACCCTTATCAGCTTTTTAGTGAGAGGCAGAGTTTCCAAAATAGTAAGCTATTTGAATAAGTGCAACCTCTCCCAACTGCTAAGCCAAACAGCCTCTTTTGAGCGTTCATTCCACTTTATCTCTGCATCATTCATCACCATCAGCCACCAGTCCTCCACCTCCCACCTTCTTAAACTTCCCTCTTCCTTCAGCATCCAGGATATGGCTTTTTCCTGGTTCTTCTCTGCTTCTGGCCACTACTCCTCTATCCGCCTCTTCAGTGTTGAGGCTCCCAAAATCCCTTCCTTGTCCTCGCTCCTTATATAGACTCCCTCGGGAAATTACATTTATATCCTTGGCTCCAAATGTGACCCTAAATTTTTTGCTCCAGCCTTGATTCTCATTCTGGGCTTAAGTCCCATAGACACCTCAATATCAGTGTGTCCCAAATGGAACTTCAGGGCTGCACGCCTTACTGGCCTCAAGTCACAATTGGCCCAACTGGAAATCCAGTCATCCATGGTCCCCATATATAGTCAGCCACCAAATTCTGTCCATTCTATTTCAAAAGTGTCCCTTTACTTACTGAAATATTTAAAAGGTCTCTTGACTGCCATTCTGCTTCCTGATGAGCATTGAAGATCTGGACTGGGTTTGACTGCTGGAACCATGGCCTAGAGAGACAGAAGGGGAAAAGGGAGCCCTATGTGGGAGCTCGCCAGCTTCTATACTTCAGGGTCTTCAAGAGCATCTTCTTATTCTTCTCTCTTTTTAAAGTTTAATTTTGTATTATATTCACCTGGTTCAAAAATCATAAGTTATAAAGGGTATACAAAATCTCTCTCTTAACTTTGCATCTGCCCAGTTTCTCGTCCCACTCCACCCCCTCCCCTATAGATATCCTTCCAGAGTTTCTTTATGCATTTATAAAAAAGTATGAATAAAAGTTCTTATTTTCACTCCCTCCCACCCTTTGTTTTTTTTTTTTTGTTTTTTTTTTTTAAGATTTGGACTTACACTGGGGGCTTCAGGCTACTCTTTTAGAGAAACCTTGCAAGAAGCACTGATTTTTTTTTTAAAGGTTTTTTATTTATTTATTTATTTATTTTATTTATGGCTGTGTTGGGTCTTCGTTTCTGTGCCATGGCTTTCTCCAGCTGTGGCAAGCGGGGGCCACTCTTCATCGCGGTGCGCGGGCCTCTCACTATCGCGGCCTCTCTTGTTGCGGAGCACAGGCTCCAGACGCGCAGGCTCAGCAATTGTGGCTCACGGGCCTAGTTGCTCCGCGGCATGTGGGATCTTCCCAGATCAGGGCCCGAACCCGCGTCCCCTGCATTGGCAGGCAGATTCTCAACCACTGCGCCACCAGGGAAGCCCCCACCCTTTGTTTTTACCCTAAAGGCACACACTATATCCTCTCTTCTGTATCTTACTTTTTGCCACTTAACAAACATGTGCTGGTAAAACTTTCCATATCATTGGATAGTAGAGAGCTGCCTTATTTTTTAAAATTTTTATTTTATATAGGAGTATAGTTGATTTACAATGTTATATTAGCTTCAGGTATACAGCAAAGTGATTCATTTATACATATACATGTATCTATTCTTTTTCAGATTCTTTTCCCATATAGGTTATTACAGAGTATTGAGTAGAGTTCCCTGTGCTATACAGTAGGTCCTGGTTGGTTATCTATTTTATATACAGTAGTGTGTATGTGTGAATCCCAATCTCCCAATTTATCCCTCCCCCAACCTTTCCCCTTTGGTAACCATAAGTTTGTTTTCTAAGTCTGTGAGTCTGTTTCTGTTTTGTAAATAAGTTCGTTTGTATCAAATTTTTTAGATTCCCCATATAAGTGATATCATATATTTGTCTTTCTCTGTCTGAATTACTTCACTTAGTATGGTAATCTCCAGGTCCATCCACGTTGCTACAAATGGCATTATTTCATTCTTTTTAATGGCTAATATTCCATTGTATATTTGCACCACATCTTTATCCATTCATCTGTCAGTGGACATTTAGGTTGTTTCCATGTCTTGGCTACCGTAAACAGTGCTGCAATGAACATTGGGGTGCATGTACCTTTTTTTAAAAAAATAAATTTATTTATTTATTTGTTTGTTTATTTATTTATGGCTGTGTTGGGTCTTCGTTGCTGCAGGTGGGCTTTCTCTAGTTGTGGCGAGCGGGGGCTACTCTTCGTTGCAGTGTGCAGGCTTCTCATTGCGGTGGCTCCTCGTTGCAGAGCACGGGCTCTAGGCACGCGGGCTTCAGTAGTTGCAGCACATGGGCTCAGTAGTTGTGGATCATGGGCTCTAGAGCTCAGGCTCAGGAGTTGTGGCGCACAGGCTTCGTTGCTCCGCGGCATGTGGGATCTTCCCAGACCAGGGCTCGAACCCATGCCCCCTGCACTGGGAGACATTTTCTTAACCACTGCGCCACCAGGAAAGTCCCATGCATGTATCTTTTTGAATTATGGTTTTCTCCGGATATATGCCCAGGAGTGGGATTGCTGGATCATATGATAAGAGAGTTGCCTTATTTTAAGGGTATTTTCCTAACATGCTGGTGTCATAAATGCCTGAAAAGTTTATTATACATGTCTTTTCATTCAGTCTGGTTGAATTGCCCATCAACCATAATATTTAGGCACTACATTTTTTTAATTGAAGTATAGATGATTTACAATGTTGTGTTAATTTCTGCTCTACAGCAAAGTGATTCAGTTATTTATATATATATATATTTATATATATATATGCACATTCTTTCTTATATTCTTTTCCACTATGCCTTATCATAGGATATTGAATATAGTTTCCTGTACTATACAGTAGGACCTTGTTGTTTATCCATTCTATATATAATAGTTTGCATCTGCTAACCCCAAATTCCCAGTCCATCCCTCCCTCAACCCCCCTTCCCCTTGGCAACCACAAGTCTGTTCTCTGTGTCTGTGAGTCTGTTTCTGTTTCGTAGATAAGTTCATTTGTGAATATTTTAGATTCCACATACAAGTGATATCATATGGTATTTGTCTTTGTCTGACTTACTTCACTTAGTATGACAATCTCTAGGTCCATCCATGTTGCTGCAGAGGGCATCATTTCATTCTTTTTATGGCTGAGTAATGTTTCATTGTATAATATATATGTGCCACAACTTCTTTATCCATTCATCTGTCAATGGACATTTAGGTTGTTTCCATGTCTTGGCTATTGTGAATAGTGCTGCTATGAACATAGGGGTTCATGTATCTTTTGAATTATAGTTTTGTCCAGATATATGCACAAGAGTGGGATCACTGGATCATATTGGCAACTCTATTTTTAGTTTTTTGAGGAACCTCTATACTGTTTTCCATAGTGCCTTTACCAACTTACATTCCCACCAACAAGTAGGAGGGTTACTTTTTCTCCACACCCTCTCCAGCATTTGTTATTTGTAGACTTTTTAATGATGGCCATTCTGACTGGTGTGAGGTGGTACCTCATTGTAATTTTGATTTGCCTTTCTCTAATAATTAGTGATATTGAGCATCTTTTCATGTGCCTGTTGGCCATCTGTATGTCATCTTTGGGGAAATGTTTATTTAGGTCTTCTGCCCATTTCCTATTGGGTTGTTTGTTTTTTTATTGTTGAGTTGTATGAGCTATTTGTATATTTTGGAAATTAAGCCCTCGTTGGTTGCATCATTTGCAAATATTTTCTCCCATTCTGTAAGTTGTCTTTTCATTTTGTTTATGGTTTCCTTTGCTGTACAAAAGCTTGTAAGTTTGATTAGGTCCCATTTGTTTATTTTTGCTTTTATTTCTATTGCCTTGGGAGACTGACCTAAGAAAACATCGGTATGATTTATGTCAGAGAATGTTTTGCCTATGTTCTCTTCTAGGAGTTTTATGGTGTCATGTCTTATGTTTAAGACATCGGTATGATTTATGTCAGAGAATGTTTTGCCTATGTTCTCTTCTAGGAGTTTTATGGTGTCATGTCTTATGTTTAAGTCTTTAAGCCATTTTGAGTTTATTTTTGCATATGGTGTGAGGGTGTGTTCTAACCTCATTGATTTACTGCAGCTGTCCAACTTTCCCAGCACCTCTTGCTGAAGAGATGTCTTTTCTCCATTGTATATTCTTTAGGCGCTTCATTTTTTGAGTACAGCAGGTTTGAGAGCAATTTGCTGGAAATATTAACCAGTTCTTATCTTTTCTCTATTCCAAATCAGCTATAAGAATAACTGAAATTTAAACACACATCAAAGATTATTACTCCACATGAGAAAACAGGATGCTGCCACTTTTCAGAATAAATGCCTGTTGGGGGTAGAGTGGCAAAAGTGTAGAAAAATCTGTTTGGGGGTTAACAGCAAGAAATCAGCAGACCTACAAAACTGATAGTGGTCAGAAACTTGGGAGTTTGGAGGACTGGGATGGAATGGCTGATTCAGGTGTAGCAAAAGGAAAATGTCACCATTGGCTAAAGGCAAATGCAGAGGTGGATCTGGTGTCCTCCAGAAGTGCAGAGCTGAGCTCTAGACATTAACTCTCTCTCACTTCCTAGACTGATGACTTGAAGTGATTGACTTGAAATATAATCAGCAGAAGCAAACTACAAATAGAAGAAATTTTTCTAAATCCAATAAAGAGTACCTACAAAAGTCTGTTACAAACATCACATTTAAAGATGAATTACTGAAAACTTTGCCACTAAGACTGGGAATGAAACAAGAGGGCCTCCTATTCAATATCATACTAGAAGTACCAGCTGATGCAATAAGGAAAGAAAAAGGAATAAAGGGCATAAGAATTGGAAAGAAAGAAATTGTATGACATGATTATATACAAAGAAAATACAAAAGAATTTACAGACAAGCCACTGGAACTAGGAAAGCTACTGGATAAAGGTTAACATAGATTAAAAACTCAATGGAATTTCTATATACAAACAACAAACAAGTAGAAATTGATTTAAATGATACCATTTACAATAGCATCAAAAAATGTAAATTACCTAGGATTAAATCTAACAAAATGTGCACAAAATGTTACTGTGCTGAAATAACACTTCTCTACACTGAAAACTGAAAGTATTAAGATGAACTAAGACATATTAAGAAGACACAAATGGATTAATATATAACATGTTCCTGAATTATGACAATATTATAAAGATTTCAGTTCTCCTCAAATTGATTTATGTGTTAAGTTCTAATTGGTATCCCAACAGGGATTTTTTAAATAGAAATTGATAGGCTGATTCTAAAATGTAGATGGAAATATAAGGGCCAAAAATAGCCAAGACATCCTTGAAAAAGATTAATACTCATATGTTTATATTCACTTGATTTACAATAAAGATGATACTTTAGTCTGGTGGGGAGTGAATGTGAGTCAATTGGATATCTATATGGAAAAAAATATATTGACCCCCTACATCATGTCATACACAAAAATGAATTCCAGATGACTAAAGGTCTAAATATGAAAAGTAGAATAATAAAGGTTTATGAAGAAAAGAGAGGAGTATATCTTCATGACCTTGGGTATGTAAAAATTTCTTAAACAGGTCACCAAAAGCATGCAGACCATAAAGGGAAAAAAATGATAAATTTAACTACAGTAAAAGTAAAAACTTCTGTTTATCAAAAGATACTATTAAGAAGGTGAAAAAATAAGACACAGAGTAAGTGAAGATATATATAGTACTTATATCTGACTTATATCCAGAATATATAAGGAACTCTTATGAATCAGTAAGAAAAAAGCAGATAACCCAAATAAAAAGTAAGCAAAAGATTTGAACAAGCATTTCTCAAGTAAGCATATGAAATGTTTCTCAAATAAACATGTGCAAACATCCTCAATATCAGTAGTCATCAAATTAAAACCACAGTGTGACACCACTACATAACCACTAGAATGGCTAAGATAAAAGACAGAAAATTCAAGTGTTGGTGAAGATGTGAAGCAAATGGAACTTTCATGCCTTGTCAGCAGGAGAATAAATAGATATAATAATTTCAGAAAGCTATTTGGCAATATCTTCTAAAGCCGAACACATGCCAATTCTATGACATAACCATTCCACTCCTAGGAATATACCAAACAGAAATGCATCAAAAGATGTTTACAAATTCTTTTTTAAGATGAATCCAAGCAGCATTATTTGTGATAGCTAAAAACTGGAACCAATACAAATGTCCATCAACAGTGGATTGGATATACACATTGTGAGATATTCACACAATGGAACACTGTGCAGCAGTGAGAATGAATGAACTAAAACTACAGGCAGCAATATGGATAAATCTCATGAACATAATGGTTGAGCAAAAGAAACCAGACACAAAAAAGTACAGTTCCATTCATATAAGTATCCAAAACAAGCAACACTAAGGTACACTGTTAGAGGTCAGAATAGTGGTACCCTTGATGAGGGGACAGTGACTGAAAGGGCGGGGGGCTCAAGCAGGTCTTCTTTGGTGCTGGTGGTGTTCTGTTTTTCAATCTGTGTGCTGGTTACCCTAGTATAATCAGTTTCTGAAAATTCATTGAGCTGTACATTTATGATATGTGCACTTTTCTATATGTAGATTATACTTCAATAAAAAGTAAAGCAGAAACAAAAATTGTGGAGTGTTAGAGAATATGAGAAAAGAAATCTTTTTTTTAATTGAAGTGTAGTTGATTTACAATGTTATGTTAATTTCTGCTGTACAGCAAAGAGATTGAGTTTTATATATATATATATATATATATATATATATATATATATATATTCTATTTTTATATTCTTTTCCATTATGGTTTATCATAGGATGCTGAATATATTTCTCTGTGTTATGCAGTAGGATCTTGTTGTTTATCCATCTCTAGCTGCATCCATGTTGCTGCAAATGGCATTATTTTGTTCTTTTTTATGTCTGAGTAGTATTCCATTGTATATATGTACCACATCTTCTTTATCCATTCATCTGTTGATGGACATTTAGGTTTTTTCCATGTCTTGGCTATTGTGAATAGTGCTGCAGTGAACATAGGGGTGCACGTATCTGAGAAAAGAAGTCTTTAGTCAAAGGTGCATGGGCTATTTACTTTGATATCTTTTATGTACTTTGAGATAATTGAGAAAAGAATGGACTGCTCCTTCCTTGAAGGTACTGGGCTCTAGATCATGCATCAGGCACTGGTAGAAGAAGACATATGCCTCCTTATCCTTAAAGATACTCTTGCCTATGGCTTAGACCAGTGTGCTACTCAAAGTGTGGTCTTAGGAGAGGTGCTGGGCTGTGACGGTTTTATTACTAGACCACAAAAACAAAGAAAGCTTGTGCAAGAATGTAGTCAACATACTGCTTACTTCATCAAGAAAGTCTTGATCTGAAAAAAAGTCAGGTACTAAACAATGTGCTTAGTGATACAGTTGATTTATATTCTGTTGCAAACCTCATCTGATTGCAGACCAATAGCAGCAGCAACAAAAAAGCCATAATATTATTTGAAAGTACACTGTGTTAAGTTAAAGATCTATATTGTAAACTTTAGGGCATCCACCAAAAAAAAATTTTAAATGCATGATTAATAAGTCTAGTGAAGATTAAATAAAAACATAATAAATACTCAATTGATTAAATTAAAAGGCAGGGAAAGAAGGGGAAATGAATTAAGAACAGATCAGACAAACAGAAAGCAACTAGAAAGATGGTATGTTTAAGGCTAACACTAAGAGTAAGTGGTCTAAGAACCACCCCCAAGTAAAAGTCAGAGGTTGCCAAATTGGATAAAAATGAAGGTATAGATAGGCTAAAAAGAAAAGGATGGAAAAAGATATACCATGCGAGTGAAAATCAAAAGAAAGCTGTAGTGGCTTTATTAAAACAAAGTGGACAACAATAAAGAGGGACATTACATGATGATAGAGGCATTAATTCATCAAGAAAACATAATCCCAAATGTGTATGCACCTAAGAACACAGTTTCAAAATACAAGAAGCAAAAACTATTAGAACTGATAGGAGAAATAGACTGTTCTAGAAACACAATTAGAGACTTTAACACTATTGTCTCAGGACAAGTAGACAGAAAAATCAAAAAGGATATAAAAGTGAATTACACTATCAATCTTTTTGACCTAATTTCCATTTATAGAACATGCCACCCAATCACATCAGAGTACATATTCTTTTCAAGTGCACATGAAACATTCGCCAAGATACACCATATCCTAGGCCTTAAAAAATGTTTTAAAGAATTGAAATTGTACAAAATTTTCTGATCACAACAGTTAAAACATAAATATAAAATAGAAGGTATCTGATAAATCCCCAAATGTTTGGAAATTAAACAACATGCTTCTAAATAACCTATGGGCCTAAAAGGGTGTCAAATAGACAATCAGAAAGTATTTTGAATCAAATGAAAATAAAGAGAAAACATATGGGAAATTTGGGCATATAGCCAAAGGAGTGCTTAGAGAGAAATTTATAGCACTAAATGTTTACATTAGAAAAAGAGAAGGTTTTCAAATTAAGAACCTAAGCTGCTACCTTAAGAAACTAGAAACAAACAAATAAACTAAGTCCAAAGCAAGCAGAAGGAAACCATAAATAGAAAAAGTGATATCAATGAAAAGGACAGAGCAAAATCAATGAAACCAAAGTTCTCTGAAAATATTTTAAAAGGGTATACCTCTAGCCAAACTCATCAAGAAAAAGAAAAAAGACACAAATTACAAATATGAGAGCCTACAGACATTAAACAGATAGTAATTTTTAAATTGTTTTATATAATAAATTGGATAAATTAGATGAAATGGACAGATTCTTTGAAAGATGCAAATGATCAAAGCCCACTCAAAAAGAAATAGATAGGGAGGAGTCAAGATGGCGGTGTGGGAAGACGTGGAGTTAGCGTCTCCCCACAACTGCCACTGACTGGTGGCGAACTCTGACCACCAAGGATCTCCCCTGAAGCAGGGGAGATCAGGAGATGCAGGTGGGAGGGGCCCTCGGGGAGGAGTGGGAGAGGAATGGAGGGTGATTGCCCCACCCACTCAGCCCGGGGGGCCTGCTGAGCTCCCATGCTAGTCCCCTGCCCTCCAAGGTGCCCCCTCCCACCCCACCCCCACCCACATTGGTCCTGGGGGCATAGGAGGGAGGCCAGGGAGATCAGGAGAGGCAGGAGGGAGGGGCCCTCCCAGACCCCAGACCTGAGGAGTAGGAGAGGAGGGTGTTTGGCCCACCCACTCGAGCCCAGGAAGCCTGCTGGGCTCCCAGGTGAGGTTCCCTGCCCTCTGAGACCAGGGGTGGGGGGCATGCCTGGGCTCCTTCTGTTCCTTGAGCCTAAGCCCCACCCCCACAGCCCCCATGGCCTTTTCCAGCCCTGTGGGTCCTGAGCACTGGCCCAGCCCACTGCCCAAACCTCACCCTTGCTTAGGCCCTGCTTTACACAGCCAAGGCCTTACCCCCCACCCCGTTTTTTTTTCCTTCCTCTTTTTTACTACTGTGGCACCAATGTACCTTCCAGTTGTTGATTCATCTATATTTTTATTTTTACATTCTTTCTAACATATCTGTTAGTTTCCTAGTCTAATTTTATTTTTTACTTTGTTTTTTTTGCCACCCCATGTGGCTTGTGGGATCTTGATTTGCAATCCCGGGGTCGTGTGGAAGCTCCTGCAGTGGGAGCTCTGAGTCTGAACCACTGGACTAACAGAGAACCTCAGACCCCAGGGAATATTCATTGGAGTGAGGTCTCACAGAGTTCCTCATCTCAGCACCAAGACCCAGCTCTACACAATAGTCTACAAACTCCAGTGTTGGAAGCCTCAGGCCAAACAACCAGTAAAACAGGAACACATTCCCACTCATTAAAAAAAAAAATGAGACAACAAAAAATATGTCACAGATGAAGGAGCAAGGTAAAAACCTACAAGACAAATAAATGAAGAGGAAATAGGCAATCTTCCTGAAAAAGAATTCAGAGTAATGATAGTAAAGATGATCCAGAATCTCAGAAATAGAATGGAAGCACAGACTGAGGAAATAAAAGAAATGTTTAACAAAGATCTAGAAGAACTAAAGCACAAACAAACAGAAGTGAACAACATAATAACTGAAATGAAAAATACACTAGAAGGAACCAATAACAGAATAACGGAGGCAGAAGAACGAATAAGTGAGCTGGAAGACAAAATGGTGGAAATAACTGCCAAGAAGCAGAATAAAGAAAAAAGAATGAAAAGAAGACAATCTCAGAGACCTCTGGGACAACATTAAATGCACCAACATTTGAATTATAGGGGTCCCGGAAGACAAAGAGAACAAGAAAGGGTCTGAGAAAATATTTGAAGAGATTATGGTGGCAAACTTCCCTAACATGGGAAAGGAAATTGTCACCCAAGTCCAGGAAGCACAGAGTCCCATACAGGATAAATCCTAGGAAAAACACACCAAGACACATATTAATCAAACTAACAAAAATTAAATTCAAAGAAAAAATATTAAAAGCAGCAAGGGAAAAACAAAAAATAACATACAAAGGAATCCCCATAGGGTTATCAGCTGATTTTTCAGTGGAAACTCTGCAGGCCAGAAGGCAGTGGCAGTATATACTTAAAGTGATGAAAGAGAAAAAACCTACAACCAAGATTACTCTACCCAGCAAGTATCTCATTCAGATTCAATGGAGAAGACAAAAGCTTTTCAGACAAACAAAAGCTAAGAGAATTCAACGCCACAAAACCAGCTTTACAACAAATGCTAAAGAAACTTCTCTAAGCGGGGGAAACACAAGAGAAGAAAAAGACACACAAACACAAACCCAAAACAATTAAGAAGATGGTAATAGGAACATACATATCAATAATAACCTTGAATGTAAATGGATTAAATGCCCCAACCAAAAGACACAGACTGGCTGAATGGATACAAAAACAAGACCCATATATATGCTGTCTACAAGAGACCCACTTCAGACCTAGGGACACATACAGACTGAAAGTGAAGGGATGGAAAAAGATATTCCATGCAAATCAAAGAAAGCTGGAGTAGCAATACTCATGTCAGATAAAATAAACTTTAAATTAAAGACTGTTTCAAGAGATAAGGAGGGACACTACATAATGATCAAAGAATCAATCCAAGAAGAAAATATAACAATTATAAATGTTCATGCACCCAACATAGGAGCACCTCAATACATAAGGCAAATGCTAACAACCATGAAAGGAGAAATCGACAGTAACACAATAATAGTAGGGGACTTTAAAACACCCCTCTTACACCAATGGGCAGATCATCCAAACAGAAAATAAATAAGGAAACACAAGCTTTAAATGACACAATAGGTCAGATAGATCTAATTGATATTTATAGAACATTCCACCCAAAAGTGGCAGAATACACTTTCTTCTCAAGTGCACATGGAACATTCTCCAGGATAGATCACATCTTGGGTCACAAATCAAGCCTCTGAAAACTTAAGAAAATTGAAATCATATCAAGCATCTTTTCTGACCACAATGCTATGAGATTGGAAATCAATTACAGGAAAAAAAACTGTAAAAAACAAAAATATATGGAGGCTAAACAGTGCACTACTAAATAACCAAGAAATCACTGAAGAAATCAAAGAAGAAATTTTAAAATGCACAGAAACAAATGACAATGAAAATACTATGACCCAAAACCTATGGGACACAGCAAAAGCAGTTCTAAGAGGGAAGTTTATAGCAATTCAATCTCACCTCAAGAAACAAGAAAAATCTCAAATAAACAATCTAACCCAACACTTAAAACAACTAGAGAAAGAAGAACAAAACCCAAAGTCAGTAGAAGGAAAGAAATCATAAAGATCAGAGCAGAAATAAATGAAATAGAAACAAAGAAAACAGTAGCAAAGATCAATAAAACTAAAAGGTGGTTCTTTGAGAAGATAAACAAAATTGATAAACCCTTAGCCAGACTCATCAAGAAAAAAAGGGAGAGGATGCAAATCAATAAAATTAGAAATGAAAAAGGAGAAATCACAACTGACACTGCAGAAATACAAAGGATTATAAGAGACTAGTACAAACAACTATATAACAATAAAATGGACAACCACAAAGAAATGAACAAATTCTTGGAAAGGTACAATTTTCCAAGACTGAACGAGAAAGAATTAGAAAATATAAACAGACCTATCACAAGTAATGAAATTGACACCATATCTTAAAATCTTCCAATAAACAAAAGTCCAGGACTAGATGGCTTCACAGGCAAATTCTATCAAACATTTAGAGAAGAGCTAACACCAATCCTTCTCAAACTCTTCCAAAAAATTGCAGAGAGAGAAACACTCCCAAATTCATTCTACATAGCCACCATCACCCTGATACCAAAACCAGAAAAAGATATCACAAAAAAATTATAGACCAATATCACTGATGACCATAGATGCAAAAATCCTCAACAAAATACTAGCAAACAGAATCCAACAGCACATTAAAAGGATCATACACCATGATCAAGTGGGATTTATCCCAGGGATGCAAGCATTCTTCAGTATACACAAATCAATAAATGTGATACACCACATTAACAAATCAAGGAATAAAAACCATATGATCATCTCAATAGATGCAGAAAAAGCTTTTGACAAAATTCAACACCCATTTATGATAAAAACTCTCCAGAAAATGGGCACAGAGGGAACCTACCTCAACATAATAAAGGCCATATATGACAAACCCACAGCAAGCATCATACTCAATGGTGAAAAACTGAAAGCATTTCCACTAGGACCAGGAACAAGGCAAGGATGTCTACTCTCACTATTCTTATTCAACATAGTTTTGGAAGTCCTAGCCACAGCAATCAGAGAAGAAAAAGAAATGAAAGGAATACAAATTGGAAAAGAAGAAGTAAAACTGTCACTATTTGCCAATGACATGATACTATACAAAGAAAATCCTAAAGATGCCACCAGAAAACTACTAGAACTAAACAATGAATTTTGTTAGGTTGCAGGATACAAAATTAATGCACAGAAATCTCTGGCATGCCTATACACCAACAACGAAAAATCAGAAAAAGAAATTAAGGAAACACTCCCATTTACCACTGCAACAAAAAGAATAAAATACCTAGGAATTAACCTGCCTAAGGAGGCGAAAGAGTTGTACTCAGACAACTATAAAACACTGATGAAAGAAATCAAAGATGACATAAACAGATGGAGAAATATACCATGTTCTTGGATTGGAAGAATCAATATTGTGAAAAATGACTACACAACCCAAAGCAATCTACAGATTCAATGCAATCCCTATCAAACTACCAATGGGTTTCTTCACAGAATTAGAACAAAAAATCTTACAATTCATATGGAAACACAGAAGACCATGAATAGCCAAAGCAATCTTGAGAAAGAAAAACAGAGTTGGAGGAATCAGGCTCCCTGACTTCAAACTATACCACAAAGCTACAGTAATCAAGACAATATAGTACCGGCATAAAAACAGAAATATAGATTAATGGTACAGGATAGAATGCCCAGAGATAAACCCATGCACATATGGGCACCTAATTTACGACAAAGGAGGCAAGAACATACAATGGAGAAAAGACAGCCTCTTCAATAAGTGGTGCTGGGAAAACTGGACAGCTACATGTAAAAGAATGAAATTAGAACACTACCTAACACCATACACAAAGATAAACTCTATGTGGATTAAAGACTTAAATGTAAGACCAGACACTATAAAACTTTTAGAGGAAAACATAGGAAAAACACTCTTTGACATAAACCACAGCAAGATCTTTTTTGACCCACCTCCTACAGTAACAGAAATAAAAACAAAGGTAAACAAATGGGATTTAACTAAACTTAAAAGCTTTTGCACAGCAGAGGAAACCATAAACAAGACAAAAAGACAACCCTCAGAATGGGAGAAAATATTTGCAAATGAAACAACAGACAAAGGATTAGTCTCCAAAATATACGAACAGCTCATGGAGTTCAATATCAAAAAAACAAACAATCCAGCTAAAAAATGGGCAGAAGACCTAAATAGACATTTCACCAAGGAAGACATACAGATGGCCAAGAGGCACATGAAAAGATGCTCAACATCACTAATTATTAGAGAAATGCAAATCAAAACTACAATGAGGTATCACCTCACGCCAGTCAGAATGGCCATTATCAAAAAAGCTAGAAACAATAAATGCTGGAAAGGGTGTGGTGAAAAGGGAACCCTCCCACACTCTTGGTGGGAATGTAAATTGATACAACCACTATGGAAAACAGTATGGATGTTCCTTAAAAAACTAAAAATAGAACTACCATATGACCCAGCAATCCCACTCCTGGGCATACACCCTGAGAAAACCATAATTCAAAAAGAGACATCCACCACAATGTTCATTGCAGCACTATTTACAATAGCCAGGACATGGAACCAACCTAAATGTCCATCAAGAGATGAATGGATAAAGAAGATGTGGCACATATATACAATGGAATATTACTCAGCCATAAAAAGAAATGAAATTGAGTTATTTGTAGTGAGGTGGATGGACCTAGAGTCTGTCATACAGAGTGAAGTAAGTCAGAAAGAGAAAAACAAATACCGTATGCTAACGCGTATATATGGAATCTAACAACAAAAAAACGGTACTGATGAACCTAGTTGCAGGGCAGGAATAAAGAGGTAGGCACAGAGAATGGACATGATGACATGGGGTGGGAGGGCAAAGCTGGGGCGAAGTGAGAGTAGCATTGACAAATATACACTACCGAATGTAAAATAGTTGGCTGGTGGGAAGCAGCAGCATAGCACAGGGAGATCAGCTCGGTCCTTTACGATGACCTAGATGGGTGGGATAGTGAGGATGGGAGGGAGGCTCAAGAGGGAGGGGATATGGGGACATGTGTATGCATATGGCTGATTCACTTTGTTGTGCAAAAGAAACTAAATGGTATTGTGAAGCAATTATACTCCAATAAAGATCTATTTTAAAAAAAGAAGAAATAGATAACCTGAATACTGTTATATCCATTTTTAAAAACTAAATTTGTATTTTAAAACCTTCTCACAAAGAAAATTCCAGGTTCAGATGGTTTCACTGGTAAATTTGAAAATGTTATCTACATAATGATTCCATTTATGTGATATTCTCAAAATGCAAAAGTACAGAAATGGAGAATGGTTTAATGGTTACCAGGAGACAGGGATGGTGGTTGAATATAAAAGGGTAGCACAAGGGAGTTCTTTTGTGGTGATGAAACAGTTTTATATCTTTATTGTGGTGGTGGTTACATGAATCTATGCATAAGATAAAATACATAGAACTATACACACAAACACAAATGAATGTATGTTAAAAATGGTGAAAACAAAACCTTATCTGTATTTTAACAGATACAGATAATTGGTAAATTAACAGAATTGTACCAATGTTACTTTCTTGGATTTGATACTGCTCTACAGTTATACCACTGGGAGAAACTGGAAGAAGAGTACAGGGACTCTATGTATGTTTTTGCAACTTCCCATGAGACTATACTTATTTTAAAATAATTTTTTAAAAAATGAACTGAGCACTAGCGAGCTGTGGAACAACCTCAGGTAGCCAAATATATGTTCAATTGGAATCCCTGAATGGGACTGCAGAGGGAGAACTGAAAGCATTAGAAGAAATAATGGCCAAATTTTTCCCAATTTGATGAAAACTTTAAACTTACAGATCCAAAAATTCCAACAAACACCAAGCACAAGAAACATGAAAACACAAATTACACCAAGGTGCATCATAATCAAATTGCTCAAAACCTGGGATAAAGAGAAAATCGTAAATGTAGAAAGAGAAAAAGACACATTGCATACAGAGAAACAAAGATAAAGGTGACATCGGATTTCTCATCAGAAACAATGAAAATGAAGACAAAAACAAAAATAAACAAGTGGAACTATATCAAACTAAAAAGCTTCTGCACAGGAAAGGAAACCATCAATAAAATGAAAAGGCAACCCACCAAATGGGAGAAAATATTTGCAAATAATATATCTAATAAGGGGTTAGTATCCAAAATATACAAAGAACGATTACAACTCAATAGAATAAATAAATAAATAAATAAATAAACAATCCGATTAAAAATGGGCAGAGAATTGGAATAGCCATTTTTCCAAAGAAGACATACAGATGGCCAACAGGTACATGAAAAGGTGTTCAACATCACCAATCATCAGGGAAATGCAAATCACAACCACAGTGAAAAAAAAAAAACCACAGTGAGAGATCATCTCACACCTGTTGGAATGGCTATTATCAAACAGCATGAGTATAGTTAATAACACTGTAATGAATATTTGAATGTTGCTAAGTAAGTAGATCTTAAAAGTTCTTATCACAAGAAAAAAAAATGTGGCTATGTATGATGATGGACATTAACTAGACTTATTGTGGTGATCATTTCACAATATATACAAATATCAAATCATTAATTTGTACACCTGAAACTAATGTAATGATCCGTGTCAAATATACCTTAATTAAAAAAAGAAACAATGCTAGTGAAAAGACAGTAGGGCAACATCTTTACAATACTGAAATAAAACACTGTCAACTTAGAATTCTACTACCCCAGTGAAAATATTTTTCAAAAACTAAGACAAAATACACTTTTTCAAACATACAAAAAGTTGAAAGGATTCATTACCAATAAACCCACACTGCAAGAAATGTAAAAGGAAGTTATTATTCACATGGGATGAAAAGATGCCAGATGGAAGTATGGATCTACACAAAGGAATGATGAGCTCCAAAAATGGCAGCAGTTCTCAACGTATGGTCCAGGGGAACTCCTGGTTGTCCCCTTCCAGGAGATCTGCAAAGTCAAATTATTTTCGTAATAATGCTAAGTAAGAAGTTATTGCCTTTTCATGCCCGTTCTCTCACAGTGTATAGTGGAATTTTCCAGTGTGATTTGGCAACAGAATAAATGCAGAGGCAGATATAAGAACCAAGCTTTCTTCTATTAACCCAGACATTCAAGAGGTTTGTTTAAAATGTAAAATAGTCACTCCTCACAAATTTTTTGTTTTGAAAAATATATTTTTCATGATAACATTTTATGTTAACCTGTAATCTCTTTCATCGTTATTTTTAAATTAATTATTAACTATTTTTTAAATTTTTGTTTTTTAAATTTCTAATGTAGTAAAATACTGACAAATAATCCACAAAAAAAGCTTTTTAGCATCCTCAATAATTGTGAAAAGAGTATTTAAGGAATCTAGAGACCAATAGGTGTGAGAGCTGCTGTTCCAGAGCAGCTTAGCATTTAAAGGCCTTGGACAAACATGACTGAAAATAAAGAGGGTTTGATGACACACAGAATCATGTGGGCTTTAAAAAAAAAAAAAGGATGAAGGAAGGGCTTTAGAAATGGAGGCAAACAGAATAGGACCAGAAAATCCAAGCTGGAGATTTACACAAAATGGAGGAGGGTTAAAAGCCCTGAGGAGATTGTCTCTGGGGTGTAAATCATTTACCTGCTCGGCGTGGACCAGTTGCACCCAGCAAACAAAACTGCCAGGCACCTTCAGCAATTAGTTGTTTGAGACACATGTATGAGTGCAGATTGTGGCTGCATTTAATAACAATCCCATTTAAATTGCATCTGGCACAGAGGGACACTGCCCAGGTCCCGGTGGCATCATTATTCACGGCTACCTTTCTGCCATCATCAGTCCTTTTACTTATGAAGAAATTGCAAACTTGCAGAAGGAAGAATGGGGGACTTTGGATTCAGGGAGCCCTGGACTCAAAATCCTGTCTAATCCTGCCTTCCTCTAGAAATCGCTGTGTGATCTTAACCATTTCAAGCTTGACCTGCTGAAAGTGTGTGCCTTGGAAGCAAAGCAAAATTCCGTGACTTTGGCCCTGGCTCCAACGCGTGGCTTCTCTGGCTGCAGCTCACTGCTTGAGCCTTATCCTCCAGTGTTTCCAGTAAGTCTCAGAGCCACTCAGACTTTAACAATCACTTCATCTTCTTTTACAAATGAGGGTTCCAACCTTCCATGACCTCCTTAACACTTGCTGCTGTCCATCTGTTGTTACTGCTGTACAGCCATCCTAGCCTGGGTTGGTTTCCATTGTTTGCAGCTAAAACGACTGTGGATAATCTCAAAATGAATTAAATCGTAAATACTTCATGGAAAGCCCTCACTACATAACACTTCATCTTCCAAGTTGAGGGACTACTTTTGACTTGTGTGAGGACAGAGCAGGAAGAAGTCAATACTGTATAACCCTGGAAGGCAAGTAGCATTGGCCGGTGAGCCCATAGGGAACTCTCCACACTTTCGGAATGGATAGTTCCTAAAAATATTTAGGCCCAGCTTCCAAGTGGCAACTCTTGCACAGGCTCTCTCTGGCTCCTGGAGTCCACATATGAATCAGGCCACAAGTTCCAGGGAGTTAAATACATCCCAGGAGCAGACTTCAACCAATGACTCCTGGGAGCAGGTAGATAAATATTCCAGCTCCCTCCTCCCTCAGGCAGGACGGTATTTTTAAAGATCTTATCTCTCATTTTTTTAATCAAGATATAAATTACACATCATAAAACTCATACTTCTTTTAAAATTTTATTTATTTATTTATTTTTGCACGCATTGGGTCTTTGTTGCTGAGCGCGGGCTTTTCTCTAGTTGCAGCAAGTGGGGGCTACTCTTCGTTTCGGTGTGTGGGCTTCTCATTGCGGTGGCTTCTCTTTTTGCAGAGCTCGGGCTCTAAGCGTGCGGGTTTCAGTAGTTGTGGCATGAAGGCTCAGTAGTTGTGGCTTGCCGTCTTAGTTGCTCTGCGGCATGTGGGATCTTCAGGGACCAGGGCTCTAACCTGTGTCTCCTGCATTGGCAGGCAGATTCTTAACCACTGCGCCACCAGGGAAGTCCCAAAACTCATACTTTAAAGTGTACAATTTAGTAGTTTTTAGTATAATCATACAGTTGTGCAACCATTACTCTTATTTAATTCCAGAACATTTTCATCACTCCAAAAAGAAACTCAGTACCTGGTAGCACTCATTCCTCATCCCATCCTCTCTCCAGCCCCTAGCAATCACTAATCTACTTTTGGTCTCTATGGATTTGTCTTTTGGGGAATTTCATATAAGTGGAATCATACAGTATGAAGCCTTTTGCGCCTGGCTTCCTTCACTTAACGTTTTTTCAAGATTCATTCATGTTGAGCACATACTAGTATTTCATTCTTTTTATTGCTCAATAATATTCCATTTTATGAATATACCACATTTTGTTTATCCATTTATCAATTGATGGACATTTGGGTTGTTTTCACTTTTGGCTATTATGAATAATGCTGCTATAAGCATTCGTGTTTTTGTGTGGACATATGTTTTTGATTCTCTTGGGTAAATACCTAGGAGTGGAATGGCTGGGTCATATGATAACTCTGTGTTTAACTTTTTGAGAAACTGGTAAACTGGTTTTCCAAAGCAGCTGCACTAAAAGTTTCACCAGCAATATATGAGGATTCCAATTTCTCTATATCGTAACTAACACTTGTTATTGCCATATTTTTTTAAGAATAAACTTTTTTTTTAATAAATTTTATTTATTTATTTATTTATTTATTTATTTATGGCTGTGTTGGGTCTTCGTTGCTGTGTGCAGGCTTTCTCTAGTTGCGGCAAGCGGGGACTACTCTTCGTTGCGATGCACAGGCTTCTCATTGCGGTGGCTTCTCTTGTTGCAGAGCACAAGCTCTAGGCGCGTGGGCTTCAGGAGTTGTGGCACGCAGGCTCAGTACTTGTAGCTCATGGGCTCTAGAGTGCAGGCTCAGTAGTTGTGGTACACGGGTTTAGTTGCTCCATGGCATGTGGGATCTTCCTGGACCAGGGCTCGAACCCGTGTCCCCTGCACTGGCAGGCAGATTCTATTTTTTTTTAAATTTTTTATTTATTTATTTATTTATGGCTGCATTGGGTCTTTGTTGCTGCACGCAGGCTTTCTCTAGTTGCAGCAAGCAGGGACTACTCTTCGTTGCGATACGCAGGCTTCTTATTGCGGTGGCTTCTCTTGTTGAAGAGCACGGGCTCTAGGCACACGGGCTTCAGTAGTTGTGGTTCGCGGGCCCTAGAGTGCAGGCTCAGTAGTTGTGGCACACGGGCTTAGTTGCTCCGAGGCACGTGGGATCTTCCTGGACCAGGGATCGAAACTGTGTCCCCTGCATTGGCAGGCAGATTCTTATCCACTGCGCCACCAGGGAAGTCCTTGCCATGTTTTTTATCATTAGCCTTCCTAGTGGGTGTGAAGTGGTATCTCATTGCTGTTTTGATTTGCATTTCCTTAATGACTAATGATGTTGCTATGGACTGAATGTTTGTGTTCCCCAGAATCCATATATTGAAGCCTTAGTATGATGGTATTTGGAGGTGGGGACTTTGAGAGGTAATTAGGTCATGAGGGTGGGGTCCCATGATGGGATTAATGTCCTTATTAGAAGAGGAAGAGAGCTAGCCCCCTCTCTCTCCTCCATATGAGATACAAGAAGACAGTCATCTGTAAACCAGGAAGAGGGTCCTCTCCAAGAACCTGATCATGCCAGCACCCTGATCTTGGGCTTCTAGCCTCTAGACCTGTGAAAAATAAACGTCTGTTATTTAAGCCACCCAGTGTATAGTATTCTGTCATAGCAGCTGGAACAGACTAAGACAGATGTTAAACATCTTTTCTTGTACTTTACTGGCCATTTGCATGTATTTTTTGGAGAAATATCTATCCTTGCCCATTTTTAAATTGGGTTGTCCTTTTATTGTTGAGTTGTATCTGGCAGGATAATTTTGAGTTCTACACTGTCTGCAGAGTTCTTTCTCCATTTGGTCACACTGGTAACTTGCCTGATAACACATCCTTTATTGGCACCTTGCCTTCTGTATTAGTCTGCTAGGACTGCCATAATAAAGTTCCACAGACTGGGTGGATTAAACAACAGAAATGTATTGTCTCACAGTTCTGGAGGCTAGAAGTCCAAGATCAAAATGTCAACAGTGTTGGTTCCTTCTGAAGGCTGTAAGAAAAAAAAAAAAAAATCTGTTCCATCCCTTTAACCTATATTCTGGTGGTTTGCATGAAATCTTTGGTGTTCCTTGGCTTGTAGAAGCATCACCCCAATCTCTGCTTTCATGTTCACATGGTGTTCTACCTGTGTGCATGTCTGTGTCCAAATTTCCCCTTTTGATAAAGACATCAGTTATATTGGATTAGGGCCCACTCTACCTCATATGACCTCATCCTAACTTAACTAATTACATGTGCAATATCCTGTTCCCAAATAAGGTCGCATTTTGAGGTACGGAGGGGTTAGGACTTCAACATATGAATTTTGGGGAAATACAATTCAACCCATAGCACCTTCCTTGTCTTTCCTACTCCCCAGTTGGTGTTTCCTGAGATCACTGCCCAATGAACTACATACACTCAAGTCCTTATCTCAGGGCCTGCTTCCAGGGGAGCCAAAGACAAGACAGAAAATCAATCAGGGCCTTAGTAGGTTTAAAGGCAAATATCACTCCCAGGTCCAACAGGATGGAAACTTCCAATGAAACTCTCCCTTTCAAAAAGGACCAAGGGTTTGGACTGGAAATGTGAACTCATTGCCTACTTTTCCTAAAAACTTAATATAACTTGTTAACCCTGGGGGTGGCAGTCTTTTTCAGTCAAGCTTTTGTAGTTTATTTGGTGACATTTTCAACTCATAAAAATAATTCAAGTGATGTAGGTAGATCAGAAGGAAAGGAATTGGGTATGGATGCTGTCTAAGATTCTGGATAAAAATTGGGCACGTCACTGTTCACTTCCCCTAAGGCCCACCACACATGCTTCTGATGAACTGGAGTTTTGGATTTCCCTAAACACACCAAGCTTTCATATATTCTTCTGCCTTTGCCTGGACTGTTTCCTCTGTCCCACCAATGACTCATAAGTTCTCACAGTTCACTTAAGTTCCAGCTCAAATGTCACTTCTTATTTTAAGTCATTCCCAACTTAGTCTAACGAGGGTGAACTCCAGGACCTGTGTGGCAGCTATTAGTGCAGATTGGCTGAGGCTGGAGCTCCTGGCACCATCTTGCCAACATATGGAGCCTGAAAATGACGCCAACGTGGAGAGGAGCAGACAGGAGAGATAGAGAGAAGCCAAGTCCTGGGGACATCACTGAATTCCTGGATCAAACTATGCCAGACCCTGCCAATCCTTTGACATTTCAGTGTCATGTGCCAAAGTATTTCACCTTCTTGCTTAACTCAACTTGAGTTGGTTATTGATTTTTTAAAATGAATCCAGAGATTTAAGACTGAATTATCCATGAGATATGACTTCCAAGACATGGGCAGGACAGCTGTGGGGACTCTCAGCCCTCTGCTTCACTTTAGCAGGGGTCCTAGAATGACACAACACCTAACTCCTGTGTCAAGTCTCTTCCGGGTGGAACATTTTGTTAATTAACTCACATAATTTGGAAGTCCCTTTTATGTTATAACCTCACAAACAATATTACCTACTGTTTTAACCAAGGAATTTGAGGAATCTAACATTTTCACAGTCTCTTGCACTTAGTGGGTATTCAATTAAAATCTCTAGATATGAATGTTCTACTTCTTAGAATCTAGAATTGAAGAACTGGAGGAGATTTTAAAGGGACAGAGTCGAGTCTGCTTCTCTCATTTTACACATGAAGAAACATTTGCACAGACAGGTTAAATGGATTTCCCAAAGGTCATGCTACTAGCTAATGGGGGAGCCAGAGGGATAGTACCCAGGTTACGCAACTCCCATTCTAATGCTTTTTTCACTATACTTCTACCCAGAGCATCTAGCACAGTCCTGAGCACATAGGAAGTACCTAATTAATAAGGAAATGACTGATATCCACAGGGCCTGCTGCTCAACTCAGGTGGAGGTCTGAGAGCACCAGCTATGAGACTTCTCCAAAATGACAGGATCAATGTTTGAAGAGCTGCCTAGCTGCAGGATTCCTTAGCGTAGCTGGCCTGCATTAGCCGCCTTAGTGCGGTTTTGGATAGTAGCTCAGATCTCAAGTAAACTGGTTTCTTGTAAGCCAGAGATGATTCCTCCAGGGTTGCTGCCAGCAAAAGCAAGTATCCTGGAGGTGACTTGGGTTGAACCGGTGTTGTCCCAAGCCAGTGTCTTTAATTGCTGCAGAAAATTCAAACAGCTGGGTCTCTCACTCTGAAATAGTAACTTCCTGTCTTTGGGGGAAAAAACACGTAGTCACCTCTAAGACTTTGGATGTTCAGATGGAAGACAAGCTGGCTTACGACATGTCCCACGTTGAAGGATTTGTTGTTTTTAAGTCACCCTCTCCTCCAAGCAATAAGAGATCACAACCCTCCTGATTAAACAGTCCTAGCTCACAAAATTACAGCATCCACTTCAGTAACCAAAAGCTCAGAACCAGATTAGACTTCTGACATGACAAATAGCCCCACTACAAAAGCCTTTGTGCTTGGTTTTTGGACCCCCTCTTCCACCCCATTTCTCATTCCAAGGCTAAAATCACAATCATAGTGCAGATAGGGTCTGGTGCAGACTCAATCACCAAAACTACCTGGACCCCAACCCCAGATCCTTCATTTTTGTTCAGGGACTCCCTAAGGTAGCTCACAAATGCTCCCCAGTGGCCACAGTGGTCCTTCTGTGACCCTGACATGCTCCCTGCACCCCTCACCCGTGCTCAGGGACCACCCATGCTCTATACCCATCCCTTCCTTGCTATGCAGCTGTCACCCTTCCTGCCATAGTTCCTGCCCCCGTCGTCGCCCTCCTGATGTCACGTTGTCTTGCCCTGGCTGCCCTTCTGCCTGGCTCCAGCTGTCACTGCTCCACCCCTGGGAGCCTCCTTCTCTCCGGTTCAGTCAGTTGTCACCAACAGACTCTGTTTCATAAGCCATCTCCTTCTTTTTACAGGAAGGGGACACCAGGCACCTGGTAGGTTGGTCTGGAAGGTGAGGTGAGCGGCGCTGGCAGGGACGCATCCAACACTCTCCCTGACACCAGTGTCCACCCAGGTATTGTGTGCATGATGAGTTCCTTGCTCATCAGGTACCCTCGAAAGGCTACCCAGTCACATGAGGATCTTCATCTCTGGTCCACCTTCAGCCCTACTAGCCAATCATCTATCCATCCATCCATCCATCCATCCATCCATCCATCCATCCATCTGTCCATTGTTCAGTAAATATAAATCAGCCCTACTAGCCAATCATCTATCCATCCATCCATCTGTCCATTTTTCAGTAAATATAAATCGCTGATAAATACAAATGAGACAGGCAATTCCAAGAACTGTGGGTACAGCGAGTACAAGACAGACAGGGACCCCAGGCCCTTAGAAGCCTATTTTTCAGTGAGGTGAAATAGACAGTAAACAAGCATACAAACAATAATTTTAGAGAGCAATGTGTTCTTGAAGAAATTAAGATTGCACAGAGAGCAGGAGGAGAGCGAGGCCAGTACTTCAGATCAGGCTTCGGGAAGGTCCCTTGGAGGAAGTGACATTTAAATAGGCACCTAATCGGGTCCAGTCACGCAAAGATTCTTGGAAATGGCTCCAGACAGGGGACCAGCAGTGCCAAGGCCCGCAGGCAGGAAGGAACTTTGCTCAGAATGCGGCATTGTGAGTGAGGTGAGCGTGGTATGGGTGAGGTGGGAGAGGCCGGCGAAGGGCTCTGTATGCCAGGTGCAGACGAGTCTATGCGCTGGTGGAAAGCCTCACCCTCACTCCAGCAGCTCTGTGGAGAGTGGACTGTGGTCAGGAGGCTGTAGCACAGGAGAGGAGGGTGGTGTGCATTAGGGGACAGCGTGGAGATGGGAAACGGGGCAGATTCAGAGTATGTTTTTAATGTAGAGACAACAGGATTGCCTTAGGAACATATTCTAAACAGGTCACAGTTCTGGAGGTCGGAAGTCTGACATGGGCCTTGGGGGCTAAAATCAAGGGGTCAGCAGGGCTGTTTTCTGGAGGTTCTGGGGGAGCATCTGTTTCCTTGCCTTTTTCAGCTTCCAGAGGCTGCCTGTCTCCTCCATCTTCAAAGCCAGTACTCACCTCACTCCAACTTCTGCTTCTGTTGTCACATCTCTGACTCTCTTACCTCCTTCTTTCCTTTTAAGGACCCTGGTGATTACATGGGGCCCACCCAGATAATCCAAGATAATCTCCCCACCTTGAGATCCTTAACCTTTCACATCTACACAGTCCCTCTTGCTGAATAAGGCAACGTATTCCCAGGTTCTGGGGATTGGGATGTGGACACCTTTGAGGGGGCCATGATTCTGCCTACCACACTGTCCATAGATTTTCTTTTTTTTTTTTCTTGCTGCTTGGTTTATTGTCACCTTTAGCCATTTCTAAAACTTTGGCATTCTTTCAGTTAGTTGTTCAGGCCTTCCTTCCTCCCTTCCTTTATTGGACAACCATTTTCTGTGCACTTACTACGTGCTAAACAGTCTGCCAGGTACTATGGGGAGAAAACTGTGTATCCAGACTCTACCCTCAGGGAGTTTACAGTCGGCTTTCCTGGAGAGCCATGTTACTGGTCCCATTAAAGCAAGCTGGCCATACTGAAAGGACAATGCAGATGAGACAGGTACTTCAAAAGGCAGTTACTGAATTGTCACCTCTGCTGAGTTTCTCCCATGGGAGTCATTAAAACACTAACTAAGACTCAGGAGGAAACATCAATAAATTCACCAAACACGGAGAGAGCTAACTATGAAGAGTGGAGGCCGAGAGCTGAAGAAGTGACTCTCCCTGAGGGGGCCCCGGTACTGCCCTGTCTGCTCCCACATTCCCCCGAAGCCTCCCTGCCCACCAGCCATCTCCTCTGACCTCGCTCCCCACCTCTCCCAGTGCAGCTTTCTGGAAAACATCTGAGCCCTTTCTTGGCAAATGTTCCCACAAACCAGTCTCAGGAAATGCTCGACAAAACACTCAGCCCCCAAAGAGTTCTTATCTCTTAAAGGTACATACTGAAACATCTACAGATGAAATGATACCAAGTCAGGGATTTGCTTCTGAACAAGCATGTGGGAGGAAGTGGGTGGGTACGGATGAAACAAGCGTGGCCGTGAGTTAATCATTGTTGAAGCTGGGTGACGGGAACATGGGGGTTCACTATAATCTTCTACTTTTTGGCCTGTTTAAAATTTTCCGTAATAAAAAAAAGTTAAGAAGTAAAAAGGCTCCACATTTTGCCTTATGTCACTGAAACAAACTTAACTTTTGCAGATATTTTGCTGCCTAAATAATTGCCTAGACTTAAAAAATAAATAAATGCAGGCATAGGAACATTTGACAAACATTTTGTACAGTCTCTGAAGTCACAGCAGGGAAGAGAAAGTACTAGATATCTTGCCTGCTGCTCATCTTGAAACAATAATTGTCCCGTCCCCCAGGGAAGAAACACATAAAACTCTGGAACATTATTCCAGTAACTGGATTCAAAGGGCTAAAGATATCATCTGGGAAAAGATAGTGGAACTTGATTAAGAGATCATTGTGGATTCTTTATGATGGAGGTGATGAACTGGCTTGACCTATCTCAGAATTTTCATACACTAATTTCCAGGCAGCATATTAGCATTGTAATCCCTTTGCATCATGAAACTGTACAAGTCTGAGAAAAACAACTGTGATGTGGATAGAATTGTCTTTGGAACGACTCCACCTGCCTTTTCAGCACTCCCATGAGGCAGTATTATGTAGTGGAAAGACCACAGGCTTTGGACCCAAAAAAGTTGACTTGACTTCCATCTCACTCCTGCTGTGAATTTGGGCAAGTTATATAAGCTCTCCAGACCTCAGTTTCCTCATCTGTACAATGGGCCTAATAATATCTGCTTTGCAGGGATGCTGTGAGGATTATGGGATACGTGTGTAAAGTGCCTCTCTCATCACAGATACTCAGTTAATGGTAGCTTATTGTTTTTATAATTGCATATTCCTCTTTACCCCACTCCACACCTCCCAGTATAGTGCCTAACACGTGGAATGCAGCAAATGTTTGTTGAATTACATTAAACCTTGAGAAGGTAGATGGAGTTAATGGGAGGAAATATTAAGACTCTACCAGAATCTTCCCTTTGCAGGCAACTCATCCTCAGGAGAGCTTCTCTACCTAATTGCTCAAAGCAGAAAACAAGGACCCATTCATGATAGCTCCCACTCTCCCTCCCTCACATCTAATCAATCACCAAACTCCATCTATTAGAGTTCTCGATTATCACTAGAATCTATTCACTTCCCTCAAATCCTACTGCTACCACCTTAGTTCAAGACTGTCTTCTTTTTCACCTGGTCTATAGCAAAGTCAGGTCTCCTCACATCTGTTCTTAATCCTTTCTCTTTATTGTAGCTGGAGGGATTTCTTTTTTTTTTTTTTAATTATAGAAAAATTTAAATATTCACAAAAATAGAGTATAATAAACTTCCATATACCCATCACACAGTTTCAACAAACCAATGAATGGCCAATTTCATTTCATATATACCCCACCTACTTTCTCCAATGTTCTTGGGTTATTTGAAGCGAATTCCAGAAGTCATAGCTTTTAGGGAGGATCTTTTCATGCATTCAGAAGGAAATTCTAAATCTTCCAGTGAACTGCCATGACCTGATCCCTGCTGACTCCTCCAAATTCAGATCACAATTTGCTATTCCCCCTCCTCAGACCCAGTCATACCAGCCTCTCTCAGTTCCTCCAGCATTTTATGTTGTCTCCTTATGACCCTGAGGCCTTCAGGCTGGACTGTATTCAGGGCCCAGAAAGTCCATTCTTTATCCTCTTTCACCCTCTTTGCTCAGCTTCAGCTACTCCTGCTCTGCCATCACCCTGCACATCACTTCTCAAGAGGTCCCCACGCTAAGGCTCAGTGCCCCCTTGTCTGCTCTCTCAGTCCCCTGTGCTTCTCCTCCAATTATACATACGTAATTTTGTAAGTGGTCGTGCAAAGGTGTCTCCCCTGTTAAAAATGAATTCCGGGCATAAGACTTGTGCCTGCCTTCTTCCTTAATGAGGCACCTGGCACACGATCCCTTCCTTACAGGAGGCACTCAATAAATATTTGTTGAATGAGGTCCCCAAGAAAGGTAAACACAAAAACCACATCCACTTCATGTTACAAATTGCTTATAAACCAGTGTCCTAAACATTTTATAACCGTAAGAGCAATGCTTAGACCTTAAATTGTAAGTGTAGTTTGTTATATTCAATGTGATGTCTTTCAAAGATTATGAGCTGCATTATGCTAGACACTGAGGGTTCAAACTGAATAATACATGGATCCTACCCTCAGAGAGCCGAGTCTAGTGGAAAAGACAGTCATTTAACTATTTAAAAATTGGTAATTTCTCATGTTTTATATATAGGAACCAGAATATTTAATTAGTTAGACAATTTGTAAAGTGTCAAACAGCTACGAATAAACAGGAGTTTGCTGTCAAAACAACAGCTACCATTTACTGGGTCCTTCCTTTGGGCCAGGTATGGTATAAAGCATTATTTCACACATGATTTCATTTAATCCTTACAACACCCTTTGAGATATGCCTTATTATTCCCATTTTACAGATTTACCTTAAAAACCACCAAGGCATTAAAAACTTAGGCAACCCTCAGTCACCCAGGATTTGAAACCGGGGAGTCTAACTTCAGAGGGAACACCCCTCCACTCTATGCTGGGGCTGAGTGGTGCTGCAGGAAACATACAGTAAAGAACGCTTTCCAATTCATCAGTGCTTTCCACTTGATGTCCTGGTTTCAGAAGCGATGTGGGCACACTTTCATGGGAAAACAGCAGCTGTTGAAAAACCTGTTACTGATAAGGCCAGGTTCCTTATCAGGAACCTGGGCCCAAGGCACTAGCCACTGAATCTGGACTTTGTACCAAAGATTTCCTTTAAAAAATATAAACAGGAAACTTTCAAGTTGTGAAGCTACTGCCTGCCATGAACTTAGTCTGTCTTCTCAGCCAAATTGAAAGCTCTGCATTGCTCCCTTCATTGTACACCGTATCTTGTCTGCTTACCTCCTGCAGATGGTTTCCGACCAAAAGGAAATTTATTACATTTTAAAAGGGAGAAATTGTTATGGTAAATTACATCTATGGACCCTGAACCATGAAAAGAGATTTTGTATTAATTATGCATATTTGGGAATTTGTTTTCAACTTTTTATTAAGGAAAATTTCAGTCATATACCAAAGTAGACCAAATAGTGTAACAACAAACCCCCGTGTACCCATCTCCTTGCTTCCACAACGATCAGCCCATAGCCAATCTGTTTCATTTATATTGCCATCGACTTCTACCCCCTCCCCTCCCCCACCCCGGTTTTACTTTGAAGCTAACATGTTTGGGGATATTTTGAATGTTGTGTTCTGTTGGTAAAGAATATATGGAATCAATAGAATAAATAACTATGACTTGGTCAGCAAGGTCCCTGGGGACACAGGAACCAGAAAGAAGAATAGGCTGTGTGGTTTGACCACAGAAAAGACAGGAGGACTAGCATGGACTATTAATTAAATTAAATCACTTTTTTGTGCGTCTATGTTGCCCTCCCCCTGCTTGCCTAAACCATAGCTGTAGGAAAGGAAACCCTAGAGCAGCAATGCCCAATCGAAATGTAATGTGAGCCACACGTATTAATTTTACATTTTTTTAGTAGCCACCTTATAAAAAGAAGAAACAAATGAAATTAATTTTAATATTATATTTCATTTAACCTAGTGTATATAAAATATTATCATTCCAACACGGTTATCAATATAAACAATTATTATCCAGATATTTTACATTCTTTCTTTTGTGCTAAGTCTTTGAAATACAATGTGTATTTTATAGTTCCAGCATATCTCAATTTGGACTACTAATATTTTAAGGACTTAATTCATAGTCATAAGTGACTAGTGGCTACTGAATTGGACAGGGCCCAGGGTAGGGGAGTCAGTAGCTACTTTGCAATTTTCTTGAAAATAATGCTACTAAAGATTTCTGGTAAAGTTGAAGTACAGTGTGTAATGCTGGGCTTCTCCAGGAAATATACTGAAATGAACGAGAGAAAACAACAATAAAAGCTTAGACAAGTCCATCTATATAAGCAAGGAAATAACTACAACCTCCAAAACCCAGGCTATGAAGAAATGTGGCTCTTCAGATCTTGAGCAAGATTCTTTTTTTTTTTTTTTTAAGAGCATTAGTCATTTTTTATTTTTATTTATTTATTTATTTATTTATGGCTGTGTTGGGTCTTCGTTTTTCTGTACGAGGGCTTTCTCTAGTTGTGGCAAGCGGGGGCCACTCTTCATCGCGGTGCGCGGGCCTCTCACTATCGCGGCCTCTCTTGCTGCGGAGCACAGGCTCCAGACGCGCAGGCTCAGTAGTTGTGGCTCACGGGCCCAGTTGCTCCGCGGCATGTGGGATCTTCCCAGACCAGGGCTCGAACCCGTGTCTCTTGCATTGGCAGGCAGACTCTCAACCACTGCGCCACCAGGGAAGCCCTGCTTGAGCAAGATTCTTGAGCAGAAAGGATGTTAGCAGCTCCTGTGAGGTTCTCCGTTTACCACAAATATGGTAAAGTGTAGTGGCTTTGAATACTCAAATCCTGGTTCTGTTCTTTACGAGCTGTGTGTCTTGGACAAATTCTTTCATCTCTCTGTGCCTCAAGTTCCTCATCTATAAAATGGGGATCATAAAATTTAGGGTGGTTGTAATGATTAAATGAAGTAATACATGTAAAACACTTAGGACCAGATGCCTCGCCATGTTAACCTCTCCATAATTGTTAACTATTAAAAACAAAAATAAGTAAAGACCTGAAAAAGGTGAAGGATTAAGTCATGTGTTATTTGGAGGAAGAGAGTTCCAAAAAGAGATAGCAAGTGTAAAGGCCCTGAGGCAGAAGTCTACCTGGCATATTAAAACAGAAAAACAAACAAACCACCAAGGAAGCTCCTGATCTGGCTGTAGCAGAGAGGGGAGTATGGAAGGGGATGGTACAGAGAGGTAACGGCAATGGGGGCCGACAGTGTAGCTCTATAGGCCATTGTAAGGACTTTGGTTTTGTGTTTTTTTTTTAACATCTTTATTGGAGTATAATTGCTTTACAATGGTGTGTTAGTTTCTACTTTATAACAAAGTGAATCAGTTATACATATACATATGTCCCCATATCTCTTCCCTCTTGCATCTCCCTCCCTCCCACACTCCCTATCCCACCCCTCTAGGTGGTCACAAAGCACCGAGCTGATCTCCCTGTGCTATGCGGCTGCTTCCCACTAGCTATCTATTTTATGTTTGGTAGTGTATATATGTCCATGCCACTGTCTCACTTTGTCCCAGCTTACCCTTCCCCCTCCCCGTATCCTCAAGTCCATTCTCTAGTAGGTCTGCATCTTTATTCCCGTCTTGCCCCTAGGTTCTTCTGACCATTTTTTTTTCTTTCTCTTTTTTTAGATTCCATATATATGTGTTAGCATACGGTATTTGTTTTTCTCTTTCTGATTTACTTCACTCTGTATGACAGACTCTAGGTCCATCCACCTCACTACAAATAACTCAGTTTCATTCCTTTTTATGGCTGAGTAATATTCCATTGTATATATGTGCCACATCTTCTTTATCCATTCATCTGTTGATGGACACTTAGGTTGCTTCCATGTCCTGGTTATTGTAAATAGAGCTGCAATGAACATTGTGCTACATGACTCTTTTTGAATTATGGTTTTCTCAGGGTATATGAAGGACTTTGACTTTGACTCTGAATGAGAGGGAAGCCCCTGGAAAGTTTTGACCAGAGAGGGACAATATCTGACCTACATTCTAAAATGACTATTCCAGAGAATTCCCTGGCAGTCTGGTGGTTAGGACTCCGCACTTTCACTGCTGTGGGTCAATCCCTGGTCGAGGAACTAAGATCCCGCAAGTCGTGCAGCGCGGCCAAAAAAAAAAAAAGACTATTCCAGCTGCTGCGTTGCAGATGGGTTGAAGGAGGACATGGACAAAAACGGGAACCATTCGGGAGGCTATTCCAACAATCCAGTCAAGAGATGGATGGGGGCTTGGACCTGGGGAGCAAGCTGTGAAGTGGGGAGATGTGGTCAGATTACAAAAATGCGCAAAAGTGTGGGGTCAAAGATGTTCAAGGCAATGTCATTTGTAACTGAGATAAACTAGAGATAACCTAAATGTCCATTAATAGAAGGCAGGTTAAATAAATTATGGTACTTTTTTTTTTTTAACTTAAAAACTTCTGTAGTGATTGAAAGAATGTATTATTTTTAAAATTAAAAGCCAAGGGCTTCCCTGGTGGCGCAGTGGTTAGGAGTCAACCTGCCAATGCAGGGGACACGGGTTCGATCCCAGGTCCGGGAGGATCCCACATGCCGCAGAACAACTGGGCCCATGCACCACAACTACTGAGCCTGCGCTCTGGAGCCCATGAGGCACAACTGCTGAAGCCTGGGCGCCTGGAGCCCGTGCTCCGCAACAAGAGAAGCCACCGCAATGAGAAGCCCAAGCACGGCAACGAAGAGTAGCCCCCGCTTGCTGCAACTAGAGAAAGCCCACGCGCAGCAACAAAAGACCCAACGCGGACAAAAATAAATAAATTTAAAAAAAAATTAAAAGCCAAAGTGAATGATAGTAATTTTTAATGTTATTCAATTTCAGCATAAAGGGATAAGTTGTAGTTTCAACAAATGCATATTTTTTGGACCATTAAAACATCTTGCTTGGTAATTAAAAATACAAACCTCAAAGCATTGAAATTAGAGTTTCTTATTTAAAAAAAGAGAGTCAAACAGAAATATGCATATGTACCTGCTAAACTAGTGTACCAGTAATTCCTGGCTGGTCACTACAAAGTCTATGCTTCTATTCTTTTCCTTTTAAAAATTTTTGGTAGAGCGTATATTGTCTAGGAGATGAGGAAACCAGATGCTAGGCAAGGGCTGGTTTTTACTGAAACTTTAAGATTGACTTTGCTATTACAAAGCATCTAAGAGCTGAATAGACAAAAGATTTGTCTAAGGGGTGAAACTGGTAAGTGGATATATGATTCTGAATCTACATATTGGCCAGACATCCATTTGGTGGCGGCTCTAAACTGATCATTTATTAATCACTCACCATATGCCAGGAAGCACTATGCCTTGTATTTTGATGACAATTTCTAATTTTACAATACGTAATCTAATTTTACAAAATTGCCCAAGGTCATTAGCTAAATAAGTGGAAGAGCTGAAACTCATAGATTGTCTCATGCCAAATCCCACCCTCTTTCTGCTATCACACTGTATTAGGTAGGGTTGGCGGATTGATTTTTGAGGCTTTTCTTTGGAAAGAATAGTGTATCCATTAAGATTGCATTCAACTGTTTGCAACAAACCTTAACCGACAGTGCTTTAAACAAGTAAGGGGGGACTTCCCTGGTGGTGCAGTGGTTAAGAATCCACCTGCCAATGCAGGGGACAAGGGCTGGATCCCTGGTCCGGGAAGATCGCACATGCCGCGGAGCAAGTAAGCCTGTGCGCCACAACTACTGAAGCCCACACCACACAATTACTGACGCCCATGAGCCTAGAGCCCATGCTCTTCAACAGGAGAAGCCACCGCAATGAGAAGCCCGCGCACCACAACGAAGAGTAGCCCCTGCTCACCACAACTAGAAAAAGCCCAGGCGCAGCAACGAAGACCCAACGCCGCCAAAAATAAATAAAATAAATAAATTTATATTAAAAAAAAGTAAGGGGATTATTTTTCTCATGTAATAAGAAGTCTGGAGCTCAGCAGTCTGCAGCAGGTGCTTTTCCTCCTTTTCTCTTGTGTGTTGTCCTGTGGTCATCAAATGGTTGCTCGCCCTCCAAGCTCACAGCAACCTCACAGCCAGAATAAAACAGGAGGAGAAAAGCGGTGGTGTCCGCTTCAGGAAAGCAAAAACCTTCTCAGGACTCTCTAGGCAACTTCCCCTTCCACCTCAGCAGTCGAGCCATGTGACTGCCCCGCAAGGACTTCTGGGAAGGTGAGCATTTCAGCCCAGCGCATCGCCTCCTGGAACAAAATCCGAGTTCTCTTCGAAAGGAAGAAGGGGGATTGGATATTGAGGAGACAGTAAGCAGTGTCTGCACCATGAAAAATGTCTGACAGATCAAAGATGTTGGGGAGGAAACAGCTGCCTCAGAAGTACTGCTGGATCAAATGGATTCTAGGGGCCCTGGGCACCACTGTTGATGTGTTGATATTTTGCTGCAAGAGAGGAAGGGAAATGTAGTCTTTGTTCTAAGCAGGCTTGGGCTCAGCTTCAATTCTATTATTATGGAAGAAGGAGAGAATGGCTATTAGGGAACAAGAAAGGGCTCTTCCACAGTCCCTCCACCAGCCCCTGAAACCGAGTTCCCCTTGGGAAAGAGTCTGGTGTACACAGCCGTATACTTTGGCATCTGTTCTAGACGGGCGGGGGTCTGAGGGCAGTTGTTGACACAGGCTTTGGAATGGAGAGACAGCAGTGGGCACCTGGGGATACTTGTGGATGCTGAGAACATCTGAAGATAATTCAGCCTCCTGGATTGGCCTGGAAAGAGCCATTAAAAGTGCAGGCTGTCTCCTCAGAGTCACCTCCTCCAGCCCTGTCAGTAGCAAGACACCTCACATTCCTGGTCCTCGTTTTCCTCTTCTTTAAAGGGGAGTAATAACCCTACCATATAGTTTGAAGTGATGCATGTCCAGTTCCTGTTTTATGCTATACACTCCATAGACGGCAGCTGTTATTATTTTTTTTTATACAGCAGGTTCTTATTAGTCATCCATTTTATACATGTCAGTGTATACATGTCAGCAGCTGTTATTTTTGATAGGAACATGATCTGGTCCCCACACCCCCTGCTCTAACTCAGTTCACATCCTCTTCTTCTCAGCTATACTGACTCACTTGCTCTTCCTCTGTCAGAACATGCACTCTCTGGCCAGCTTTTGGCTCCTGGCTTTGCTCACAGTGGAATCTTGGCTGAAACACTTCACATCCTGGTGAATCCTGTAGTCCTTCAGGACTCAGCACACATGTGCCCTTCTCCAGAAATTCCTCTCTGACCTCCCCAGGTTGGGTCAAGCGGCTCCGCAGGCCCTCTAGCAGCCCACACTTATTTCTCTCACGGTTCAGTTCTTACTGCACCTTTGGGCAGGCCGTTGCTAAGTGCCTTGCAAGACCAGTAAAAGCTTTCTGGGAGGTTAAGAAAGGGCCAGCCCACTCCACTTATTGAACCCTCTTCAGGAAAAGGAGGAGGAGGAAACTGTGCTGGGTTTTTCTTTTCTTCTTTCTTGTTTTTGGCCGCGCCGCTGGGCATGCGGCACTTATTTACCCAACCGGGGATCGAACCCGTGGCTCTTGCAGTGGAAGCGCAGAATCCTAACCATTGGACTTCCAGGGAGTTCCCTGCGCTATATATTTTTTTTTCAAATTTTATTTAATTTAATTAATTAATTTATTTTTTATAAATTCATTTATTTAGTTTTGGTTGCATTGCGTCTTCGTTGCTGCGCGCGGGCTTTCCCCAGTTGCGGCGAGCGGGGGCTACCCTTCGTTGCGGTGCGCAGGCTTCTCATTGCAGTAGCTTCTCTTGTTGCGGAGCACGGGCTCTAGGCACACGGGCTTAGTTGCTCCACGGCACGTGGGATCTTCCCGGACCAGGGCTCGAACCCGTGTCCCCTGCATTGGCAGGCGGATTCTTAACCACTGTGCCGCCAGGGAAGTCCCTATATTTTAAATGTTTAAATGATTGGCAAGTCGTAGGTGCTCAACAAATATCTGTTGAATATAACAAATTAGTAATGTTGACACAAAGAAAGGCAATGCAGTATAAGTGTGCTATTTCCAAATATGCAATTTGCGGATTTTTATTTTAAATGTGAATTCATAGTGCATTACAGGTGGTTGTTTATATCAGGTTCTGTCACCCTATGTATACCCTCATCTGGAGGAAACTGCAATGGCCCCGTGCCCACCCTGCCGAGGAGATGGGAGCTCCTTGGGCAGGGCTGGGGGTGGGAGTATCTGAAGGCCCGGCACGCAAAAGGGGGGGGTGGCTCTCATCTTCCATCCTACACCCTCGGGGCGTCCCCTGTGCTAGCCTCGACCCTGGCCCCTCTCCCGCGCGCCTGGGTGGCGGCCTGGACGCCTCTCGCCGCCCCGCCCGCAGGCGGCGCCCTCCGGCCAGTCTCCCGCTGGGGTCGCGACGGGGCGTGCGCGCTCAAAGGATTGCATCCGCACTTCCTGGTAGCAGAGCGCGGGGCCGCCACGGGGTTGCTGCGGGGTCCCCGGGGCCGTGCTCTCAGCCCCGGCCTGTCCCCGGTCACCTGGGGCCGGGCGCGGCAGGTGCCCGGGCGGCGACCTCGCCGCGGGTCTGTTTGGGCGCCCAGCGCCGCGGACGCGGAGCGCGAGCCAGGAGCTGGGAGCCGCCGCGCCTCGGGTGAGTTGCGGGGACCCGCGCCTGGCGTCTTGCCGCTGCTTCCCTCCCCACCCGGGGCTCCGGAGTGGGTGGGGGGGGGCCGATGGCACCGCGCCGCTCCCCGCTTCCCTGGCTGTGCTCTGCGCGTCGGGGAGGGAGAGGAATTTCACTCCCGGGGATTCAGGGGCTGGGGTTCTCTATTACTTCAGAGATCCTGGAGTGGGTGGTGGCCCTGGACTGAAAGCCGAGGACGCCGCGCTCCGGCTGGGGGGTGATCGTAGCCTTCGCGCCATGGGTCCGTCCCGGGTTTGGACCCGGGGGTGGGGTGCGGGGATGGAACCGGTGGCCTACGTTGGGTGTATACTCACATCCAGACACTCGCACCCCCTTTCCAGGGGAGACAGCTATTAAACATTGTAAAACAGGTGATGTTTTAGAAACAGTGTGTGCAACTTTCCTTCCTGGCACACACAGGTCGGCATACAGTCATGGACACACATGCTCGTGTATTCGTTGGGGCGGACTTTGCGTCCCCTCTCTTGGCCCTCGGGCGTTGCGGACGGTGCCCTCGCCTGCGCCGGGCATTGGGATTAAGCCCGAGGGCTTTTCAGGTTGGTTGTTCTCTGAGACCGTGGCGTTCTGGGTGGTTCCTCTGTGCCCAGCCTGGATGGCTCAAAATTCTCTCTGAATAACTTGGGACCGCCCTCCGGAACTTGTTGGCTCAATGAAACTCCTCTTCTCACCTGGGCAGGTGGCCTCGGGAGGTGGCAGCAGGGTCCCCCGCCCCCCGCATTCCGGAGGCGACCGCGAGGACCCGGCTTGCGGAGGAAGGTCCAGCTGGGAGGAAACGCACTTGCTTCGCCCCATTGCTTTGCTTGTGCAAATGATTCGGGTAAGGGCCGGGGCGGGGGCGGGGGGGGTCGCTCAAACCCCGGAGATAAATCCACCACAGACCAGAATTGCAAAGGACACTTGAATGAGTGTTTGGATCTCAGAATTGTTCATGGCTTCAAGTCAGATCAATTTCGTTTGTGCTTTTCAGGTTACTTTTAAACTTCTTTAACTATAAAACGACTAACATACACATTTTTTCTTGACAGCCCCTAAGACTGGAGTTTCTTTGTGGTTATCTCTAGAATAGAATTGTTGGGAATTGCAGGTGAGGCTCCGCCTGGCTGCTATGAGAATCACAGGGATAGAGGGAACCTGTGGTTTAAAAACTATTTAAGAGACAGGAGGCGGCAATGCTATGTGTAAACCTTGGTTGGGTCCTGATTTGATGAAAATAGTTTTTTAAAAAAATTGTGCCAATAGAGGTAATTTGTACTGGTTGTTTTTTAGTATTAAGAATATTAGTTTTGTTTAGTTACTTTTGGTAACGGTATCATGATTAGGGTTTTTTTTAAACCCTTATCTGTTAGAAATACATTCTAAACTTGAAATACAGGTTGAGGATTTGCTTCAAAATAAGCCAGTTTTGGGGAGGGCTGCTAGTGGAGAAGTGAGGGGGAACAAGGTGAAGGGAGATTGGCCATGAATTGTTAATAGTTGAAGATGGATGAAGGGTATGGGGGTATGGACTGCCTTGTACTCTTGACTCTGCTTTTGTATGTATGTTTGGCATTTTCCTTTAAACGTTAACACCACTTGTGGAGCTTTTTTGCAGAAGGTAGATTTGGAAGGTAACACTAGTGGTTCTAGATTCAAAGCCTTCCACAGATCCTCACTCTTTGTTAGCTGGGTATAAAGGCTGCCTCTGCAGACTCATAACAAGTCTTTTTCTCCCTCCCAGGGGTGCCGCTTTATTTTGTTGCGAAGGCATAGAGTATTTGCTGAGTGTGACAAAGCTGAGAGGATCAAGTTGATGCAGGTGGATGCTGGGTCAGCTTTTTTTTATACAAAGGGTATTAGTGAGCATAGGGGTTGAGTTGTCTCCAAATGGACAGGTTGTGTAAAATGTGTTAGCAATTTTTCTGAACTGCCCAAATCCTGTCTAAGTTATGCTCATCAAAAAACAGAGCTCAGAGTAGTGAACACTCCCGTACACACTTAGGTTTTGTGTACACTTTTGGAAGCACTGTATACATCAATACAAAGTCAACATTATGAAAACGAATCACAAGGTGAGTGGAGCTCTACTTATTACCCGAGAGAGATCTTATCTGTGTGTGTGGCCTGTTTCCTGTCCTTACCTTGTTTGTTTCAGGTATCATGCAGTGTAAATATTTAGCAAAGAACTGGCTCCTGAAATTTCTGTGCATTCTTTTCCAAGAACCCTGCTTTCAAGAGGAGGGACCTGGGAACTTATATCTATATATTCATCCAACTTGCTTATTTTTGCCCCCTCTGGATTTATCTTATAATTCCTACTCATTATATCATGCCTGATTAGTAATTTGGAAAAGTGATGATCTTATGAGGGAGCTATTAAAGTTCAATAGAGGGAGGAAAGGGAGGCATAGTCCTGAAAGATAAACCCACATTTCTTAGTAGATACTGTGGAACTGATTTTAATGCCTCCTTGCTTTTAAGAGAAAACAAGTAAAGTAAATTATATCAGTGATAGCTGAAAGTTGAAGTGTTAGATGAATCCCCTCAGCCTAGACCTTGCCCATGTAGATTCACTAGAATAAAAAAAGTTGTAAAGATGCTTTAAGTCAGATTCAGTTGAGGAAACGCCAGAGCATGTCCTGGTTTCCTCATAGTGCATGGGAAAATGAGAGAACCAACAAAAATCCCCTTACTGTTGGAAAATATCATAGTGAATTCATGATGGTACTTAAGTGAAATTGTTTGGCTTGTGACAGTTTTCTTTGTGTGAATCAAAGAAAGATGCAACTGTTAAGTGACTTTATTTTCTACCTCATTATCTGAGACAAGAACATGGAGAGAGGAAAGAAACTTGCCAGGCTCTTAAGTGAACAGGCAGTGACCTCATGTTTGCTCTCCTCTGTGAGAGGATGGTAGATTTGGGTGGGCTCTGGAGAGTTGATTGTTAATAGCCATTTTAAGGAATTACCACAAATGTGACACCATCTTCTCCCACATGATGTTATGCAAGGGTATAAACACGTTAGAAAAGCAAATTACATACTGCTTTGTTAGCCTGGAAATGAGAGGAAAGGGTGTTGGCCATCCAGTCAATAATCCTCTTCTAATTTGTAAGCACTCTGCTCTCATCTACATCACTTCATCCCATCCTGTGGGGTTCAGCAGCGGTGCTGGAGGATTATTTTAGTTTTTAGCAGATGAGAACTTTGAAAATCTAAAGAAGCGAAGGCTTGTCAGGTGGTTTCTTTGGAGATATGGGGGAAGGAAATTTAACATTCATTAAGAGTTCAAGTCAACTTCACACACGTTTTTAATTCTCACAAAGCTCTCTAAATTGGGTATTTTCAACCCATTTTGTGGATGAAATTGTAGCTAAGAGAGGTTAGTAGTTCACTTGAGGTCTGGCAGCTGGTAAAAATAGAGCCAGGATTCAAATTCAGATCTGTTGGACCTTAGAGTTTACGTTATTTCCAGCCTCTGTGCTGGTCCAAACTCTAGCAGACAGCAGAGCTACCATACCCAAGAGTTCTTTAGTTAGTTTAGGCAAGCTATCTTTTTGCCACCCTCAACTTCCCTGGTTACAAACTGGGGCCATGTGCCACATTCAGCCGACAAGGATGTTTTATCAGGCCAGCACAGAGTTTGGGAAAATCAAAAACAAAGCGGAGCCAATGTTGACAATTGGGAGATTTCAAATATTCTGCCCCCAAGAATTCCTGAAGGCGGTACTGGAGCAGGGTTCTCTCTAGAGAAGGGTAGTGTACTCCATTTCCCCCTGGTCCCCACCACTCCCTATAGTGGTCCCCATCTTTGAGACAGGGGACCATCGCACTTGCACCATTGTTTCTTACAGTAAGAGGTCTTCCTACGTGTGCATCTCCCCAAAATGGAATAACCCAAGAGAGCTTGAGGGCTCTTGTCCCAAGAAAAAGGGAAAGAGCATATTCCTTTGAGAGAATGAAGACTTGTGTTTACTCTGCAGTGATTCTATGACAGAAAATGCAAGGTATGTCATCATTTTTCTCACACCCTGTCTGTGTTACTCATTTACATAGAACTTTAGAGCTTACTACCCCTGCAGTACAATAAAAATGGAGTACATGTGTGGGTACGCTGCAGCAGAGAAAAGGAGTGCCTCCCAAACCCCAAACCACTGACTCTTTGTGAGTGGGAAGATGGGTCTTGTGCACCTGGGGGGTTCCCCAGGGTCCTGTAGGGGTGGGCCACCAAGAAGCCCTCCGTCTTTAAGCAGCCTGACTTCGGGATCCAGAGGGATCCTGAGCTTGTGCCCTGGCTCTCTGCTCTGAGGGGCCCAGAAGGTACTCCCCTCCCCCTCCTCTGCCCGCCCCTCTCCAGCTGGTGACAGATCTGTCCTACACACCACTGAGGCATGGCCCCGTCAGAAAGCTCCGCAGGCAGGAGGGACTGAGGCGCCCTAGTCCAGGCTTTGAGAGGTTTCTGGGGTGCAAGTCCAAGAGTGGCCTGATTCCTCATCTTGAAACTTTCACTTAAGGGCCGTGGGACAGATGTTCCCGCCTCTGCCTGTCTGTGGAGTTCCGTTGCAGTGGAGGCTGCTGTTTAGGTCTTTGTTTCCTCTCCCTGAGCCCTGAGTCCTCGTGGCTTCTGTGTGGAGGTGTGGGCATGGGTGAGGCGGAGGCGGAGAGGAGGAAGTGCAGACGGAACCTTGCCGTGCGGTTTTGAGGTAACGTCAGGTGTTGTTTTGAGACCTTTGTCACTAGAGCTGTCGGTCTAGGTGTGTGCGTACCCCAGTGTGAGAAGCGACGTGGCACGGGGTGGGGGGCGCTGCAGGCGGGCTGCCTTGTGTGGTTGGAAGAAGGACGCTAGAGGCTGAGGGCTTTCCGAAGGGCCAGGCCGGCGGGTTGGTCGGGGCCTTTCTGGGGCGCTCTGGGGCTCAGGTGTGTGGGCGCGCTCTCAGGTAGCTGATGACTACTCCCTGGTCACACAGGCGGCCCGCAAGGGGACTAGGCTGATGACCGGCCGCGGCAAACACGGGCGAAGCGTGGCGCCCCTGAGCGTGGACCCTCGCCAGGTGGCTGATGTCTTTCCCACCACCTCGCTGAGAGGTGTTTTCTCCCGTGTCAAATGGAAGTCCTGGTCACACCTACCTCACAGGGCTGCGAGGACGAAGCGGCGCGCGGAGGGCCCGGCGCGGAGTAGGGGTTCCCTGAGCGTTGCTATTGCCGTCGCTGGAGCCCTGCCTTCCTTCGCTTTTGCCTTTATTTGGGGGATCCCCCCACCCCGAGAATTTTAGAAGGCAGGCTGCAGGGTAGAAACGCTGTCCAGCTCTGACCTCCCTGTTTTCAGAGGCAGCCTGGCCTGCCTCGTGGCCTGAGGAAGCGTCCTCCGTGACGGATGCCAGCAGGGGCTTTGCTGGAGGAGCAGCTTTGGAACTGATGGCGAGGACGGGCCGGGAACTGGGGCTTTGGCCCTGTCGTCTGGGGATTGAAATGCGCGGTGACTCTGGAAGGGAGATGGGTCCCCGGCCTGCCCCTGGTGGGAGGGGGGGCAGGTGGGGCAGATGCCCGTGCCTCGGCGGCAGGGCTCGCGGCCCCTCAGTCCTCTCCGGTGCCGCTTCTGTCAGCTGGGGGCGTGCCGTCCTCACAGGCAGGCTGGCAGGAGCTAACAGAAATACGAAGTCCTGACCCAGGCCCCGTGAGGTACTGTGTCCGACCTGCCCATTAGTGGCGAAATCAAAGACCAGGTACCCCAGGGGGGTTACTTTTAACTTGGAGAAATAACAGAGGTGCTGTTGACCTGTATTTGCAGAGCATTTTGTAGTTTTAGCAGGGCTGTCCAATTTGATCTTTGACCAGTGCCGCGGGGTTATTTGTTTGCATCTGTTTCTCTTGCCTTTTGCTCTCTGTCAGGAGAGGTACACAAGTGAACTGAGCTTCAGGCCAGAGGTGAGCCCAGAAGTGGGAACAGATGAGTGGGCTGTGCATCCTACTTTAGCAGAGAAGTAACCTGTGTTCCTATTCCTTATGCCCTTAAGGAGTCATAGGGAGTGGTGACATCTGGGGAGGGGAGGGGGAGAGTGAGAGCTGAGGTGTTCTCAGGAAGCTGAAAGCATCCCTGGTCCAGGGAGGCTGAGCGGAGGGGTAGCCGGTCCCCCCCAGAGTCCCCCGCCAGCAGCCGAGGCAGAGGTCGCCCGGCTGACAGCTCCTGCCCAGACCCATTCACGGAGGTGCCAGTGGGGCTCGGGGGGAGGCGGGGCACTGGGCTGGTGGGCTCCGTCCTCCTCCTTCAGGGAACTGTTGCCTTCCTCCTCCTTTTTTCCTCCCTCCTCCGCTCCCAGCCAGGTGTTCCAGTGAGATGCTGAACTGCCTTCATGGCCCTCGCCACCCCAGCTCACAGCCCACAGAGCTGCTCCCTTCTGACTGTTCTGGACGGGGTTTCCCTCCACAGCCCCTGCCATTTCCCATTGCTATCCTTGCCTCTGCGGCCTGCTAATCCCGTGTGTCCTGCGGACCAGCAGCAATGGGTGCTTGTTAGAAGTGCAGAAGCTCAGGCCCACCCAGACACAGTGAATCAGAATCCAGCTTTTAACGAGATCCACATTCGAGCTTCAGAAGTATTGGTCTGCAAGGCCATGACCTTACCAGTCACAGGTGGCCTGGCATTAATTACCTCTGATCTGTGTATATTCATACATTTTTCGGGTTTACCCAATATGGGAATAATACTCTATGTACCACTGTTTTCAACCTCCCAGCCCCTACCGTTAGACTGTCTGAGGATGACAGCTCACTCCTCTCGGTTACACTGATTCTCAGGGTTCAGCAGAATCTCTGGGAGGCATGAGGAATTCCATTACAGTATCTCTCCCGTGAGAAACCCTGATATGTACAGCTTTTATCTCAATTCTGTCATCTTACATTGTATTGTCAGCATTTTCTCGTTCTTTAATCTTTCTGAAGAGCTTGTCTTTCATGGCTACAGATAGTATCCATCTTATGACTGTCATAAATCATTTGACTACTTCCTTACTGTGAGGCATTTAAATTGTTCTGATCCTTTTGGGGTGGGAGAGTGTTCTGGAGGCTATTATAAGTATGCTGAAGTGAGCTGCTCAGGCCGCAATTACTTCCTTCAGCTCTGATTATTCCCTTATGATGAATTCCTGGAGTGGAGATACTGGATCAAAAGGCATGAACATTCTAAACACTCTTTAAAATGCAGGAGGAGTATAGGAAGTACCCTGACGTATA